>NC_141202.1:9497500-9810000 GCF_054491065.1 Syngnathus leptorhynchus
TTTTATAATAAGGCTTGCAATCTGGTTTGCTGTTAGTTTGTGATTAATTAATCACATTCTCTGTGCCACCATATATTTTACAAGAGTTACCAACGGAAAAAATGTAATCGCTTTTTCAAGATTAATGGCAAAAGTACAATTTCAACATTTTGGGATGTGCTTGTTGAGGACCAGTCTCCCTATTGTATGTGTTACCCTGAACCAAATTAATTATTAGCTTCACCCCCAGGAAACTCAATCATACATGTAATGAAATGGTACAACGGTTTTGTCTCATTGCTTTTTGATAATGTGTGTAAAGACAAATTGTTGTTGTATGTATTTTGTAACAGTTTTTTGTCATTCTTTTTTTGTGCAACAGAATTTCAGGTCATCGTTGTAACTTGTTTTTTTGTATGAGAGACACTTTGACAAAATATCTCTTACATCCACAAATTGAAATGTAATAGCCAATATGATACAAAACAACCTAATTTCGTGAGAGCAACTATTTCAGGGTGAGGCTGTTTTGATGTTCTTCTTCAATAGCTATCTTGGTTTTGTTTTATATGGATTTTTCTCCATTATACGTCAGAAATGAAGCAAACATACAGGTACTTAAAATCACCTCACCCGAGGTATTCCTATTTTATTCCCACTCTCGCTCTCTCTTTAAAATAAAATTAAAGACAAAAAAATTAAATAATGACTCGCCCAATTTAAGCTGTATCAATGCAGATAATTGTCATTTGTCATGAACAAAGTAAATGAAAAGAGTTGGGAACACTACACATTATACAACATAATTTCCTAATTCATGACTTTAAATTGCCTGCTAATTTTATCATAAATTGCCCAGATTTTCTTTTCCTTGCCCTCCTGGGGGTTAAGATTAGGAATATTTTCAACTGTGAGCATGTGAAGCACTTTGAGACTTTTTTTGTGGGTGCTGCAGTAAATAAATTTCACTTGACTTAAACCATTAGGATTTTATTTTCAACAGCATAATGCTTGCCATGGGTAAATTAACCAGTTTTAGGGGTGGCTGTCTCATGCGGTGTGCCAGCCCTCATCCAGCCCCACATACTGCTGGGCCAATGGAAAACCTGCCGTTTATTTGCATGACAACAAATGGGCTGGATAGGGTCCCACACCTCAGTTGTAAATTATCTATTTGAAGCGCAAATCAAATGAAGTTTTCTTCATTGATTGAATGAAAATCAGAAGTTAATCCACTGCTCTGTTGTTACTTGGGCAGCCTCGCTGACAAATCAATGGTGAAGATCACTGTCAGTGTGGTTATTATGTTAATTATGTAAGTGGAAGTGCAGAACAACTAGCACATTTTCAGATTATAATGATTCACTTAGTAGTTTATTTTCACACTTGATGACCCCAAGTACCCAACTACTGGAAAACAAACAAGTACATTTTCTGTAACATGTTTCCTTTAAGCAGAGAAAAGTGTTAGATCAATGTATCTTCATGCTGCTAATGAAAGATAAAACAAAAGTGTAACATTATTTTAACAGGTTTTACAAATCACATACAACAGTCATTTTCAATGTTCTTTATTCATAGTTGAGTGATATCCTTGAGATACTGCATAACCAGAATGGTTTGTAATGTTGCCAACAAGTTCTTAAAGTCTTTTGCCACCTAGGGTATGGATGATTTACTTTATGTATATCTTGTTTATTTTATGAATAAAATGAGAAGAGCTATTGCTCTCTAATGCAGAAAACTGCAGATATGTAGTCGTGTGGCTGGGTTCACACTTTCACTTCCGACTGTCTGGGATTTGGAATCTGCTTGACCATGTGACCTTGTCTTTTCAGCTCTGCACATTTTTGAGCAAACCTATGCACACACACTTTGTGCTAAAACAAACCTATTTTTGCCATACAAGGTTAGTACTGTTGTCAATATGTACTGACAGTCCTTACATTGCAGCAGTTAAATAAAGTTAAATTTTGTATTGAAATATTTATTATACACGTGGTAAATATCAAAGTAGAGCACTTAGTAATTTTGGTGGTGTGTGTGTGTGTGTGTGTGTGTGTGTGTGTGTGTGTGTGTGTGTGTGTGTGTGTGTGTGTGTGTGTGTGTGTGTGTGTGTGTGTGTGTGTGTGTGTGTGTGTGTGTGTGTGTGTGTGTGTGTGTATATATATATATATAAATAAAAACAACTACCATACGATGGCTGCCAAAGACCTTTACAAAGCCTCACATTCACTTATTTATCAATTCCTTCATGCTGCCAAACCATAGTCGGGGGACGCAGGGGTGACGTTTCTCCAAGGCCGGGGTTATCAACTGGATTGCGGTTGTCGCATAACTGGGAGACGGGTCATGCTGCATTCCTGGTTCATTTGGCACTCTTTTTTCCTCTTGCTTCTTACACTCGACTCAGTAACTCTTGTTGCTCCCTCCTCCAGACTGCTTGTTCACGCTCATGCACACTCTGCATAGACACGTCACATAAGCTGTCACAATACCCACAAAAACACCAAAATGTTGGATGTTTAAAATGACTTACTTGAACCATGTTCACACTGCATTCTAGCCAAGGATAGAGTCAAATCCAAGTGAGTTTATTGAGGTGCCATCAGTAGCATTCTAAAGCTGAGGAGACATTCTCTCTGGGGCAAATGGCTTTCATTTTTTGCCATGCGTTTTTTGATGAAAACACAAACCCCTAATCTGTGGCAGACTTCTGTGTTAGTGGGCCGAAATGGTCCATTGGACGAACTGAGAGGTTGTTCAGCACTTGGCCCGGATTGGGACGATTACACGGACGGATGAAAAAACACTTCCATTCGTCCTCAGTCTGTTTTTTGTCTGCAAAATGGATGTCCATCCCCACCTAATTCCCACTTCAATTCCCACCTCTTAAATTTCTGGTTAATTTTCATGAGAAGGATAACTGGGAAGCAATATATAAAAAGACAAAACTACAACAACTTACTGGCTCTAACAGCTCTTTGAAAAGGAAGTCAACACACTCCAAATTGTCCAAATTATCAAGGAAATGAGATCAAATCTAAGAAAAGTGAATAGAGCATGTGGAAAGTGACTAGTAAGACAGCCTCTCAGTGAAATGTGGGTTCCAAATCTTTGATCAGACTTTTCTATTTGGTGTTTGCATGTCAGTTTTTTCTGGGTACATTAAAAAAAACAAAGGTCAGGTTAATTAAAGGCTAATTTGTGTGAATGTGGGAGTTAATGTTAGTTTTGGCTCCAATTCCTCTGTGGATCTGTATACTTTCACAAAACAGACTAGATTACAACAGAATAGAATAAGAATCAATTGATGGATGCAAAAAAAACGTTCAATGAAAAATCAAAATGAAGTAAATCCACAGGGATAGAAGTGATTTGATGTACTCTAGGTCTAACAATATGGACTGTCATGACTTGACTTGGGCATACAGTATATGTACTGTATATGGGCATCAATAAAATAAATGGTCAAATTCAAACGGCAGTCCAAGCGTAATAGAAAAAAAAATACTACAATGTTATGCAGTAGCTGTCAGGAAGCCATATATTTTTAACCTTACTCAAAGCTCATGCTATAATCATTTTTACATGGTTGCCTGCAGGAAAAGAAGAGGAAATTGCCTTGGCTTAAGCTAGCGTTTAGTCATAAGGTTATGGTCAATTTGGTACACTACCAAAGCCATGCCCCTGAGTCATTTTACTGTATGTATGTTTTGTCAACCATTCCCAGAACAGCGGCTGAATCATTCTGTAAAATAAATAATCTCTGGCAAAGGTTTAAAGAAAACAAGAGCCACAGGTTTGTGTTATTTTTGCTATTACAGAGACATTCTAAACCTTTAATGTGGTTTCAGTTATCAAGAACATGACATGTTCAATATTATTTTTATCATCATTTTGTTAGAGTTTCTGTTGTAAAGTTTTATTGAGCGAAAGAAACGTGTTGAAGACGTGTTTACTTCACGCTGCACTCAATAAGTGCAATATCCAACATGAAGACATAAAAGCCCTTAGCAACGTTATTGATGCTGTATGGCTCACATTATGATGTATTTGTTGGAGGAAGCATGCCACAAGAGCCCTCAGAGATCAGTATAGCTGTTAATAAAGTGCAGGTACTTGCCACTCGACAACAAACCATCTTTGTTTAGCTACCAGGTTTAACACTCATGCGCACAAACGTGCTTTCACATCCTCTGGGAGAATTACATTTTGCTGTTGGGTTTATACAATATACCAAAATAAGTAATTGAAAAAAAAAAATTCTGTTGCCCACAATAGCCGAGGATCACTGGTTTTGGACATAGATGAGACCACTCAGACTATGACAACAAAAATAGCACTTTCTAAAATCTACCGCTATTATTGTGAGGAAATACGCCCACACGCCATTTAAAGCAGTACTAATGTGTGTGATATGGAAACAGAGACAAAACTCCTCAACATGAAGTTTGTTTAAAGAGTGCATGTGTTTGCGGTGTGTGCGTGCATGCGTGCGTGCGTGCATGCGTGTGTCACAGCAATCTTTATTTTCGGACTGAGGTTACAAAATACTTCCCATCTAATCTAGCTGTCTTCTTTCAGGAGTTTAGCAATTTCTCCTTAGCTTGTTTTCCTCTAAAATGATAAACATCTCTTCCCACTTGTTGTATTTTCAGTTCCCACAATTACTGTTTTCCCCCCTTGCCATTATAAGACAATTATATGACTGGTATTCATTCTCACCACTTCCAGTTGACGTCAAATCTGAACAGATCTCATAAAGTTGTATTCCCATAATGCACATCAGGCCTATATGCGCTCTCTTGTTTGAATATATCCCCACTGTGGAGGAGAACAGAGGTGACTTGTCATTCAGTTGACCCTTAAAGTGGCCGGATGAAGGCCAAAGAAGAAGGGGGCGGGGGGAGTGGGGGGTTGTTGAAGGGTGGAAGGAGGACTTGGGCCAAGGTCAAGAAAGCTAATTTGTTTCCTGCTGAGGCGGACCACACACTGGCTGCACAAGAGAGGCTTTGATGTTGTTAAGGGGGCATAACCTGAAGCTGAGTTCATCAGCCACTGGGTTCAATACATCATACAAGAAGAAAACTGTGTTTATTATTGTAGCATTTGTTCTTTTAGTTGAGAATAAAAAGAATTGCACAATGTTTATACATGTCTCAATAAGCCACATTCCCAGTAAACATGTCCCAGTGGGCCCATACAGTAAAATAGAACATCTAAGGGTGAACAATGTGTTCTGGGACACCAGTGGACATATCAAAATGAAAATAATAATAACAATAAAAAATAATTCACACTGATTAATAATGGAAATTGAATCAAACCACCAAAAGACCAGTTTATGTAAGACTTTTTTTTTTTCCATATCATCTTACCAAGCTTGTCTCTTTGTATGGACTTTGTATGTCTCTTTGTATGTATAGTGTGATACAAAGTTTTGCTATAACATTCCATGGTGCACAAGTAGTAACATGCTCCCAGCAGGAGAGAGATTATCTTTTTAGTTTTGCAATAAATCTACTTTCTCACTCTTGTCTGAGCGCTGCGGATTGCAGAAAATGCAGCTTGCCACAATTTCTTAATTGTAAACAAATATAGCAGTAAAATGTGAGCATGATAATTGTGATAAGTTTTCCACTGATGTTGCAAAGACAACCACCTGCGATCTATCAAATGCTCAGTGGATTATATGACATGAAACCGTTTTGGAGAGCAGCTTGGTGCTTTTAACAGTCACAATCAAAGAGGAAATGAATGTATTTGCCACCTCAAGGGAACACATGGCAGGTTTGTGTATCCTGTAAAGCAGTGGTTAATCACTGTCTGCATAAATTTTGTAGCCTTGAGTGGGGAAAAGCCATCAGCCAGAGAGGAAAATGTTTATGCTACCGAGCTCTTGTACTTAAAAAAAGCTTGGACTGTGCAGCACAATACATATCGACAACATGGCTTTGAAAATGGCAAGGTTCTGATGATGAACACTGTATAAATATTCATTGACTAAAAGTGACACAATTATTTTTTTTGTTTTTAATTATCACCTGTAAGATTTTTGTCCATTAGCACTGTTAAAATCTCTCAAATTTAGCTAATTAAGTGAAAATAGATTAGACAGCTTCTTAGAACAAAGGCTGACCTTCAGTTTGTTTGTTTGTTTTTACGGCACCAGGAGAGAGAGAAAGAGTCAAAGAGACAGAGAGACAGAGAGAAAGCGAAAGAGAGAAAGAACTTCTTCTCCCATAACACTGTTGACCCCATTTTCATGCCCAGCTCAAGACTAGTTTAAAGCGCGGTTTGACAGTGCGCAAGGATAGAGTTTTTTTTTCATTTATATTTTTCCAGACAGGTGTAGTTAAAAAGGAACATTTGCATCATTGTGGGACTGAACACATCCAACCTGATGCCATGCTGATCTATGCGCCTCCCTTCACATTCCCTCTAAGTGAGGTCTGGCAAATTCCCAAACACACTTAACTAGACTTGTGTCGAATGAAAATGAAGATGTGCCATTTTTTTTTATCCCAAGTGCATTTGCGCCTGTCCATGAAAATAGGGCCGCCCCTGTTTGCTTTATGCAGATGCCTTTTCCTACCTTTCGGCTCATTCTCACTTAATGTTTCCGTGTCATCAATAGCTAATAGCAACTTTTTTGTTTCTCTTTCGCATACTCTGCTGCACAGGTGAGACAAGCATTGCATGACTGAGGAGCAATTCATCTTTTTGCAGATGTAACAAATCACATGCAATGTCAGATTAGAGCTGAACTGCTGAAAGATAGGCATCAATCAGCGACCTTTCTAGAGAGGCTGCAAGGCATGCCATGGTTGTCAAGAAGGAGGAATAAGGTGACTCATCCCTCTCTAATCTCCCTTTCCTGACCAATTGATTGCACTTTCATATCCATTAGGCTACCTTTGGAACAGCAGTGATGAATGGCCGATCACAGTTATACTTCTTCAAGGCCAAAGTGCACAAAAATCAAACAAAATAGATACACAATACAATATAGTCGACACCTCGAAGTCTGAGTATTTAGACTATTCTGACCCACATTCAAATAGTTCTTGCCTTGCAATTAATCACAAAATAGGATGTATTAGTTACATAAGAAATTCATGTTAAATATGCTCAATATGCTGTAAGTTTTCTTTTGTGGAAACAAGTGTTAACATGATTTTTATACGATTGAATATGCATTTTACGTGGATATAAAGCCAAGATGAATAAAATGTCTTCTTTTGATTAAATTTTTATCATACCTGCTCATTGAATTTTGCAAATAGTGGACATTTGCTCCTGACAAATTTTCAAATTATAACAATCGCTAACCTGAATCTCTTCTGTCGTAGAAGCACATGTTAAAGTACTAGAGAACGGCTAGTCAATTAGTTGGGCCAAATCTGCAAATCAAGAAATGTAGCTGGCCCATACACATAAGTAAATTGCCGTTTCTTATTATCTGTTATACATTTCAAAGTTGAAACGGTCATGTTTGTTCCTCCAGTATCTTGCCACTACTTCCACAAGTCACGCTTCATGACAACACTGTCAGCTGTCTGGGTAGGTTACGTGAATGTTACGTTCACAATATGAAACGGTCTAGGACTTTTTGAAATCTTGCAATCTGAGATATCCCCTCGAATTCAGGTAGGCTGGGCCACTCCAGGGCCACATGTGTGGTGAGCAGGCTGCTAATTGAACATATAAAGCCTACCAATGGTTTCATGGATTTAACTAAATTATCATCTATTATTATTATTATTATTTTATTTATTATTTTTATCTAATAAGCATGTTGATATTGAATTGAGAACAAGGAAACAATATTAATTCTCTTACATGTTCTCAAAAAAACTAGGTTGCAGTAAAGATGGTACTGAAGTGACAGTTAAAAAAAAAAATCCATACCATTAGCAACTTTTTTTTCAAAACAGTGAACCAAATTGAGAAAGGGTTATCAAGCAAGGGTTTATTTCATTTGAGAAGTCGTTTCATTAAACTTAAGGTAAAAGGAAGATATCCTGTTTACCACATTTACAGTAATTTAGAGATGATAAAAGCTGTGATGGCATTAATTCAGATGTTGTAGCTGTAATAGGAGCCTTCTGACGACCAAATACTGACAGCAAAACCTGGAATAGCGTGAATATTAGTCTATCCATGGAAAAAATCATAATGATATTTTTTGTCTTTCTATTTATTTATATTGTTGCACCAGTGGTGAGTATCATAAAAACAGCGGGATTAGCAAATATATTACAATAATTTTATGACAAGTCAAGCACGGCACCCATTGCCCAGTGTGAGCGCAACCTAATTACAGTGCTACAACCTCTGTCTCTAGACAGCAATCAAAATAAATTGGAGAAATTCATATTCATGCCCATTTGTAAAAGCATTTGTCTTTTCTTATCATATTTTGTTTGTCAGTTAACAATTTTTACTGGTCTTTACCAATCTTATTTTTTACATGATATGGAATTCTAAAAAAAGTCATGATAGTACATCTTGGGTTTTTGAGAAATGTATATAAAGATTGTATTCAACAAATGTGCACTGTGTGATTTAGACTTGTAATAAGATGACAGCATTCATTGCTCATCGAGATAAGCCATTCTGTGGATAATCATGTCCTCTTTAAAATTTCCAACAGTGATTTTCAGTTGGATTCAAATTGGTTCACATTCTTTCCGCTTGAGTGCCTTCAACCACACCTCTTTAAAAGAAAAAGAAAGAAAGTACGTATGTGTTACGCATGAGAACAAGCTGACAAAAGGATACAAACAGAAAGGAGAGAAATGGCAGAATTTAATAAAGTTTAACAAGGCAGAAAAGATTGGCCAAGTGGTGAATAGTGACTCTGCTTTCTCCTCCTTTACAGCTTCTGCCTACTTAAACACTTTAACATGTGCCCCTTTATCTGTGTCTGAATTCTCAAGCTAAGGAATCGCTTGACACACAGGGAGCCGCTCATTTCACTTTTTTTTTCTTTTTTTTTTTATGTTGATGTTGACCTAAGACAGCCACCATATGTGTAAACTGTCAGGCTCTTCTGCTTCTACAATCGTAAGTGCAAGTATCATGTACATAGTACATACGACACATAACCTCAGGTATTGTATTATTTTAGGTTTATGTGTTATTAAATTGACAGATAGAACTGGTGTATATTTTCAGTAAACTGTATCAACTTAATATAACAAGCAATGACCGTGGTATCAAATGTTTTTGTTTTTCTTATGGTTATTATTTTTTATCTATTATCTTGTCTTAACGCAAAGCCTTCCATTAAGATCAACACAAAAAGCTAGCAGTGAAAAAGGTTTAATGTTGTTTCAGTGATATGGATGCATATATATGCCTTAAAAACAAGCGTTAAATGTCGTCACGTCAATATGCCATTTTGCACCACTAACGAAAAGTTGATGATTCCCCAGCAGTGATACATTTATGAATAGACAAGTGCCTTCATCAGACCAGCAGGGGTGCCCATTAAAATAGAGAATGAACACAATGATTGTGATTTTCAAATAAATCCACTTCTAAATGGGATTCCGACTGAGAAATTGTTGAAAAAGCTATAATTTTCTGCTAAAACATGAAACACTCACAAGGGCCCTTGCTAATCAACTCAAGTGTGACACACATCTCTTCTGTTATCTCAGATAAATAATTACAAATGCAGTCAGTCACTTTGTTTACAAAACCTTTTCTATTATTTGAAGTCATACTGCCAAGTGGGTGATTAATCAACTTTCTGTGAGAAAATCAGTCCTTTGTTAATGTACGTAATGAAGTGTGGAGTCTGCATGTTCTCCCCGTGCCTGCGTGAGTTTTCTCTGGGCTCTCCGGTTTCCTCCCACATCCCAAAAGCAAGCTTGGTAGGCCGATTGAGCACTCCAAATTGCCCCTAGGTGCGAGTGCGGATGGTTGTTCGTCTCTGTGATTGGCTGCCAACTGGTTCAGGGTGTCCCCCGCCTACTGTTCGATGACTGCTAGGATAGGCTCCATGTGGGGACAAGCGGTAAAGAAAATGGATGGAAAAAAATCAAGGGAAAATTTGTATATCGTCTTTAAAATGCTGTAAACTCAATTAGGCCTGAAATTAGGCTCCGGCTCACGATGTTTTCAGTTTTTAAATTATATTCTCAACGCACGCTGCTTAATCTATTCATGATTTACAGCTGTCTCTGGCCAAATAAAATGTTGTGGAACGATGCAAATCAGCCAAAAGGCCAAGCCGAGGATTAATCTTGAAGCACTAGCGAACATGATGTAAATTAGTAAGTATGATTGTTATTAATTCAATGAATCAATTTAGTAAATGTGATCAACTATTTAATTCTCTGACTGGCAGATGACATTTGGGCATCGGCAGGCCTTTAAGATTCTGCACAGTCTTTGAAAGAGAAGACATTCTTTGGTGCTTTGGCTCAGTAATAAAACGTCTAGACACCAACTAACATGAATTTCCCTAAAGAATTAGTGTCATCAGTGTGAGAGCTCGACTCTGTACTCTTGGGTGCTGTTTGAAATACTGTCTTCTAAATCAATGCTCACCTCTCCACTGTTCCTTTAATTGAGCTTTGTGGCATGCAGTCAATACCTTTTGTCTTTTATGGAAACAGGAAATAGTAAACTCTTTAAAGCTAAGAAGAAAATGTACTTTTTGAGTTTGTTTTTAAGAATACCTGTACATTTGTCTTTGATTTAGATTTATTCCCAAAAAGCAAAGACTGGCTTTATGCAGCTGCAAAGTTTGGATGAAAATACATGACTCTCAAAATTTCGAGATTATAGGTGCACCTCGGAAATCTGATGGCCAACACAGAATTCTAGATTTCAATTTCTGACAATGATTACGATATTTCTGCTTTACTACTAATTTAGTGATTTTCATTATTATTTCAGATTTTTCTACAATACTTATCACATCAAGCCTAAGTAAAAAAGTAAATAAAAAAAACATATTAATTGTCACGAGAAAATCTATCACATGAAAGTCTTTTAAAGTGAGGTGCTTTTTAAGTCCAATCCCATGAGACCATTTTAAGTGTGTCTCTGTATTAAAATGCTTGAAGTGGTTTTTGAAGCCTCATAAAAGGAAACCAACGTAACACTTGCTCTCACGACAAACACGAAACTAATCTTTATACTTACCCATTAGTTGCATTCTAGCGTCTCTCCTTCTTTGCTGGAAAGATTGAACACAGCCTTTATCAATCTGTCTTTTTTGTGAGTGTTATTGGCAAAGTCAATTAAAGGCGGCAATCAAGCTGCTGATTGATTTGATGCATCAACTACAGACCACTTATTACAGCTTTCCACAGTATCGAACTTGCTCACTATTCTTGTAACTTGACTCAGTTATGTCTCTTGTTTCTACTCTGTAATTCTCTTTTCCAAGTTTTTTATTTGATCTAAAAATGCCTCCCCATATTGATCCAAATTATATATCACCAACTATCATAATAAAAAGTTTATTAATCATAAGAACCACAATGCTACCAACTTTTCTTTATAGATGAAAAATTACATAAAATATGGTGCTGCAAATTATTTGGCACTGTAGTCATTAAAACTTTGTGAATTAAAAAAACTGCTTCATCAGCCTGTTGTTGCCTCTATTCTATTTTTATTTTAAATTGTCTTTCAAAATGACATGTCTGTTCTTGGCGTTGGATTTTCAAATACATTTCCTCCAAAAATGCGACTTACACTTCAGTGCAATTTATATATGTCTTTTCCTTCTTTATTATGCATTTAATGGCTGGTGCAATTTATAGTCCGAAAAATATGTTTGTAATATAAGGAAATAAAAAACAAACAAACAATTGCATCCCTATGCATCTCAAAATTATACTTCTGACCGAGTATGTGTCAACAATTGCATGTTTGTAAATAACTGTTATGGATGAGTTACTCATGATAATTAAGGTTGAACTCAGTTTTAGTCATACATAAGATGTTTTCTTGAAATATGTTCTTCGGAACATTAATAATTATGTCTTCTGTTTTGCATGTTGAGGCCTTATTTTTATTTTTTTTTCAAACTGAAACAAAGACAGCGCTAGACTTAAATACTGGTACGTTTGTGTCAGTGCTTGGATCCTCGAAATGGCATGGCAAACTGCCCCGGTTACCATGGCTATGTGAGGGTTCAGGCACACATTAATCACAAGGATTTAAGTTTCTCACTGCTGTTTTATTTTTCAAAAAGACACTGAATCTCCCAGACATCCTTTATGAAGCTGATTTATGACGTTTAATATATTTGTGCGTAGATCATGGTCAGGTCCTCTGAAAGGTAACAGTTTATGAGAGAAGCAAAAGGGGATGCTCTAGAGTCTGTCAGCAAACTTTATGTGTGTTTGTGTCCAGTGAATGCTTAAGGAAGAAAACATCTAAGTCTGTCAGTGTAAAGAATTTCACATGTGGCACAAAAGCGATGAAATGGCTCTTACATGTAACAAACTTCTACACATTGTTGGTGATTCAGCTTTATGTTACTCATTTGAAAAGTCAGTTGTAATAATGAACAAATTGATTTCTGGCTGAAGAAGAAATACATACATATACTGTGAAAAGCTTTCAATAACGTGCCTGTTTATTTGTTACAAAGGTCGAATTTAGCACCTGGAAATATATGTATGTATTTTTTATTCTGCCGTTGAATTTCATGGTGGCTGTCATAACTATTCAATCCTTCATCTTCCGAACTGCTTTTCCTCATGAGGGTCAAGGGCATGCTGGAACCTTTCCCAAGAGTCCATGGGCCCTAGGCGGGGTGCACCCTGAACCAGTCACTAGCTAATCGCAGGGCACATATAGATTGACAACCATTCCCGCTCATAACTACCTGAACTTATTCAAGTAACTGCTGATAATTGCTTTCCTATTTATTAATTGATCAGTCACAGCAGATTTATAATAGTGTGACACAGTAGTCACACTGCATTCTGGGAAAAAGTTAGATTGTACTAAATCAGCGGCAATCTTGCTTTATTGACAATCATCTGCTGTTCAACCATCAGCTGGCAGGAGGTTGGAATAAATAAGATGGCAATGCAAGATGGGAAAAACAGTGTTCAGAGAATTGGAACAAATTTCCAATAGACTTTAGATGTATGAATACGATTTGTCCATGCCAAGCATGGCCTCTATTGGATTTTAAAACAACAATACAACACATGGAAAAATAATAATTTAATCGCCTTGTGAGATAGTTGTGTCGTGAGTGCACTTCAGCTCCTTCCAGTGTTAATGCGCGTGTGTGAGTGTGTGTGTGCGTGTGTGTGTGTGTATGTGCACATGCACACTCTTGTGGCCCTTCCATGAGTTTTTGCAGTATACTTGGCAATAAACTTTGATCCTCGTCCAAATGTGCATTTAACCATTTTCAACTGCTTTCATCTGCTTATTTTATGTCTAAAGATCCAGGCAGGGCTGATGCCCTAGATAAAGACTTCATTGCAATATCAGAATCTTTGATTAAAGATGATCAAAAGGACACAAATTGAGAAAAGGACACTAAAAATATGATAAAGATTCTCATGAAATCTCGAAAATCCTGATCATTTGGACACTTGGACAAAAAAAAAAAAAATAATGACCAACTGCCATGTTGTCGTTATGTACAACAAAATGTCACTCTTGTTTCTGGTGATAGCAAAAGTAACACATAGAAGTGTAATTATTGAGCTCATTGATGTAAATTCCTGTTTGAAATTGAGGCAGGACTAGATAAGCAAAATTGCTTCATTCCGTTTCCCATTTCGACAAGTCATGTGTTAACAGAGCATGAAATGAAATTGTGATGAATGGTGACAATGTAACTAACTAACTAACTAACTAACTAACTAACTAACTAACTAACTAACTAACTAACTACAACTGTAGACCTCTCACAAAGAGGAACAAGTATAATTCAATTACAATTCATAGAATTTAGATCATACAGTAGCACTGGTAGTGTAGGGGTTAATGCTGCTGTTTTTCTGCCAATACCTGAATTCGCAGTCATGAGCATTTCCAAGTCTGGATTTCATTAAAAAAAAATGAACAAAAAACAACAACAATAATAATGGTTAAAAAAGGTGAATTCCGTCAGTTAGGGCATCTGGTGTAAAAACTGTGCGAGTACTTGTTGTGACCCCTGAGAATACAAGCCAAAATTTGTTACAATATAAAATCATGATTTTTTCAAAGCATGTAGGTTTTACTTTCAATCCTTTTAACGTTATGTTGCAGTCTGGTCACACCAACCAGGCAGCATTTTGTAAAAGACAGACTACAATTGAAAGATTGCAATCTTCAGTGTTTCACCAACATTCCATGGGTCAACATGTTCTGTCACTGAGTGGAAAATATTTAACCCCTTTTTGATCTCTAATAGGAGCCATGCTTCTTGTAGCAGCATTACTCTTGCCTCTCCTTTCCTGCTTGTGCAAGCTGGTAGGCAGCAGCTCCTTTGCTCCAGCAGCGTGTCCTCCTCCTCCTGTGTGATCAAGCCCGCAGCACTTGTCATCTCCCCTGTGGCATCTTAGATTCTCCAATTTTTGGGTTAATTAATCAAAAATGATTTCTTTTCTCATTAGCCATGCAGCTGGTTTGCAATCTGCAAAATCAATGTTTTACAGATGTTTCCCTGAGTTTTGTTTTTCAGGCCAGCACTGATTTTTATTGGGTATAGATTTAAGAGGCTGCAGAGGGATTCTGAGTTAACGCAGCCACACACAATCACTCAACACACACGCCCGCAGACAAACTAAGTGTATGTTATTGTCACATGGTGAAATTACAGCCACCGTGAATAGAGAGAAAGCAAAAACACTCAACTTTTGACTTTCATTCATCACTCTTAGATGAGAATTCACTGTTGAGCATAAACTGTTCATTTCACAGATAGCAACAGCAGTTCTGCGCCATTTCTCCATTTTCCCTTTCCTTTAATGGCTGGATTGTTGACAAAGCCATGGGTTTGAGCCACACACATTTTCTCTCTGGGTAGCACTCTTTAATCTCGTAACAACTTCTGGTTCTAGTTCCTGTTGGTTGTAAACACATGTAATGTTGCATTTCCTGCAGTCTAGACATAACATCCAAGTTGGCAGAGCAGGAGAGGCAAGTATGTGCAATTCAATGCCTGGCATGCTTTGGCACCAAATCAAGTACGACGTGTACATGAAGACACTGGAGTAAATAAGAAAGACTTAAGATAACAAAACAAGGTGTGATAATCTTGGAGCTTATAATTGGTTGTTATCCATTGAGCCATTTTTTTTTCAAAATTTCTATTTATTCTCATCATCCTATCCCGACTGACTTTGGGCAAAAGGCGGACTACAACTTGGACTGGTCACCAGTCAGTTGCAGAGAATGTACGAACTACTACAATATCTGTGATAGTTTTCCTGCCCAGTTTAATTCAGCTTTTTAAATTAGATAAATTGTTAAAATACTTCCATTTTGGTGTATATATTTTCAAGTAAATCCCTTCAATAAAGTTGTTTTTTGATAAATAAAATAATAATACACTGGCGTTGTACATGTGCATCTATGTGATCCCACCTACCGTTCTGCTCAACTAACCAGGAAAAGGAAGATGAAGCAGAAGAGCAAAGGAGCCCAAACAGAAATTATTATTGATTTAATCACATAATCAGCCGCAAACACTTGAGGCTAGATAGCAAATCCATAATAGCCTCCCCACATAACCACCCTTACAAATTTACCATCAAAGCCCTCCGTGCACACACAGCAAACAGAGGAGCCAGGGGTCACCTTCAGTCGACAGCAAAATATTGACATTCCTAATGCTTCTATATGTTTTTGAGTTAAGCGTTATCAATCACTGATAAGAGCCTTATGCTTCTAAAGCATAACTCCTATGGCAGAAGGATTACAGCATCACTTTTTCTTGAATAACCTTAACATATCTTTTCAGACAAAGCGAGAGCAAGGTAAAATCAATGTTGTCACAGGCAAACATTTCCCACAGATGTTAGTTCAATGTGTCTGCAGATTAGATACAGGAATACTATTCAAAGCCATAAAACATCACAATTTGCTTGGTTTATTAAAACAATTTGCTTGGTGAAAAAAAAAATGAAAAAAAGACTCGTAAGACAGGCAAAATCAAATGCATGACCAGCTTGATTTAAGATCAATCAGCAATTTATTAAATGTGGTGACGTTTCAGGACAATTTCCTCAAGGCAAAGGAATGGTGTCCATGATAATTTAGCCCTCAGCTTACCTTGGCCATTTTGGTAAACTATAAAAATATTTATAGATATTTATTTAGATTTTATAGAAACGATTAACACATGACCAGTAGGCCTTTTCAGCACAGCAGATGACAGCACATCAGAAGGCTGAAAATCTTTACCTAAAGTACTCCACATTTTTTCAATTTAAATTTTTATTTGGCTGTGCTGATTATTGAAATAATTTGTTCTTATGATATCATGTATGTGTTTGTTTTGGGCATTACTCAAATACGCATATTTCACTTACCCGATAATTATTGGATTCCCAAGATCATCACGCATATCATTTGTCTCACTCCCGATGAAAATTTGTAACAATGACACAGATTTAGATTTGAATACTCCCTCAACATCCGTCTCTCAAGTCATCTATCTATTAGCTTGCCTATCCTTGGCCATCTTGCCCTGGGCAATGGAAGCCTAATTGTTTACCAAAGGGTTGCGGCTCATTTGCTCCTGGAGATTGGGCCTAATTAACACTAACTTGTCTGAACACAGAGGAGTGCTGTCCACTCCGCTTTAATCTAATCTGTACTCTTTCAAAAATAATGAGATCATTTACACCTCATTAACAGGCAATGTAATGTCTCTGCATTAATCATAATGATTGCTTATCATTTCACTTTGCAATATTATCTCCTCTAATGAAACTGTTCACACAACTGCCAAGTGGGCCTTAATTGGTCGTGTAAAATCACAGAGTACCCAGCAGATTGTCACTACGTGTGAAGTTCTAATTTGCATCGACAGGAGGAGGAAATATGGGGGTGGGTGCCAAAGTGGGGTGGGGACTTGGGAAGTGGCATCAAAAAAGGAAATGGGAAACCAGCATTTGGAAACATCCATGAGGATAAGCAGTGGAGTGATGGGCAATAGCTATGACTGCTATGCGGTACACACAAACACCATTTACATCAATTTTAACCTTTGCCCTCCATTTAGGTCAGCTCACCTTTTGCCAGATGATGACAATAGGTGACAATACCTCCAGTCTGATGCCTGCTTTGAGGTTAAGATAGATATGTTTCTAAAAATCCAGGCCTCAATCTATAGGCGTATCTCAGATACTTTATTTTCACGCAGTTGGTTACCCCTTGGGTCTGGCTCATAGGAGGTAATAAACTGCTGAAACCCGTTAGTACATACCATCCGTTCCCAGCATATGACCCACCTAAAGAGGCCATGCTTGACTGCAAGCGGCATCATTGAGGCTGCTCGGTGCCCCGGCTCTTCTGGCTTAGGAGGGCTTAGGTGTGGATGTCATTTGCGCCTTCTCTTTTGGTCAGAGTGGCTAGCTACTAATTGTGGTTCTTGGTGAGATGAGTCAAGGGGAGAAGTTCGGCCAAATTGAAATCTGAGCAGCGTGTAAGAGATTTGGGTTGAATGCCGCTTCATCAAGCAGTTATACGATGCAGCATGGAAAGGAATTGTAGCTTCGGACTCATTCTATCATCCACTGTTGACTGTCTGTGCTTTCTTCTTGATTTCATTTAGCTCTTTAGTAGAATCGCTTGAACACTGAAAAATATATGTTGAACTTACAAATACGTTACAAATATGTTGAATATCCCTTCTGTCAGTTTATCAGGATACCGTTACTCGACTTAAAAATGCATATCGATTCAGATGCTTTTATTTAATGCAACCAATTGATAAAATAAATTGTAAATTCAACATTCCTTTTTCATGTTACAGCTGTCAGATAACCAAAAATCCAAATAGAAGTTAAGATTTAAGTTTAATAATATGCGTATTCTACAGCTAATAAAAGTGATGAAATATTGAAAATAATTATTTGACTGCTCTGGAAATAGAAAAGTTGTGATTTCTTAGTATAATAATAAAGTTGCATTGAATCTATTGTATACAAGCCACAAAGTCAATTTACTGCCTGTGCAGTTTATGAAAAGGCCCTTGTTAACATCCATTATGGAGTTGGAATCAAACGCTTGCATTGGCATCGCCACGTGCTGATATGATTTATTCTCTCCCCGAGGACCTTTCTAATGAACAGAGATGTATGCTCAGCTGCCCTGTACATGTAACCTCTGTGTGCTCTGCGGCTTGCCGTGCTGTAATATGATAAGTGTCCTGTCGATAGCTTGTATGATATGCTAATCATACTAAAACACTGTGCCTCAGGCGGTCCCCTTGTTTATTTATGAAGGTTTGACCTGAGGGAGAGGAATAATCGGCTTTTCTCTGAACTCTCTAACCCTGGGAGCCAAGGGAACTGCCAATCACACACATATGAGTCCTATAATTCCTCCACCTCCTTTTTACACTCACTCTGCGCCCCCTCAACCAGTAGGGTGAAATGGCAGATTTTTGAAAACTGCATTGCACTGCATTGTGTGGTTTTCTTTACGAATGTCGAGTACTCTAATCCTTAAAGTTATGATATAAACTAATATAAACGTAATCCTTTTAAGTGGGGAAACCCGGGAATGAAGATTTATTCATGCAAATTTATGTGTAAATGCATCACTTTTTTTCAGATTTCTCTTCTTTTAACTTCAGAGCATATATAAAAAATGTGCAAGTGCGAGTTCGGGTGGAACACAAAAAGTCCGCGCTCATGCTTTGCATCTGTGAGCTTCAGAACAAAGGTTTGTTTGTGTGCCTCAATCACTCTTGGTCATGAAAGCAGACACTTGAAAAAAAAGTCCTTCTCTTTTTTTCCAGGGAAACACTCTAAACCAACATCCTGGGTATAAATTTGCAAAACGCAATACAGGCCTGATTGTGTGTCGAGTGGATGTGGGGTGCATACGAATAGACCATGTGCCCCTTCGTCTCTCGTCCTCTGCCTTCAAATAGTACAACTCTTTCTCCCCTCCTCAGTCTTCTAATGCTGCCAAGTAAGTAAAAAAAAAAAAACCTCTCTGCAACTTAATTGTTTTCCTCGTTACAGTTTTGAACTCTGAGCTCGTATCACTTCCACCAGTAAGCTTGACACGTACTTTGACAAAAGTAATGTTCTATGCACATATTTTTTCCATATCACACTAACCCGTCCTTGGTTTGAATATGTGTGGACTGTATACAATTTCCTGTTTAATTGATATTTGTATCTTGTCCTTTTTGTACAACCGTCACAACGTCCCATTTTGCTGTGCCAAATGGTAGCATAGTTACATGTACACAGTCTGCAGCATGGGACTATGTTGGGAGAATGTGAATGGCTGGGAACAAGTGAAGTCTTGGCACTGTTACCAGGTCAGCTTGAAGCCCTCTCATAGCCCAGCCCTCAGGACCAGGTGTTCCTTGCATTCAGATGATACGCTTATTCATAGACTGCCTCAACTGGAGTATTAAAACTAGAAATTTGCAAGTGAATGCTGATATAATCCTGGAAATATATGTCTCCATTAAAAAGTATCCCATTTAAAGGAACAAGACGGTCTTTGTGTGAGGCTGTATGTATATTTATCAAGGCACTAAAAGAGATTCAGCAGAGGAGGGGCTTAGGGACGGGATAGGGGGTAGCAGGGCAGACTTTCCAACTGTTTACATGTTAATTTCAAACTTAACAGTCCTTGTCCTGGAGCTATTTATAAACCAAATGCAAATTGATTTTTTTTACTCCTTTTCTTATGGTGTTTTCTGGACACTTGACTGTTGAGACAAAATGAAAATGTACATGGATTGAAAGTTTTGAGAATTCTTGAATTTAAGCGGCATGTTCCAGCATTTTTCAGTTTCAGGCCATCGTACAGCAAACCTTATGCAGTCAAAAAAATACCAAGATATACAAAGCTGTAATTTGGGAAAAGTTGCCAAAAGGAGCCAACCATTTACCTAATATCAGGTAAGAGGCTCGCTGATAGTCCTACACATGGCAAAAGAAAAACATAATTTGCTCAAATTCTATAGCAAGTCGAGGCGTGTGAATGACGATTACAATAAAATGCAAGGAGATTTTAAAAATAGAGTTGGCTTGGAAGACCACAAATTAGTGAAGTGGGCATTTAGAGAGTCTTCCACCCTGATCGTACGTGTCCATGTATGCTCAACCTCATTACCTTTACCTTCCATGGCTGTGCCACGACAGTGCAATGAATTTAAGAATATTCAATCAAGATGATGAAAATAATGCATTCACTGAATTGATTCTACAGTGATACAGAAGGTTCTACAATAACATCGACCACACAGCTCAAAATCTCTCTGCCTGCAGCTCAGTCACTCCGTATTACACTAGATGTGCCGGCATAATGTTTGGTCAACTTTTAGCCACCAAACTGTTATGTGCGCTAGATGCATGTCAATGAAATCAGGGGTTGCGTCAGCACGAAAACCACAATAATAGTTGGTGCTGTGTACCAAAACAGAGCACATTATGCTAATGTTTGGCAGAAATTGTTCAAATAGGACAGACATCATTGGCTCTATCCTTTCTTGAGGGCTTGTTATTGCCATGTGAATAAATAATGGTAGCATCTTTTCAGTTAGAGTGCATGTTTGACCTTCCAGACAAAGGACAACACAAGGCCTCTTGAAGTGAATACAGTCCTTCACAATCATTAAATTAATATGTAATCAATCAATCAAGTAATATTATTCTAAAGATGTTTGTTGTTAGGGTAAAAACACTCAAATGTAGATGAAAAGTTGTTTTTTTTTGCAACAACCATTTTCATTCAAGTGTAAGAACCTTTCATTAAAACCATCTAACGTTGTACTTGATTGAAAGCAATCTGCAAAGATTGTTTTACGGTTATGGTTTCATAGATGTTTTTCTATTAATCCCCATACAAAAAACATGAATATGCATTTAATGCCATCACTGAAATCGCTCTGTCTAATTATGATGCAAATATCACCACTCCAAACAAAGAACATTTCCAAATCCTCTTGTTTACAAAAGAGGGAAAGTACAGCAGCATTGTGCTCACTGCAAGACAGGGGCAGAGGGCAATGGCTACAAAACATCACTCTGCTAACATGATCACCTGAATTGCGCCTGTTCCATTGTGCTAAAATATCATAAATTGGCACATCAACATAGCACCCCCTCTCTAGCATCGACCAAAATGATTATTTATGTGGTTGCAAAGAGACAATTAGTCATATTCACATGCTGAAATTAATTGGCAGACATGCGGGGAATGAAGAGGGAGAACAAAGACAGCTTTGTCTCACTTCTTTTCCATTTGACAGGGATAATTAAATATATGAAATAGGAATTCCTCACCAGGGGTCCTGTTGACAGTGTTATTTTGTGTCTTGTTCCTCATCGCCTTTTTCCCTCTTTTGTGTTCCTATTTATGCTAATCTGGACTGTTATTTATTTATTTTTGTCCTGACAACTAAAAGCAGACTCTTTTAATGTTTTCACTGCTCCCCTTTCCATATGATCTCTATATTTGTGGTATGTGATGGAAATTAACTGTTTTAATGTGGCATTATATTATATTGTATTGTATTGTATATTAGCACATGGTTAAAAATTTGCCATTTAAAAAAATCTGCATTTACTTACCTGGCACACTTGGGGCCATCCCTTTAAACTTCAACCAATCACAAACCCACTGCTCGTCTACAGTTCAGAGGGGACTACAATTAATTTTTTTAAGAGTAATATTTGTATTACTTTTACATTTTTATGTTTTTATTCATTCTGACAATCAAATCTAAGTTTTTTTTATTACACAATTAAAGCTCTAGAAAGCTACGCTCCATCATTAGTTTCTTTTATGTCATGTGAATTTCCTTCCCAGTATCACAGAGGAATATCTGATCAAAGAACATTGTGGTTGGTGTGGAATTATGGGTTATGTCACCTTTCACCACAAAAGTAGAATGGGGCCTCACATCGTGTTCCTCTTACATGAGAAACTTATGCTGTCATGTTTCTCACAACTGAGAAAACTCCACGTGGCACATGTAAAAGCATTCAAAAAGATTAACTCTAGTTCTAATCATAACATCTTACACAAATTCCTGATATCGCCTTTGTTTTTTTTAATCCCAGAAATGTAGGGTAGGCTAGTTCTTTATTATTTTTATTCATTTGTATACTGTTTATTTTAATTGCTATTTTTCTTTTTGCATACAATGCAACATTCACTTCTTGTTTTGCATTTAAGTTAATTTAACTCTTTTTTTTTTCAAATACTAATTGATCATTATAGGCTAGGCTTTAGAACTTGAAAGATGGCTTTAGAATAATTACTGCAACTTGTATTTTAACTAACATTTGTTGCTTTTTAACCACTAACTTATTCATACGTGGAAGAACCTTGTTGTATGTAATGTTTGCCACATTTGTTCTTGAGTGTACATCTAATAGCCCACTGCTATTTGATAGTGCCAGTGTTCCCAGATCTCACCAGCCTCTAGGCCTATACAGGCACGGGGTATCCTCTCAAACACAGGGTTAGTACAGTAATAGCTGGACCATCAGGGAGCCAGATGAAAGGGCTGGGAAATGGTGCCAGAAGCCCCAAAAGGATTCTGTGTTGTGAAAAGTGCTTCACCCCTCTGATAAGCTGCGTTGTCCTATGATCATTTTCACAAAGCGACACGGCTACAGTACATAGGATTTACGACTGCCAAATCCATTTCTAGTCAATTCGCTCATTCATGTACCCTGTTGGAAGCCTCAGAGGAGTTTGAAGCTATCCCAACTGACATTATTCTACCTGGTTTGAGCACTCATCATTGTTTTAGAATAACTTATTTAATTTTAACTCTTTTTTTTAAACACTTGGTTCAAATAATTATTTTCAAATATTTTGTGATTGTTGTCAGTTTTAAAAGAAGTCTTAAAATTTTCTACAGACAATATTATGCTGCTTACCTGAAGCCTATTCTTTTCTGACTGAAAATATTGACCATTATTACAGGTGATGTTACGTGTTCCATATCAAATGAATGCTTCACCATTCTTTACACTTTGGGGGCAAAGGTCCACTTTTTTCATACAAACTAGTCACACTGAGAAAGATGCCACTAGATAGTCTTCTCTAAAAATTACGTCCACACCAAAGGCAAATATTAGATACGTATCATTGCACTCTGCAAACATTCAACTCTCAGTTTTTCACAGTATTAGTTTGTTTTTCCATTTGTATGCAGCAAATTTGCATCTGTAGCTGTTCCTACTTGTCAGAAAGCTCCAATTTTTCCTCATCTTGCCAAACATTGCCCCAGAAGCATTGTGGCTTGTCAATATGCATTATAGCAAATTGCAGTGTTGTCAATTTCAAGTTACTTCAGTAACCATTGTGAGGTGTTTTTTGTTTGTTTAACAAAAGGCTACCAACAATTTTGCCTATGTATGTGTGTGTCAGCAGAGAGATGCAGCCCGACGAAGGAAAATGCATACCTGATGATGCAAATGTAAAGTATTTCTAATTCAAATACAATTGGAATTTTATGCCCACAAGGATAACACAACCAGACAGAATTTTGAACTGTTGTTTTCTTAGGTCTGTTTTTGTGTTTTTTTTGTTGCACTTGTAGCTGTACACGTTTTATCCAAGGCAATTCTGAAGTAACTATGTCTGCATCAATAATATGAAATGTTCATACACATGCCACCTTTTTTTTCATATTCAACCACTGTGAATGAAGCCTTTGTGCATGGTTCAAGTCATAAACAAGTGAGAAAGTTCATCGTTACGCTAGTAGTGGGGCACCTCACTAAAACGCTCCACTGACAGAAAATGAAAAGCAGTAATTCCTCTTGTGAAGTGAAGTCTGACTTGTCAGAGTAAAGCACTTCCTATCCCTTTGTTCACATCTCAAAGGGAATTAAAGGGGAGAGAGTTAGATATGGCTTTTAATAAGACCACCATCTGGCGAGTTCAATGTCAGTATGAATAAAACCATGACAATTCAAGTAAAAATGAACATGAAAAACATCAAGACATTGGTTTGAAATATTTGACCTAATAATGAGTTAAAAGAAGGTCATAATGTGACTATAATCAAAGTATGTATGATAAAGAACCATAAAACAGCAAATCTCATAACTCATATCTCAAAAACAGTAAATCTCATAACAGGCATGTAACACCTCAGTTTACGAAAGAAAGTGCATACCTTTTCAGATATTTTGTTCTATACAGTCAACAAACAGAAAGCAGAGTGTTGGCTTGAGAGCTGCAGGGTGATGGTGGGTGCATGGAGATCAATGGGCTAATAAAACAAATCGATGGAATGAAACCACGGGAAAAAAAGTGAAGTCATTAATTTGCAGAGACAGGATGATCCCACCAACCACACGCATTGATTAGAAATGAGGTCTTTGGAGAACCTTCGGGGGGTATCATATTAGTGGAAGGACACAATGGATGAGGTGGGCGGGGGAAGGGGCTTTGTGCTGTACCAATGCGGGAAAATGGGTTAACTGCTGGATCAATGGTATCTCCATAACTCCAGAGGAGCTTGGTGATGTGTTTGCTCTCCAATGCACTGTCAACACAATATAATGCAGGTGTGATTTTTTTTTTCCACCTCTCTGCTTATTTGCACACTCAAATCGATCTTTTCAAGCAAAGTGTACTCAAGCATGATTATGATATTGAATACATCATCGAGTACAAAAAGGTCTACAAATAAGGTCAGAGGTGAGGGCTAACATTCCATTTTTATCAATATCTTTTTATTAATGATGATTTGTAATCAATATTATTGGGTTATATACACAGAGACTTGTTACTGTATGTTGGCCTGTGTGGGTTGAACCTCAGTACATACGCTGGTTTAATACAAATCTACCACCAATTACATAAACCTTAACCCCGTGTTTGATCAACAAGTTAAAATTCAGATTACAGTGATTCTGTCGTCCTACTAAACTGGATGGCAACTGTTCTTATTTAACAGCTCAAAACAGAAAAGCAGGACATCTCCCAAGTGTCTGATGGGTCAGAGTTCTTTTAATTTGCAGACACAGCATAGCTTTTCTCCAGCCATTTGTGAGAAACAGAGAGAAGAAAAGAAGGTGATGGGAGATTGACGACTTAAATACTTCATCAATCAATGCTGCAGCCGATGTGTTGTTTGGTGATTGGTGGAGAATTCAGGCAATCCATCTTTCCTACCAGCAACTGGCATTCTGGATTCCTCTCATGTTCTCAATGTATTGCTTTTATTTTTTATTTCCAGGGTTAACCTGCGCTCCAGAAAGTGTGTGTCAGTGTGAGAGCAAGAAAGAGAGAGGGTGTTGAGTGTCTTATTGTGGTGCAGGTAGCCCAAGCCCTTCACCTGTTATTAGAGTCTATTAGACATGTTTGCTGCAGTACGTATGCTACATTCTATATCAGTAAAAAGACCACTTCATTGTAAGGGTAACCATTTACTGTGCCATCATTCTAAAAGAAAAAAAAAACATGATCAAAAATAATTACCAAGCATACTCAAAAAGATTTACCATGATGTTATGAGATATAAGATATGATATTATTATCACTACCTTTTCTGAGCCACTTTATCCTTACATGGGTTGTGGCGTGCTGGAGCCTATCCCAGCTGACGGGCAGGAGGCGGGTGACACTCTGAACTGGTTGCCAGCCAATCGCAGGGCACACATAGACAACCATACACACTCATATTCACACATACATACGATTTGGAGTAGTTAATCGGCCTAACATGTATGTTTTTGGAACAAAGGAGAAAACCGGCATACCCAGAGGAAACCCACACAGGCACAGGGAGAACATACAAACTCCACACAGGAATTGAACCCTGCTCCTCTGAACTGTGAGGCGTACGTTCTAACCAGTGCATCACCATTCAAAGGTGACACACTTATAGAATACGATGAGACCGGGGATGTATGTGTGAGTGTTTATATGTGGTGGATATGTATAGGTGCTGTATGTTCAGTATATATTGTACTGCAATCTCGAACTTATTTTTAGGGTTAGCGTTGATGATGCTTTCTAATTTTCTGGAAGCTTGTTCTATTGTTGCATGCATTTTAAGATGTTTAGCAAGGTGCATACAGATGATTTCAAATGTGTAAAATTATAGTTAAGAACAATTGAGTATAGTGTATCAACAATCCAATCTGATTTCTAACGTAACTTTTCTGTATCTGAACACATCCCCATTTTTTTTCTCAATCTCAACGTGCCGACATCAGTAAGGTTATAGTAATGCTGAAGCCCCGGGGTTTTGTTTAATTAAAATACATCCTTTTTGAGCTCCCCTTGGAGTCCAGTGATAGAATAACTCTGCAATGGGGTTAGCTGTATTTAGCTCCTTGAGGAGTTGGCCAATGTTGTGTTAGGCAGCCACTCACAGCTAAATCAACAAATCGCTGCAAAGAGGGAAGGAGAGAAAGAAACAGTGAGGGAGTACTATTCGGATGAGGGGAAAAAAAGTCTGTTTGAGGTGGAGGGGGGGATCCCACATTGTGTAAATCGTCAGCTTTTCACTCTGGGCGGCATTTTCATGCTAAGCTCTGAGCTTGAACTGAAATCCTCTCACTTATCCTCAAATCCAAGATGAAATACTATCAGATGTACTTTGATACAGGGTATTTGTTGAAAGACTGACAGTCCAGGAATGAGTCAGTGTCTGATGGAGGAGGAGCTGGGTGGGCAAGATGTATGAAAATGATTTGTTTGCACAATAAATGATTATTTTTTATTTGATGCAGTAATGAAAAAAAAAACCTGCTGTATCTTTTAGTGAGATTTAACCTGTTTAAGTTTGGTTTTCTGTGAATTGCTGTTAATATTTAGCTACTTAACCATTGTTTTTAATAAGTGCTTCACAGCTGTGTTGCATAGAGTCAGTAAACTGTCATGGGTGATTTCATCCCCAGAGAATTGGACCACACTTCAGTTTCTTCAACAAAACCCTCAATGTGCTCAAAAAATTCACAATTTACCATACGCACCTGCAGGCCTAAAAAGAAATAATGCAACAGGTTTCATGGACTGATGAAAGAAATATAGGTGATTTGACATCACCACTACATGCTTATATCAATTTGTCTTCACTTTCTTTGAATTACAATTTTTTTCCCCCTCTATTCCCTATTATCAATAGATGATGCCATTTTGCCAATGCGGCATTTGTTCTTGGAAATAAAAGTTATAGTAAGGATTGTGAACTATATTCACTTTTGAAAATATTGATATTATTTTGCACATAACTGTATGTAATGTTATGAGTGTCCCGTGTCTGTTATGAAGGTGTGGGGCAGGAATATTTGAAGAGTGTATAGTCCCCTGATATCTAAATGGCTCAAAGGCATAGGCAGGAAATGGAGTTGTGGCATTTTGTTTTGCATCAGTGCTTTTCTTTATTAGATGAGGAGAGGAGTCGGCATGGAATAATAATTGGGAAATTGTAAGCTTGCTTTCATTATAATTAGCGAGATCACAGGAAGCAATAATCCAATTATTCTACTTAAAAGCAACTTTCCTCATCCCTGTGCAGTGTCTTACCGGATGAATGCATTTACCCCACGTGGCTCTACCGGTACAATTGCAAAATCTCACATGTAAACAACAACATGCATCAATGTGTTCAGACAGCTGAACATACACTGACATATGACCAGCATTTATCACCACCAGACGCACACATAAACATATACTTGCACATACCTCAACAACATACAAATAATTGAGTAAGATTTGCTGGTACATTAAGTTTAATGTGTTTGACATTCGGCAGGAGGAAATGCTAGGCAAATGGTGGAGTCGCTGGGCCACGTCTTCCCTCAATCAGGGCACTGCAGGGCTTCATTTTACAACCCAGATGCAAACGGAGACCCTGTCAAAGCTAATTAGTGCTGTTGCAAATGGATGCAGGTCATGGTTTTCAGCGGATTGGTCCACAGAGAGGTCACTGGGGGTCAAACCTGCACTATGGAATGATATAAACAATCATCTATAGACTACAGACTAATCAATCCCTTTTAACACTATACACTTCCTGGTTGGCTGCTCTCGGAGGTTAGGGGTCAACATACAAAAAAGACAACCGAGCAAGTGGGTTTAAATTAGGAAAGCATATGGTTACCTTTTTTTTTTTCCTTTGACAGATTTAGCAGTTTGGTGATAATGGTGGCTTTAATTACTAGTTCATTTATTGAAATGTGTATTATTTATTGTAATGCATTTATTAGGTGTTACTTTCTATACCTTTTTAATTCACATAATTGATACATTTACAATATCGACTTTATTTTCTTTTTGCAATGTGAATGAATACATAATCATAATCAACATAACAATCAGCGTATAATCTTACAATCAATATGAAGCTGTGCAATAAGATGAGCAGTGAGAAATAGAGTGACTGAGGGTAAATGAGGGGAGGGTGGAAGAAGCTGGAAACCAATACAAGAATCACTAGAGCCTTTTCTCATTATCATTTACCCATCTTTTACGGCCCACCAGTAAGAGATGACGTTCCCATGACCCCACACAATACACAAGCATATTATTCAATCCTGGCCTGATGAAATTCCTGCAAATAAAACCTTTGTGCTGGGCAACAGCTAATTATTTGACAGATTGCTCCCTTTCAAGCTCAGGTTACAGTGTGAAGTAGCCCTGTTTTAGGACCCTCCCACATAAACCAGGACTCGCCTTCTCTCCCTCCTCAGCCACAGTGCAGAGTGGGGGCGCCACTATTGAGAAAATCCCAGAGGGCCTCATTCTTTTCAGGAGATTATGTATTTCAGCCCCCTTCTTTTCCCAACCATCTATCCATCCAAAATCAGGGACCGTGGAGTGTGTGTGTGCATATGGTGGTGGTGGTGGTGGGGGGGGGGGGTGTAGCTGTGTGTCAGCAATAGCAGCTATTTCATGGTTGTTTTTAAGTTGAGATATTTAATCTTCCCACAGAATTAAAGCAGTAATAAGGTAAGCAAAATTTCAAAACAAGAACATCTAAATGCAGCTGAGATAGAACGTATTTTGAAAAAAAAAATCCTCCAGTTACGTGACCTATAAATATATATTTTTTGTTTTTCTAGAGGTAAAGTAAAATAAAACTAAATAAAACAACTGAGCTAATCTGGTTGCACAAGTTTTCACACTATTTTACAACTGGGGATGTGTCTATGTTCAGAGGCCGAAGTTTTTGTGCTAACAATAATTGGTATTTTATCTGAAATTTTGCATAAATCCATACTTTGATGAAGGTCCTTGTTCCAGCTGACGGCACAAGGCATGAGGCTGCCACCACCATGTGTCACTGCAGGTACAGTATGCTGTTATTTTGGTAACACACAATGATGTTTTTCAATTTACAATTTTTCATTGTATTGTATTGGTTTTCCAAAACTTGTGTTCCCTGTCCCCTATTTATTGTTGCCACCAAAATGTGCACTGGGCTCTTCTTCGTGCTTGGTTGAAATGGCTGACTACTATGTTCACCTGGCATGAACCCAAGTGAGCAGAGCCTGGAGTATTCACTGCTCTACCTGGGTGAAGGTCAAAGAGTCCAGCTCTTGGCTGCTTCATTCCCCAATGAGCAAACATATGGTAATAGAGCACCTTGAACACAGAACTTCTTTTCATGTGATGTCAGGGAAAAGACACAAAGAAGTCGATGAGAGGAAGTTCGGATCTTTGCCAAACAACAATGGTCCGCAAGTTTTAAACTACACAAATATAATGAAACCTGTGTCATCCAGTTGGCCTTACTTCCTTTGACAGTCTTGTTTCTTTTTTAATAAAAGCATGGTACAACGTCATCATTCAGTTTTTTTTTTAAACAACCAAAAGCATCTAATCGCTTCCATGTTTCCTCAGTACTAAGCTCATTAGTGTGTGACCTACAGGCATGAAGAAAAAAACCAAGACAAGTGATACACAAAACATTTTTGGTTAATGGATACTTGCTGTTTTAAGAGAGTAAAAATAAACAGGTCTGCTGCGGCTTTAGTCATGAATATGCGGTAAACATTGGCTGAGACGAAGTGTATTTTACGAGTGTCTGCCGAATAATTCATGTGCATGCATTGCATGCAATCTATGAGACATACCGTGTGCATTGTGGGGGAAATGATGACTCGTTGTGGACCTTGTGACGCGGAAATGTCTCTCGTGGCAGAGACTCTCGTCCAGGTGGTAACTGGAAGGCCGACTTCATTAGCCTTAAAGAGGAAACAAAGGAAGATGCATTGAGAAAAAGTGTCATTGCTCATCTGCAAGGCCACCACCTGACACATTAGGAATCTGTATGCTCAATTAACCACTGGCAGGCTCATTTTTCCTCTGGCTCACTTGCTGGGGATCAGACAGAGAAGGCCAGCACAATCGCACCAAATTAAAATGAGATTACTACAGGGTATGTTTATGTATCTATTTTGGATGTCTCCATATCTGTTTGCATGTGTGTGTGTTTTTTAAAGTATTATTTATTATGTCATATACAGTTAGTTATATTATTATTTCAAAATTATTATTGTTTTGGGCAGAAAAATCAAGGGTGCAAACAGATGATTCTTATCTTCCTTTGAACCTTTGTGAAAATGACAAACTGTGTAGTGTGTGACCGTTTTTGTGCATGTGTGATACACATCAAACTTTGATTAACGAGGTGAGGCAGACCCACAAGGACCCTGGTTTAGGAGGCCTCCATCCAACACTTCACCACACTTGATAGGACTAACTTCTTTTTTTATTGGTGCGGCCAGTCCTTGCCCCACTCTCCCCACCTCTCCCTCTACCCCCACCTACCCTATTCCTCTTTCTTTTGTGATTTACCCAAGAGATGAAAAATGGAGTGCAGCTGGCCCAGCACTTCCTTCCTCTTGTCAGGGTCAGCAGTTCACTATGCTGATAGAGACCCACACACACCTCCATTAATGAGCGCTCCCCTGCACTCAAACAGGTCGCTTTGCTGCATCACAAGACAACCATCACATTTGTCTTGTAGTTCTACTCGTGACTCGAACTGTGTGCTGGTGGTATTTTCATATCATATCTCAATTTGAACAGAATGATTTGAGTTTTTGCCCGGATTCTCTTTGGTAATTTGCATTACCCTTGCAGTCCAAAAACAAAACACCCCATCAAGGGGTGTACCTTACCTCTTCTGGTCTTGCTTACGCTCAACAATATAGAATATTCTATACTACAGCGTGCGTGTGTGTGTGTGTGTGTGTGTGTGTGTGTGTGTGTGTGTGTGTGTGTGTGTGTGTGTGTGTGTGTGCGCGCGCCCGTGTGCGTGGGCTACCCTGGCCAGATTCTATTTGTTGTTGTACAAAGTGAAATATTTTGCAAGTTATGTGAAACAATGTCCATTGATTGACTCAATAGAATAAGATATCACATGCGGCACTACTAAGCCGACTTGATCCGCAAAAAAAGCAATATATTATAAAAAAGACACTAATCATAATGCTGAGCAAGCCTTGTTGAGCTGCTAATTACCACAATTATGGGGCTCGGAGCAGAGGTGGCTCAGTGTATTCGTGTTTCTCTCTGCATGAATATCTATACAGGTGTTTTTGGGTGTATTGGTCTGTCCCGATGAAGAGGAGGGTGAGCTGTCTATCCTGAGGAAGAAGAAAAGTAAGGGGTAAGAGAACGAAAAGGGGGGTGGTGGTGTTGGTGGAGCAGTTGCATGGGTAAAGGTGGGGGTATGCTGTGTCTCCTTCCTGGAGACGAGCCCTGACCTTCTCATTTCATCCTCATTAGTATCTCATGTCAACAGAGCAGCCACTCCTTAATCATCTGCTATCATCCAAGGCCTACATACACATTAACACCTCACCCACACTAACAAAATGACACAAACTTACATGAAATATTGATTTTACAGAAATATAGCATCACTTTTTATGTAATACTCTACACAGATACATTATCAAATATTCACATCTGATTCTGTTAACCAAATAAAAAAAAATCTTGATGGCAGGCTCGTCCATCTGTGTCACCCTCAGTGCCACAGTGGCCCCAACAGGGTCGAGTGTAGCAGGGACTCTGGGTGCCAGTACAAATGAGCTCCATTCATTTTCACACTTTGGCATATGGTGGCCCATTGTCCTCAGCCACCAAAGCAGAAGTGATGCAATTTGTTGGTGTGTCCTGTCATTTCCAAATAATCCCCATCCCACTGAGGTCCTGGCCGGCAAATGACAAGCAAGGGCAGCATGCTATTTCAATGAAAGCATCATACATATGCTCAACCGTGTAGCTCATCACACCCACTTGCTGTATTCATCTGCAGCCATGTGTGCAAATATTTTGGAAGTAGTCCATACTAACAGAATAAGCAAAGTAAATCTTGAACATTATCATGACGTGTTGTTTTCTTTGCAATGTTGACCGCAACATTTCCTTATTTACAGAATGATCATCTGATGTGAATTTGGCTACAGTAGATGGTAGTTTCTGTGCATGATTGACTGATACAATTTGAATGCAGCAATGATTTGAATACACCAATAACAAATAAAATGGAAGTTTGAATATGAGCTCAGTTCTCAGTTGATTTTGTCTTCCAAAACATCACCTGTTCCCTAATCATTTTTTGCTCCCATTGCTCAAAAATCTTTAAAAATAATATTTCTTCTACACCCCCCTCGTACAAGTAAAGCTATTTCATGTTAAGTAATTTGTATTTTGCATGTCTGTGTGTCTGTATGGCGTTATCTCTCAGTTTGCAGCAATCACCTTGAGAGCACAACAAAAGTGTCCTACTCAGCTGCCTGAGCTAAACGTAAAGTTATTAAAGAGTTAGTTTAACATTTGTGGCTGTATTTCAGTTATAGCCTGTCAGTGCGCCAATATTTGAAATCAAATAATAATATGATGCTTGTTAGAGCACTTTGAACAAAAATAAAGTGTTGATAAAGTGCCATTTAAGTGCACTCTATTTACAATCCAATTGTATTTTATTTTTTTTCTACCAAAAGAGTTGGAGAACCATACTACTTCAGCCAATATCTGGTGGTTAAACACAACACTGAGGGCGATTACAGATTTGGGCTACGAGTCTCAGATGTTATATCTTCTCAGACTTATGTATATAGCCCTTCAATATTTGGACAAGTGGAACCAGGGCTCTGGCAAAACACACTTTACCATAAGCCATCCATGTAAACATTTTATACACATGCTATTTGATTCAGGGTCATAGCAAAGGTGAAGCATATCTTATAGGATTCCAAAGGGGCACTACTCATTGGAAAACCGTAAGTGAGCATTTGGTGTGAATTGATTACATTCCAGCTGCACAAACATCTAAGAAGCCATTATTATTCTGATTACAACAGCAGAAATGATGCTTAATGTGAACAAACCTATGTCATCAATGTTGAAGTTCTTAAATCCACTGCAAAGACAAGAGAGAACGAAAACCTCAGATCTATGAGTGAGAGTGAACTGAGCAGTTGACCCACATTTAGTTCCTGGTTTCACCAGTGTCTGTCAGCAGAGGGGAAGGAGTCATGTTCGTACTTCCTAAAAACGTTTTTACATGATGTGTGCAATATAAGTATGGAGCAGGAAGATAGAGGTGTCTAGACGTGATTGCGTTGAGGCCAGACAGAGGAACATCTGACAAAGCCATGCACAAAATATTGCTTTATGGTGTAGTCAGGCACTTGAATGGCCTCGGTTGAACAACAGTGAACCCATGTCACACATGAGTACGTGCACGTGGGCCTGAGTAAAACATTGTTGCTTCATGGTGCGGTGTCACTCAATAACCGCTTTGTCAGCTGGAGGTTGGATTTCTCTTGTTTGCACAGCATGTACAGTAACTACAGCTCACACTCACTCATGCGCCACATGTAACAAAAATACAGGGGACATATTTCCGTGAAGTAATCTACAGAGAGGAGCAATGACAGAAAGGCCGTCTGAAGGTGTTACAATGATTGAAGACGTAAAAGATATAAACAGTAAAATGTGTTTTACTAAAATGGCTGTAAGAGCAAAATTATAATTCACTCTATTCAGTCCTGGACGTACTACCCTCCCTCCTTCAACCATGCTACAGTGACCAAGGTCTCTCTCCGACCCTATACTTAACCCCATTTTTACCCTCCAACCCGCCTACCTCCACCCACCAACCTGTCAGGGACCCGCTTCCCATGTCCATCACTGGGTGATGGATGAGGTGGAAGGTCGTCACCCCACTCTCCAGAGTTCACTGATCTCATCAGCCATGTAGACACCTCAAAATAATAGTGAGGAACATGGTTAAAATCAAACATTCAGAGAAGGATGCACTTGCTTTTTTAGAAATGTTAAGTTTAAAGACCGCGACCCTCGTGAGGATAAGCGAATAGGAGAATGGATGGATGAAAGTCTAAAGAATTGCCAGTTTTTCTAGGACACAATGAAAGACATACATTTTACAATACAGCATATCTCACAGCAAGTGTTTCTTAGCACAGTACCGTTCCGTGTAGATACATGTGAATTGCACACACACAAGTAAGACTGTGCGAGGGTAACTGTACTATAAGGTGACATTAACTTCACAACAGCACGGTTCATTCCTTCCACTTGCTGGAAAGCTTGAAATGGTTTTGTGGAAGTGGTTTTGATTCAAAATTGGGTTAAATCTAGCTTACAGTCACACATAAAATATCATGAGGTGTCTCACCTCTGACTGACCTCAAATTACTACATAATGCCCATGGCAGTGTTGAAAAACAGATTCTGTTGGTTTGCCCTAGAAAACAATGATACATTAAGAAATGTGTTTCGATTGCGATGAATGTGATAGAAGGCAAACTGTGATCCTAAGTATGTCTCTTTGTTCTGTCAGCTAAACAGAGAGATTGATATACCATAAATACACATAAAGAATAAACAACGGTGTCAAGCCCCACCACTGACAGGGGCATAGATCAATGTTATTTGCCACTTTTACAAAAATACCTAATTCTCCTTTTTTAATCAAGCATCTCCTTGTACTAGCCCCTCTGCTGATTTATGAGGCCCCTTGTCTTTATGAGTACCTGTTTCATTTTCTTGTATCCGCAGTGACACCTAAAGTGATAGGAGTTTTATGCTTTTGATAACAATATGAGTTTCACTTTGACTCAGAATTCATGACCCTGTCAGGAGACAATAAATAACGCAAGTGCATCGCAAACCTCCACAAGCCTCTGTGACACGACATCTACCGAATGGGATTTACCTTGGGATGGGAATAGGGAAGAAAAAATATATAAATCTCAAAAAGAGCAAAGAAAAATGGCACAACACAGGACATATCGGAAGAGTTTAATCTCAGTAAAAGGTCAAGTCAGAAAGTGCAAAATGTTTTCTGGTCTGGATTCATAGTAATTGGTGTGTCATATGAGCATTTGATAATGTCACATGAGCATAAATGCCTTGCTGTGACACTTGTCTTCAGCTATCAGCTCTCTACACTGACAAATCACACGTTCATGTCACAGACTCTCAAGTTAAAAATCATTACAGACCAGACATTTGCTATTTTTATGTTTTGATATTTGTGAGGTGTACATTACCCATGGGACAAAGTAATTTTTCACTTGCCAACAATCCTAATCCGAAAGCCAAATGCAAGAGCATCCAGAAGTGAACAAGTTACTGTAAAGGCTTTTAATCAGATTCTAACCCACACTGACCCCGTAAAAAAAAACCTTTACCCTCTGGTCTTCTGAGAAGATCTATTCCAGTTTCTCTCTGGCTGTCCAAAACGTGTGAGAAAGTAATACAACCAAACTTCTCATATACATATGAAAAATAATCTTCTGAATGGGAGCCAGCGGGCTTTGATAGATTTATATTGACACTTTGCACATTCCATTGACAAACGGGCCATTTGCTGCATTGTTGCCAAAAACCCACTGGTTACCTCGGCAATGACATTAAATGGCTCTTTGGATGTGATGAAGTCAAACAAAGATGACGCACTGTACCAGACAACTATATCTACAAAAAGGGAGTAAAATGTCAAGCATTTCAAAAGGAAGCCATTGTAAACTGTGGTAACAGAGAGTATAGTGAGTCCACGCCCATCTGCAAAGGTCTTTGTTCAAGCCCCTCCTTGTTTTCCTGAATGTTGCGGGCCTGAGTGAAAGGAAAATGAGAGACATGGGTTTTGTATATCACCACTTGAACCCTGTATGCTGCGTGTTTTGCGCAGGGGCCCCAGAACGGCTCAAAGAAATGAATAAAGGGGTCAGGACAAATATTCGGTCCTATAGGGGTGGCAACTGGCACAGGCTTTTGGCATGGACACAATGCATTGTGGGATGGCAGTGCCCAGAACCCTTCTGGAAGAAACAAATGGTGTTTGTGGCAGAATATGTATGTTGGTGTAGCCACAGAGAAAAATTTGATCTGAAGCTCAGGGGAAAATTGAGACAGCTTTTCTTGAAGGTGTTGAGATGGTTTAGAGTTCTCAAATTATCTGAACGTTTTTAAAATGGGAAAGAGGGACTAAAGAATAATAATGTTCACCAATCCATCCATCCATCCTCTCATCCATTTTTCATACTGCTATTGCTTCCCAGGGTCACAGATGTGCTTGAGCCTATCCCATCTGACTTAGGGTGGACCCAAGACTGATGACCAGTCAATCACAAGGTGGACACAAAGACACAAACATTCACACCTACATCCCAATAGAAACATTATTGTCATACAAATAGATAAAACCGTTGTTTCAGTCAAGTACACTAAAAGCACAAGCATTTTCTCAGCATGCACATGGATAATTTTGACAACATTTTCATGTTGGGAATAAATAAAAAGTTACAAAATTGATCTGTTTCCATGGAGTCACAATCAAATACAAATGGTGTTAGAATGTGGGAGCAACCGGAGAACATGGTGAGAACCCACACATGCAGAGGGCAAACACTGCTTGACATGGAAACCTAATGAAAAACAAGCATTAAAAATATAAATGGTCTCATGTGAGTGTTTAATGGCCATAATAGTTCCACTACTTGCTGGTTTGTGTTCCGTATTAAAATGCTAATAAAAATGTTGCTGTGCAATATTATACATAGGTTTTGTATACATATTCAACTCAGGAACTGTTCCGTAAGGTAATGGTCTCACCTGATTCCGCGGAACCTTTACATTGACCTCACAGCACTTTGGTCCTAAGTTCATTTGACAATTTGAGGTATTGCTTTTTCACATAATATGCGACAAGGCCCAAATAGTTAGCGGGCAGTCTAAATGGCCAAACAGAAGAAGGGAACTACTATATAGAGCTCCATATAGTCCGGGAAAATATAGTGAATGAGGGGTTAGGGAATAAGGGTGGGCATTCTGACACAGCTAATACTGCTCCTTCTTTTTCTACTTTCTTTTGGCAGTTGGTAAATACTTTTGGTGCATTACCACCATTTTCTGGCCTCTGTCAATAAAATTATTAGGCAATTGCCAAAAGTAAGTTGTCACGATTAGGGAACAAGGATTTGGGGTACATAATTTCAAGTCAAACCTGATTATAAGTGGGAGGACCAACCAAAGTATGAAAAAAGCGTGACAGTTTCGAGTCCCAAAATTGAAAACATTTTGATATATCTTAAAAAGAAAAAAAAAAGGTGTCCTTACCACGTATGCCTACCGGAATGAACAAAAGCCACACAAGATTCAGAAATGCACAATGACATATCCATATTCTCTTGTGAGAGAAGGCAGCATATATTTAGAACATCACACAAGAGTGTGAGCTTCAAATCCCCAGGGTCATTTTCTTTTCTGCTCTTAATTGAGAGTGTTCTGGAAAAATCATTACTATATTAATGATTTAACACAAAGTAACTACCTGCATGTTCCAGGAGGAAAGGGAGATTTGCTTCGAATCAATACCCATATACGCTCATTATAAAGGAGGTAAAGTTATAGTAATTAGGCAGACACCAATAACTTTTTAACGATCTTTGTTTTTAATTGCATATTATCGGCTACACTGTGTGTATGTTTATACCCAAATATAAGATAATGTTGAAGGGAGTAGTAGATTAAAGACAGAGGGAAAGTGCAAGGTTTTTATCTCAGCAAGTATGAAACTACTGATAGTTTACTTTGTGCAAAGAAGGCAAAGATTGTGGCCATCATTCTTTTTAGCAGTTTTCTTGGCAGCCAACAGTGGCCCACTGCTGCCAGGAAATATTTTGAAATAGAACTTATCATTCATAAAGGAAAGTGAAGGGATGAAAACACTTAAGAACATTAGAGAGAAAACGCTAAAATACTGTACTTCTGTTCTTCATATAGAAAGTTGCTTTCGACTTGCAACGGCCTTCATGCTTTGAATACTTAATTTATTGATTGAAAAACTATCAAAATGTAATAAGCACTTTTACAAAGCCCAACTGCTTGCGTGTTTTAAAGCAGGATTATATACAAAATACACATCAATTTCAAGAGGATAGAAACATGAGCCAAAGCTACAACAATTATCAGTGCAACAAACTGGAGTTCCCTGATAAAGTCTCCAAATACTTTGGCCTTTTTATTTGATTAATGGGACTCTAGCCCGCTCAGGAACAACAATTTCCGATGTAGAGCGCCCATTCAAGAAGTCCCAGATTGGATAAACATTTTTAAATCTTCATGTAAAATTCCATTCATTTAGAAAATATTTCAACAAAAATAAAAAGCAATTATGAAACGAGCCCTGTATTCATCTTGCTAATTGCCCCTCCACTGCATCAACAGTGTCAACTGTAAAAGAATGCCATCTGAAGGCAATTATGCATGTTTTGAGAGCCAATTATGATTGCTCTCACAGCAGCGGTTATGCCACCAGCAAGGGAGTCTTCAGAAATTTTCAATTTAATTACAATATGCTCTTTATTGGATTCAGCATGCCAAATACTTACCCCCCTCCCCACCTCCTACCCACAACGTCTGCTATCTCAGCATTCACAGAGGGAGCCATTAACACAGATAGGAGAATATTATGGCCTCTCTCAAGGGCCACAGTGGGAATGTGTGGAGCGTCCCAGCAGTACAAGGTAGATGGCATCCCCTCATCCTCTCTGCGTGATCACAGCTGGCATCGTTGAGTCCATGCAAAGGCAGGTTGGTTAGTACATTTCCCAGCTTGGACTATGCCTGCATTGGGAAATAAACTCACACAATTCCACAGCAGGACACAACTGAGACAAAATGTAGAAAGAGTTGCAACATTTTGATGTCCTCGTATATTTTGTTCATTTGCAGTTTCCCAACAAATTAGTCAATTAAACGAATAAAATATGTTGTTTCTCTTTTGTTTATTATTGTATATCATCAGCGAAATAGCAAAATTGCTCCAATGTTTGTTGCTACTGTACTTCTCAAGAAAAAAAAAAAAAAGTTAATTTGAAGCATTGCACTTCTATTAGTTTGCTGTGAAGACTCCTCTCTCCATCATGACAGGAAACAGTTGACATATTGACATTTTCTGTCAAAATGAGTTAGACTGGCAATGGCCTTGAACACAACATATTGATCACCTGACACTTACAGAAATACCAGTGCTGTTATTTTGTTATTGATGTGTTTTTTTTACATTGGGTTTTGGTAATAATATGTGAGACAGCATGATAAATCTCCACAGCCAGCAAATATACAAATCATTGATAATTGTACATCCTTAGCATCATACCAGGTTTTATTTTTCGAACGATCAAGACTTTTGCTCCAATTTGTAAAAAGAAATAAAGAAGGGAGCTTATTCTTTAAAGACCATATGCACATTTTTAAACATGCATTGCTATCATGTGTGGCAGGATAGCAAAGCAAAGCCAATTGAAAGGTTTCCTGCAAATGGTTCAATTCCTCTTCTGTTTGGCTTTTTTTTTTTGGCTCATATGGAAAAGCATTTGAAATTATGATGTAGATTGACGTGCAGCAGCTGTCCCCTCTCCTGGGTCCTGTCCGTCACCTCACCGGTCACCGTTGACAGGACTATGATGGATTAGGAATTGTCATCCAGGACGTTTGTCACTTGTTTACAAGTCGGCCATCCCTCATCTCTCACCACAGGCCTTATAATCTGGTTGACACTCCTCCAACCCCACCCCCTACCCCAACACTGCTGCCAGACACGCTACACAAGACAACACCATACATTACAACAGTTTTTTCCCTTCACTTCTAACCTCTCTCTCTCTTTCTTGCTCTCTCTCACTCTGTCTTGCTCTCTGTCTGTATCTCTCTTTCTTTTTCTCCCCCCTCCCCCTGGGCTGAACACAGTCAACACATTTAATGCATTAATATATGTGTTGTGTTCGCCAATCTCCTGGGGACCAGGGCGATGTCTTCTCCTGTCAACCTCTACCCCTGAGAACTGACTGGGTTTTATACAAACATCCCAGAGGGAGGAGAAGGCAGGCGCAGGTTTAACCTGCATTCTGTTATTTGAACAATGGCATTTAAATCTATTGCCCAAAACTATGTCAGATTTTTGTTGGTAAGTAGACAGAGAAAACTAAAAACAATAGGTAGCATGTATTGCATACAAATACATACACATCTGATTGAATACAAAAGCTGCAGTACATAAACACAAACAATTTGGTGCAAAGCTAACTAACTGCATGTTGGAGTTTTCTTTCTTTTTGTATATTTACTAGACTTTTCAGCAGTAGTATTGGTCCTAATAGGGTGTTTGCACCTTCGTGTGCCATTGTGGGATGAATGAGGACTTTTTCCAGCCAATCCTCATGGCATCCTTCATTTGCATCAAATTCAGGGCGGTCGTAGCGCAAACCTGAGTATGCCGTTCCTGGCAATGGGGAAACAGAAAACAACCTAATTTTGGAATCAAATTGTTTTGATCCAGGCCGATTTGCGTTTGAGGACGGGCTGTCCAGACCCATTTCTATTGCCCACCACGCTTATCAGCGGAGTGCCGAATTTGTCAGCCCCAGCCTCGATATGCAGCAAGGTTTTCAAATGGTTTTGTCCAAGGGACCGCCATCATAACCAAGAAGCAACTTGGGGACCACTGCTTTTATCTTCTTTGAACCGAAGTAGGTTAGACCTATACAGGCTGTTTATTTGCATCTGTATGTCTATTTTGGGAATCTTAGCTACATTTGACATAATTTGGACGGGTAAATGATGAACAAAAGTAGCTGGAAAATAAATCAAGTCTAAATGATAAATGAATCTTATATTTAAAAATGTTACGATTATGTTCCAAATTCGCAGAACACCTGTATACCACCAACGGCCACTAGAAGACCAGGGACCACTAGTTGACAATCCCTGAAATACAACAGTCACATTAGACCACCTGTGCTCCAAAATAGACCTCCTTTGAGTCCATCTAATAGATGTGCTGGGGTGCCAGGCAGAAACACTAAGTGAAGCGTCGTGCATCTACCAAATTCACAATCACGCTGAACTACATCAGTGGCCCTACACAAAAATTCCAATGCGTTCATTTGTACTGTACGCTGAGCGCAGACTACCTTCCGTTCCCAAATTGTCAGGTGCGAGGCAACATTGTGCGCTGATGGCTGCTACGATCCCCAAAGACTGGCATAAAAATAAAGTTACATTAGTTTTCTGCTGAGCGTGTGGGTGTAAGTCTAACAAAATAGGGTCCATTTACTTTACATTCAGTTGTTTATGTGTCTGCGTGTGTGTCTGTCTGTCTGTCTGTCTGTTTGTAAATTGTCAGAGTGATACGCATTGCCACAAACAAGCTTAAAGTGACAACACTGATGTGTTTTGTCACACTACCGCCTTTCCAGACAGTTGCACATGGTAGAAATAGTTCACTGTCTGGACTGGTGGATGGAGAGAGAGCACAGATCAGAGGTCACCCACACTTGCTGACAACCCACATGAGGCCAATAATATGTTTCAACTTTAAGTAATATTGAATACATGAAAATAAAATGTAAAACAATATAACAAAATATAATGTAATATTGTTTTTGTAATGTTCTCATGTAATATTTATATATCATTGTTGGTTAAAGACCTGCAATAATTAATCTTCTTAAGTGCTCACAAGTCCCTAGGATGGTTCAAGGACCTCATTCTTTTCTTCAGATCTTTAACTCCTTGCCAAACCGGGATTTCCGATTGGGGGGCCTCAAATACAACTTTGATGTGTATGGCGTCTTAGAAGCTTGAGGAGAGAGGCGAGAGGGAAGAGGGCCACACAATGGCCTGACCTTCCTTCTGCATCTGCACACATCTCTCTCTAAATGGTCACATTGATGCTGCTTGTTGCCGACAGCCCTGTTGGAGCCAACTCTGGGCAATGGGACTCAAAGCCTGGGCACCTGCCAACAGACGGTGAAACAAATTGATTGCGATCAAGCCAGCTCAGTTTGCATTTAACCCCTACGCTTACCACTTATGTTGTTTTCCGTACAGCATTGTGGTGTTGGTGTATCAGTCATCTGTGAAGCAGGCCTTAGTAGGATTGATGTTCATCTTTTTTAAACTAATTATTCCTGGTTTTGTTAGACACACAGCAAACATAGCCATAACTGTTTGTTCAGTATTTCATGTGTGTTGATTGTTGTGTTGTTTCAATCAATCGCATATGCATCCTGTAACACAATAAAGGATCATTTTGGCCTTCAGTCATGTTGGCACAGTTTACAAACACTCTTGTGAATAAATGCACATAACGGGAGTAGTGTCGTTTGTAATGATGAAGGCGGACCAGAAATCCCTCCAAAGTTTGTTTTATTTTACTTGAATAATTTATTAAAAACATCGAAAGAAAACAATTATTATTTCAAGCACAAGTCAAGGATCTAACAGAAAAATACATGAGGAAAGTACCATTTTTGTTTACGATAAAAAGGAAAAGTAATGTAAAAGCATCATCATACTGTCCAACTCTACATCATCCTTCTATGGACGTCCTGATGAAAATTATTTGTGTTTCAATTAACTGCATGGACCCCAGCAAGTGTATTTCTGCTTCTTCATTGTCAAAGACTGTGCAACTCTTGCACACTGATTTTACAGGGAATGAGAGGAGCTATTTTCCATGACCGTGGGTTGTGTTAACGTCCACAACCTCGCAAACGTCTGTTTCTAACTGCTCTCCTCTGCGAAAATACCAAAGGAAGGAAAGTTCCAGTTAGACCACACTTTGTGTTCGACTTGGATTGAGCTTGAAAATAAAGTAAGTAAAATAAACTGCCTTGTGGTTTAAATCATCACTCGTGTACTTTTCCCAAGTGCCAGGTCAATCTTGCAAAAAAGGTGCGCATGGCCACGAAGTCATCATTTATCGTACCATCGTGCACACAGACGCACGCACGCACACATATTATGCACACAAAAATGCATTTACTTCTCCACTATATATAGTACTTTTGGTGTCTTGGTCATCTACACAAGGGCACGACAAAACAAGCGTGGTGGGAATTAGAGAGCAAAAGGCAAAATGGCTTGTGTCGATTTAGACAAGAGGATAATAACAGGAAGGGGAATCAATAACAGCATAAAACTGATTTATTGTGTGTCATAAAACAGAAGTAAAAGCTGTGAGCTAGAGTAAACTGAAGTCCCATTTAATCTGTGCAAAAACTGCATGTATCTAGAGAGATATGAAAAGAGATAGCCAAAGGCAAAAGCAACTTGATAGGTATGATAGGACAGCGACAAGAAATAATATATAAGATATTGAGAGAATGATACAATAAACTATGTGAGGGAGACACTTAATTGTCATATTAAAGACTCTCTCCAGTGCTCAGCAGAGTGGAAGGTTGGCTCCTATTCATCATCTGGCTAACAGCCACTTGAAAGAAATCACAATTATAAGCTGCTCAATATTGTCCCAGGGACCTTTTTGCGAGCATTAATTTTTTCCCCATCGATTCTCTACCCCTCATAAATCAGAAATGTTGCAGTGCATGTAATGTTTTATGGAGAAGGGATTATAGTGTTATGAAGCTAATGTAGCAGAACCCTCTGATTTAAACACACGCCCTGCCCTCCCTCGCTCTTGTATGGGGGACCAGAGTTATTACACAATTGCATGGCCAAGCAAACAAGCAGTTTATAAGCCACACATACTTGGACAGGACTACATATGACTATAATTGTTAGAGTGGTTCTCACTCTAATTTATTTGTGACTGATAATCACCAGTATGTTATGCAGAGGGAGATTATAATATATACGTATAATGTTCCTTGTTAATTTACATTTTCTATACAGTGGACATCCACTATTTTAAAGTATTTGTGGGGGATTGGGTCTTGTAAAGTGTTTAAATGTTCAATCAACCAATCAATCAATCAATCAATCAATCAATCAATCAATCAATCAATCAATCAATCAATCAATCAATCAATTGTCAGCCTTTATTTGTTTGTTATTACTACAGTAATATTATTACATTTATAGTTTAGTTTAGTGTTGGGAAGTGAGCACATCTGTGTAAAGCACAGTGGTCCCAATGCTTTCTATCATAGCTCGGTCCGAGGTGAGGAGAAGTAGACCTGATGTCTAAGCATCAAATCATCATCACATAAACTGGTCTTGACACCATCTAAAAAGGGAGATGGATCATGTGGCTTTCTGGTGCCAGAGAAGTTTGTCCCTTGATAGACCCCTTAACTCAAATCTATCGGACACCCCTCCTCTTTTTCCCCATCACCTACACAAACACACACACACACACGCACACACACACACAGGAGCATTGCAAAAGAAGCAATCCTCTATGTTCTGGGTTAACAGCTTAACAAGGCCAAATTACAGCAAACACCTTGTGGCTCAAGTATCCTTGTTGAAGTGATGTTGGTGCATATCCGTTTGTGTAAGCTTGTGTGCATATACTAGATAGTAAAACCAATGATGATGACAAGCCACAATGACATGCCATACAGAAGAGTTTTTTTCCTCTCCAACGAATAACAGACTTCTAACAAACATAAGATCTGATGCAGATACTTTTTACACAACAATATTTCTTCCAATATTTTTCCAGTACAGCAACCACTCTTTTTTCATGCACTTACAAAAAAAAAAAGCTCCAATGTGTTTTGTGATTAATCTGGATCTATTTACTCTCCTGGTTTTCTTCTGTCCGTGGTACAACCTTGTGTCATGTCATATGTTCTTGTTGCGTGAACTACCGATGTCATCCATATGGATAATGCTTTTGGAAACATTTGGGATCATTGACCAAAAACTATTTTGAGTTCTTTTTGTCTGTCTGAATAAGTAAGCATCCATTTTGTAATTTTCTCTTGATAAACAGCTCTGTATGCAATCTCAAACACCTGAGAGAACTGGTTATTTCTCCAACCACTTTGCAGTTGCAGCACAGCCAAAAGCAACCTCAGGAATTGCGTAGAAGGCTGTTGTACTAGAATAGACAGTTCATCTTCTGTCATCTGTTATCTAAATAATGATATCAATGTGAATTTGAGGAACAATAAATGGAAACCTGATAAAATCCAAGGTTTACTGTCTACGAGGGACAAACATGATAGTGATGAAATAAATGTAGTTCATAACATGATGTTGTAATTCAATCTTTAGCTAAGATCTTTACAGGCCAGCCGGGTCCTCCGTCATCAGTTGCACGCTGCCACCAGAGCTCCTCATCTCATAGATAAATTCACATGACAGTCTGCAAAATGCTCCCATAACCAGTGACACGGGATGATTTCCCGCCTCTGACAAGCTCCGGTATTGAGTATGATAACACTTACTTTGTCTTCATCCTTGGCTGGAGTATAATATCAATCCGTTTGATGATCCAACAAAGCGAGTGGAGCACTTGTGTATCAATCTTCATACATCGCTGCCTAGTGTCTAACAAAGAACCCAGAATGGGATCATTCAATCACTCCCGGCCTGTGCTGCTTTCGCTCCACTTGGCCTTCTCTACAGCTCAAGCGTTTCATTCCTTGTCAGCATCTCTCCTATTTTTCATCCCCATTCTTTTCCCTGTCTCTCCCGCTCACTTGTGGGGGATAAAGACACAAATAACAAATGATCATATCACCGGGTGTCCATCATAAGTAAATGTGACACATCCAAATAGAAACCAGAAAATCTTCAGAGGGCACCTTTCCATCCAACCCACTTTTTTGTTTCAACTATTCACAACAGTACCGCCAATCGGAGGGATGCAAGTAAAGCTTCAAATTTCTATATAAGTAAAATTGTCAAGAATAAAAGGGTTGGTAGCCCACATGGGCGGGCTTAACTCACACACATATGGTACACTTAGCCCTCATGTAATGAAGGATATAAAATAATGTTTGACTAATAGCTCAAAGACTGACCTCAAAGGCTTTGTGCAGCAAAACATGTATTTATAATCTATATTAGCTGTGTAAATGTGCATGCAAACTTATGTACAAATAAAAGTTCTGCTCTAAAGCAAATTGGATTGTTCTTTCTCTATTTACTTGATGCCTGTATTAAAACATGCTCTGCAGTAGGTCTCCTACAATGTGAAGTCCACACTGATGCTGTGCTCTTCCAATGAAATATAGCTCAATCAGCGACCACCTAGCGATCAACTTTTACTTGTCACTTTTGATATATCCAATCATCGCTTTGGGTTGTTTTGTGATGTCTAATGTTCTGTGAAAATGGGCTTTTCATATTCTTTATTGTCTCCCGCTCTCTCGTTTTGCTTTCATCGACAAAAAATGTATCCACACTTTTGTGAAATAAAACCTCAGAGGGTGTAGAGGGGAATGGGGAGAACGAGGGGGGGGGGAGAAGCAATGAAATTTGACCCGTTTAAAACTGTATCATTTTCTGACCATACCTTAGGGCACTCGGCATTTATCGGTGGGGCTGGAGAAGCAGAGATCACCGGACTGGTAATTGTTTCCTCTAAATCTGCTGAGCTCTGAGGAACACTGAGTGCAGTTTTTCATCAGACAGAGAATGAGAAGCAAAGAGGACAATACGAAGAAAAGCAAAAAAAATGCTATAGTCCACGTGTTGGTTTTTATCACTTCACCAAACAAGCAAGATTGCCTTCCGAACAACATTATTATTAACTTGTGTCACATGTTCGCAGAAGAAATGCTGACTTTAGTTTCCAGCACTACAAAGCTACGTTGTGTGTTATAAACCATAACGTAAAAGTGGGGCAAAAAAACCTACGCTGCACATACTAATATCTATTTTATTTGACACATACACGAGGTGTTTAAACCACTGACTTCAAATGCCTACGAGCTGAAGGCTTGAACCCAAGTCTCTCATAAAGGAGAAATGTGACATTCTATTCATGCAATGACAAAAAAATAAATAAATACTGCACACTTGGACCAATCTGTCTCTATCACTCCTTTCATACAAACATTTTCCCACTTTATTTTCATTATGGTTGTAGCTGTGTTTGACTTTTAGATACTATGCGTGCATTTGGCTTTGAAAGTTGGAAATTTACTGGTGTGGTATTGGCTCATTTTTCATATCCATTGTTGTCGTGTCAGGGTGTCATAGCTGTTCCACAAAGCTGTTAGATCAGTCCAAATGTATAAATCATCCAGTATCTGACACACTCATTTAATTTAGGGGGCTTGGCGCAACAGCGCTGTTATTAATGAAAAATCCCTGCAGTTTGCTGAGTGGGACCGTTGAAGCTTTTTTTTTTTTTGCTTTATTTCTATTAACATGGATATTTGGTATGATTTCCCTCAGTAGCCTGTTGGCAGCCAACTTGGCTGTCTGTCATTTATCATCATACGTTATGTTTGTCAATCGGTTGAATTCTCTCAGAAGCGCTCACAAAAATCACTTTGCATAATAGAAAAAGGGGCAAACTCAAGTGAGGTGGGGGTAAGTGAACCTTTCACATTCCTCAATAGAGTGGTGGTTCCAACCCCAGAGCCTGTGTTATTGTTTTCCATCTGTGAAATAAAGTAACAGGTACTTAATGTACCAAAAACAATTTGTACAGCAGTTCTTTTTCCCCATCGAAAGTGCGCAGTGCTCGCTGAGGGCTCCCCTTATCTCAGCAAGGCTAATCCATTTTCACACTGCGCTCCGGCGCTCTCATTTTACAGCTGAGGAGCTCTCCGGCTCCACGCTGGGCTTGAAATGGGACCCCAGTCACTGAGCCCCCTTGGAGTTTGCGTAGGTAAGTGTGCAGAACAAATGCTGAAAAAGTCTTTAAAAAGTTAAAAGGGACTAGTTTGGCATTTTATACCACCTTCTCCGTGGGTCCTACCTGATCTCTTACATTTTACCTTTTCCCAGTGGGAACTGCTTTGCTTGAGCACTGTTATGCAGGAGCATGCAGAATGTCAAAGAGGGGTGGAGCAGACTCTTTTGCTGTTTGCCAAAGAATTCATTTCTCGTTCATCTTTTAAAATAAAAATTGTCAAATGTATTGATAGTTCAAGATGATTAGGAGAGGCGGTGCCATCATGTGAATGAATCAATCATTTATAGACATTTTAATTCAATTGAAATGATCTCTCCTTTGAGTACCATATTTTCCGGACTATAAGTCGCAGTATTTTTCATACTTTGGCTGGGGGTGCGACTTATACTCTGGAGCGACTTATGCGTGAAATTATTGACACATTATTATATAATTTCACGTTATTTTCATACTAAATCGCAAGAGGGCACTCTAGGCCTGTGTTGATAATTGTGTTGATGAGTCTGACATAATCGACGTAGAAAAGGAGGCGCCATATTTCCTACATCCGGTGTTAGCGGAGTTGTTTAAGAGTGGCACAGAGGATGATGATTTTGTTGGATTTAGTGATTTGAAGTGATACGGTTGGTTTGGTAAACTTGTTCGCATGTTATTTATTCTATAGTTATCTGAATAACTCTTAATATGTCATGTTATTGTACCAGGCATGTTTTCAGTTCATTATTTACATCATGTAACGTTAGCATACCGTACAATTATTCAGCCCGTTGTTGCCTCTGTTCTATCTTTAATTTGAATTACCTTTCAGGATGACTTGTCTGTTCTTGGCTATGGATTTCATCAAATAAATTTCCCCCCAAAAATGCGACTTATACTCCAGTGCCACTTATATATGTATTTTCCTTCTTTATTATGCATTTTATGGCTGTAATGTACGGTCATTATTTTACCTTTTCAAGTAGATCAGACTTTTAATAAAAGAAAATACAGACGAGAACCACATGTCAGAATTTAATACATTTCATTATTTTTCCCAATAATCAATTTTAATTTAAGTTCAGGTACATATGATAGTGTCATACATACCAAACCAAATAACTCAGAAAAGGGCTGAAGAACAGAGTTCCGGAAAATCTCTCCATAAGTTTTAGAAAGCTCAGTGTTTAACCATAAAACATTTGCTTGGTGTGGACAAAAGCCAAAACATACGGAACGCACAAATATTTTGATCAGCTGAACACCCAATGTTCCCTCACAACACAATCAAAACAAAGAAAAAGTATCTATTATATATTTTTTAATTTCTTTTTATATGGGAACAGAAGTAGAGGGAAACAACAATGGGTAACATTTAGATAGAACTTTAGGTAGAAAAAGCCATGCAGCATACATTTGTATAAATAAATGCACGAGACTGTTGCTGTGATTCATAGTTTAAACTTATTTAGCCTCATTAAGTTGACCCCTCTAACCCAAACAACTGTGATGGAGACCATGAAAAAAATCCCCCCTCTCTAGTTCTCGTCTCTCTTCTTGCACCCCCCAGCACACACACACGCACACGCGCATACACACGCACAGATCTTTAGTCTGACCACCCCAAAGCTAATACATTTGACTCTGAAGGTCATCTATAGTTCGCTGTGAGGTTAAAGAGAAAGAAACACTCTTTTTGTTTGCCTTCTCATCCTCCGGAGATGAAAGGAGGAGTAAAACAAACAAACACTTTTTTGTTCTTTTGCTCATGTCTTTGTTTCTTTTTATTACTCTTTGTAAAAAGGAATGCAAAAATATTCTTTAGAGTCATCACCATAATCAAATTCCTGCTACATGTATGACTTCTCGATGTAAAATAAAATCTTTTACTCCTACGCTAAAACAAGTGAGACCATGCAGTCTATTTTGGTGGGTTCAGCCCTTGGGCCAGTTGTTTACATTAAGATGAGCCGGATTCTTTTGCTCCCTCATTTGGAGAGATTTAACGTTTGCTTTCTCATCCATGTAACAAATGCTGAGAGAGGCCAGGCTCGAGTGCATTTGAATGGGCCGCCTAGTTGCTAGAGGAAGGACTTCATAATCACTGGCGAGATGACAGGTGGATCAAATTTCTAAACTTTTTGTGTGAGCCATGACAGGCTATCAATCAGCACAAAGATGCTGTTTTCTTAACCCTGGAGTTGAATTAAGTTGACATCCTGCCCCAGGAGAACTGGAACAACTGGCATAGTAACATAGAGAAAATGTTATCAGAAGAAACTTTCGGATTAAAAGAGACGATTTAAAAGAATCAGTCTGAGGTTTTATGGGTAAACAATCAAGGAAAGTGTTCATCTGTATATGCTCTGCTTTATCAGTATGTGAAGAATTTTAATGCAACAAGATCCAACTTGAATAATACTCAGAGAGGTATTTTCCAGCGACGAATCATCCTGATTTAGAGCAACATTAAATCCAATCTACCACCTTCCAGCAAAACTTTGTTGAGATTTGTCAAGGGGGTGTCACAATATCAACAAGTGAAAGTTAATTTCAGGAATTCTATTTAAATATGAAACTCCTATCCATTCAATCAAAACAGTAAAAAAAAAAAAAAAACGGGAAAAAAATCCATCATTGTTGTTTCTTACATATATGTACGCATTCATTTATGTATATACTGCAAACGGTCAGTTGACACCCTCGAGCGGTTTTTCAATTTAGAACTTGAATGGTAGTGAACAGCCTAAGTCAGAATGTTGGCACTGATGGACTAAAACCCCAGCATCAAATCAACTTAGAGCGCTATCATAAGCATGAAGACAAACTACTCTCACGTTTCTAAGTACAAAAGTCCACGTTCGGTTACTTTGTCACAATTCACTGCAGGATTTCCCTCCCTATCCGTCATTTCAGGATTACGAGACATTTGCACGGCGCTGTCACCTGCTCACTGGGGGTAATAATTGCTATGAAATAGTGTTATGTACAGCTGAAAGGTAAGTGCTCTGATTGACTGTGAATACACTCCAAGGATTTCTGTTTCACTCTGTCTGGCCTCTCACTTCTTCTTAACTCCTCCATCGTTTTTTGTTTTTTTTATACTGAAACTCCATCCTTCCACAACATTTTTTTTTTCTTTTTGGTGCTATGGATTTGTTGTCATGGAGGCCTGACAATCATACTGACACCACTGGCAGAAAATGAATTTTTTTCCCCACCCGGTCCTTGATTGACTCCATTTGTGGGGTGTAACTCTATCAGAAAACGCCAGTCTCCTGCTCATTCAGTCATCCTTTGTCAGATTTACTGGTGTGTAGCAGAAGAAAGAGGGAGAGGAAGTCAAGTAGAGACATGGATGGGGGGCTTGTGGAGGAACAATAATTGGGGCTCTCAGTAAAAGGTCAAACTGATATGAGTGGTAAGGTTTTATGTTTTAATGTTTCTTCTCTTCTATCTCATGCCAATCCTTATTTAAATTTTTGCCCTGACAAGAGACAGACAAGCATGACACTGTCATGCTGTGAGGTTGTACAAAACAAATAGGCGTAGAAATTAGGAGTCGACATGCATTGCAAGCACCACATTACATGACATGCAACTGACTTTAAACAAGAGGAATTTGTCTCGCTCAAGCACTGCACTCCTTACATGAGGAGGGGTTAAAAGAGTGACCAGGGCGTGAAAATGCATGTGCATAATGGGCGACTTGAATTGTAAAAGATTCAAAAACGACTTGAATGGTAAAAAATTCAAAACCTAATGCCATTTTCCCCCCAAAAAACAGCCACACTTAGAGTGTAGTACAGAGTGTAGTTCTTAAAACCTTAATCCAACACTTTGTAAGGCACCAGCAATGACCACAATACTTCAAACCTCACATATTCGCTTCTACAGCTTATCAGTTGGCCGAGCCAGAAGAGCTGTCCACTCTCATTCTCTCATTGGAGAGTGCATGTCAGGACCTATTTGCCACTGGTTACTTTGACAGTGACATCAGTGATGACCTCTTGACACCGTCTGACAGAGAAATGCTTCTGGAATAGTGTTCCATTACAGAAGCGAGAGAGCGTGGACATCAGGCGGATATGTTGAAATGGAAAAATAAGAAAACTGGAAAAGGCATTTAGACCTGTGTTTGACCTATCATGTTTCAGTCTTGTGTAGGGAGCCTCTATGAAATCAGAAAGTGACATATAATAAAAGCCTTTGCGATGCTCTCACTGTCCACCACTGACTCTTACTGAGGATAGAAATTCTTCCATCTATTTGGCCACTGAGCCATTTGTTTCATTTTGTCCATATGATGCATGTTATTTTGCTTGAAATTGACTCCTTGAAAGGTCTTCAATTGCTGACTATTAAAGCGACTATTGTGCTTTTTTAAGCTTTCCACTGTTAATTACAGGCAGTTACATCATAACTGGCAGAATGGTGATCTAATTTCTTTTGTCATATGAGTTACTTTGGTGACTATTCTAACTTGGAAGTAACCGCTCAAAAAATAGGACATTTTAAAATTATGTAGAGAAATGCTCATTTATCGCACCAAACAACAATGACTATAACTTGAGCACTTTGCAGAATTTACTGGAAACATTTTATAATGTATTTGACGGACTAAAATCAGAGCAGTGACTTGTGAACTCAACTATTCATTATTTGAGCCTTCTTTCAATAAAGACATAATGCTGGTCATTATGTCGCTGACAACATCAGTGGGCACATTAAAGGACAAGACAGAGTGGACCACAATTTCAGGGACGTCTGCAATATGATTATGAAATTAGATCATACATCATGAGGAAGTTGCTTCTCCATCCAACATTGCCATGTGCTGCTATATTCAGCTTCAACTCAGTTTCGAGTAACTTGCGCACTTTGACCTCCTGCTTGGACTCCAGCAAATCAGTTTCTTCTACCGACATGTCAAGGATTGTGCCTGCAATGTTAAAAGGAATGAGAGGAATCGGCGAATCAAATCGGCTGTATTCATGCCCACAGTGATGCAAAATACCCTGTATCCTACAAGTAAATTTATGGTCATTAATTGCAAAAGGGATAAATATCTGTATACTGTGAACAAAAAAGAGATTATAAAAAAAAATACACTGGTGTTGATTTATAAGATGTGACTGTAATTTTGGAAGAGGTATTTCTGCCTTAGCACTGCTTAATCCGTCCCTGGAGCTCATAAAGTCACATGTCACCAGGTGAAAAATTGCAGGTCAATCTTAGGAGGCAGAGAGTGTGCATTATAGCCAACTATCATTGCTGGTCTTTGCCCTCCTGATAAATTACATTTATGAAAGCTGCAATTACCTGATTACCTAGCCACGTCGGCTCCCACTGGATTCATCACGACCCTATAATTTTATTCAAATTGCCCATGAACCTGTGGCCGTAGTGTCAACAGTAAATGTCATTGTGATCCAATTGAGTGTAAGTAATTTCATCTGTATTGTCACAGTAATAAGTGCAATAATAAGGTGTCTCTTAAAATAAACTTCATATGTGAAGAGCGTGAGATAATGGAGATGAAACATGCAAGAGACACATGCCACTGAGCCAACATGGACTGTGAAGGCGTTAAAGCGCATTTGCTCTTGACAGCCCCACTGGACCATCTTCACCATAAGTACCGCCGCACGTGACTAGCAGTATGTTTTGTTTCATGCACCTTATATCTGAGGGAGAATGACCTCCTTGGACCCCTCAATTTATATACTCCCTATGTTGCCTCAAACCAGCTACACCCTAAAGATTAAAAACAACAACAACTCACTGCTGGATGGGTAGGAGCCCTCCCATGGTCCACCATCTCTGACTCGGCATGGAGGCAGTACTTCTGAATCAAACAGAGCTATGACATAAAACAACAACAACACTATAGTACTCTTAAACTTGCACATTCAAGGTGATCAAGTTGAAGAACCCCAACAACGATTCCCATCACAGAGCGGGGCTGCACAACGTGAAAGTTGGCACGAGTCTGCAGTTGATTTCTCATGCATTCATAAATCCATTAGTCTAAACTTTTCAGAGTATCAGTTACATTAAGCCTCATTAACTTCTTTTTTCCTGCTTTATATTAGCTAATTAGCTCAGGGGTGGCCACAAATTAATTACCATCTTCTACAGCCTTGTGCAATTGCATTGTGTTTATTTAGTCTCTTCTATTAACTTTTAATCTTCCCACTCGTAAAAACAGGCAATTAACATTTTTTGATAAACAAAAATGATGCCAGCTCAGGGATAATCAGCAGCTCTGCATGTCGTCTTTACAAAATTACCCTGACAGCTAATTTGACCCTCGCACCATCCTTAGTCCACACATAGCGCCTTTAGATTAGTTTGTATGTCGCTGAAGTGGCGACAATGTGTTTTTATTCTCCCTTGTCATGAAACTACATGAACGAGCATCCTGCTACTACTAAAATATGACTAGAACTTTATTCAGGTGTTTATATCCAAGTTACCCAGTATTATATAAAAAGATGTTCATGATATTTTGTTATCTATTGGTGGTGCAGGTAGGGTGAGCAATCACCCATGCCATCACAGAAATGCTTGCAGAAGCCTTCCGTGTATTTCAATAAACTAACACAACGGCTGGTTCATTAGCCTATTGATTCATTAATGCGGCAATCATTCTTTCTCATATTCACACAGAACAAACAGCAGTGATGCAAAAAGTAACAGTAATGATAACTCTAGCCACGGTTGAACTCTTGTTAAAGCAGCGGTTGGCTATCTGCTTTGATGAAGCAGCCCATTTATACGCTGTCTCCAAGCAGAGGGTCATCCTTCTCCATATTCGGTGTATTGACCTGGGTTGTTCCTTTTATTACAAGCAGGTTTTTTTTCTTTTTTTATTGAAGGATGATTACATTGAATAATGTCAAGCGAGGACCAAAAAAAATCGACTAGGATAATGACGTTCCGGAGAGAGAGAAAGTGATGGGGTAGTTGAGGGGGTCGATGGCGGTGCTTGCCCTGTCTTTCTGTGCCGGCTCGCAAATTGAGTCGCATCTTTGCTCATCCATTATTTAAGGACGATTGGACTCTCTTGGCAACTATGGATTTGATAATCATTCTCATGTCCATATTAAATATGTGACATAAATATCACAGTAGGTGCTTGTCAATAAGATAGCGCCAGCATAAAACAAGGGTGTAAAACAAACTATGCATAGGTCAAGCTGAAATGAGAGCAGATGTTTTTCTCCTTCAGAGACAAGAAGCCACCAGAGAATATGAATAATACTGTTAAACCTTCCCTGAACACCAAAATACCTGTATCTAACAGATCTTTATTTATATTTATATATGTATATATATTTATATATTTTATATATATAGATACCGGTATTTTGGTGTTAATATGGTTTAATCTGTTGAATAAATTGTTGCTCATGAACCAGACAAAGGGCCAAGAATCACACCCACAACTAAGATTCACTGGCAATTTTCAGACTCAGTACTGACGAAAGGTAAATAAATAATTATATCTGACTCAATTTCCAATGAGGAAGCTGGCGGGGCTGACGCACCGCTTTCAACTTGTTTTTTATTTTCCCCTTCCTCTTCTACGGTGGCTTATTAAGGTCACCTCATGATTAGAAAAAATCAACTAAACACAGCCTTCCAGCCATATTGCTCAATAGCAAGTGGTGGGTGCAAGGGACTGTCCAATGTGTACATCAGATATTTATCCGATGTTGAAATATTGCCCTCTTTAGCTGTCAAAATCTCAATGTAGGAGCTCTGGAGGGACACTTTAACCTCAGTTATAGTGCAAAGGTTTTGCAACAACATAAAATTTTATGAAGTATTACTAAGGTAACCTTTGACCATGAACAAGAAACCAGGTATCTAGTCATATGAAAATGTGTCTGTGTGGGGAAATGAGAGGTGTGCGTGTGTGTATGTTGGCTGCTGTATGGTTGTAAGTGCCACATAAATAAGGCATTGGTAGGGCTGATAACAAGGACCAGCATCTGCCAGGCAGGCAGGCTATATGTCTCCTCTTTCTACGATGGACTCTTTGTCTCCTGTGATTTTCTCCAGCTGCTGGCCATGAATACTGGCCTATGCACTTGAGATTAAAGCACAACACATGTTTCTCTGCAGGCTAGACAATACATCATCCTCCTGATAACCCATGACAAACGAACCCACATATTGTCTCAGAGCAAAGGCGGAATCCAGAGGAATGATGTTTAGATGTGAGAAGAACATGGGACAAGATGTTTGAAGGAGACATGGAAGCAGGTGGCGAGATGAGTGTTCAACCCAGTTCTCTTTTTTCTTTTTTTTGTTCAAGACAGAATACTGCACTGCAATTGTTCTTCTGGCCAATACGTATGCAATAGCATGGGTGGGTCTATGAAGTCCTATCCAATCTGTCAACTAATTCATGTTTCCTTTATTGGTCTTTAGTATTATAAAGGATATTGAAAAGTCGGTTTTGCAAAGGTGACATGTAATAATGTAACTTATTCCCAAAGACTACTGTCTGGAAGTGTAGCCTAGAATATTGGATCTTTAAAAAAATATGGAGCACGGGGTAATAATAATAATAATTGTTGCCACCATGCAATTCAAGTGCCCCCTTAAGTTGGAAGCTTGGCGATGGCTCTGCTTAAGTTTAAGGGCACATCACATTCGATTGCAGTTTGTGATAACCACGTCTAAGTCCACATTTTGAGACTTACAAAAAATACATTCATCCTTCAAATGTGAGACCTTCAACAATGAATAGTCCTTAGATCAAACATTAACATTAAGTGATTTCCAAGATCATGACAATTTGTTTCAGGTATCCATGCATATTCTTTTGAAAGATAGACCTTGATCAACTTTACTTAAAACTGTACAAGTTTAGCTCTTAATTTTTATAATTATTGTGTTGATTTCTTTTGTATATGTTCAATGAAAACAAGAAAAATGTTCAGTCCAATTTGCATTAATTAGTTCATAAAGTGTATGAGAAACATATGACCACAATCCAATCTGACACCACGGTTGCCCAAAATTAAAAATATATTTCTGTTTTTATGTCTGTAAAGTTGATGAATTAGAAGCATTTAAACCATTTAAATTTAAATAAGGTTATACAAAGGATTAAATTATGTTTTGAAAGATTTATGATAAAAGGACATTTTGACGCTACAGTAGCTGGATCTCTTTTTGTTTTTGACCAGTGGTTTCATTCAATTGGAAAACACTTGACGTTTTCGTATCGTCATAAAAAAAACCTGTGCTTCCAAGGAGTAAATTATGGTATTGTTTCATATTCAATTTTACAGTATATATATATATATATATATATATATATATATATATATATATATATATATATATATATATATTTTTATTTTTTTATTTTTATTTTTTATTATTAATTGCATCTGGAAGTGCAGTTTTCAAAGGCCATGACATGTTCAATCACAGAGAAAAGTTATATTGTTTAAATATAATGTATAATACAATATAGTAGCCGTTTATATGCTTCCATGTGCATAAATAAAGCTTTTCTCCCAATAAAAGCCACATCCTTTGCTTTAATGAGAGCACGGAGTATAGGTAAGTATCAGTGAAGCAGGGAAAACAAATTCAATAATAATTAACTTGGGTCATCTACTCATCAGCTATGGCTCATAAACCTTGGAGAAAATTTCCCCCAGAACTTTTCCAAGCCTCCGAATCTCCACCTACCACAAGAGAGATGCCCACACCCAAAAAACAAACAAAAAAAAAAACTTATGTTTAAGTTATATGGACTGATAATGCTGTTGCAACACATTAACCCCCACAAAGTTTATGATATGCATGAAACTGTATAATGTCTTTTATTGTGGTAGTAAATTGAAGCCGTAACGGAGCATATTGAAGTACAGAGAATGGACAAAGAGGGAAATTGTGTTTTTTTTTTTTATTTCACTCCATCTTACATTCAGCTCTTGAAAACCACTTTCACCTATTTTTAAGTCCTCTATCTTTTACACTGGCCCAGACAAAGCGCATTCCCTTAGTGTGTCGGCTTTTTTGTTGTGTGTCGTATCGCTGCGCTCTATGCTGGCTGTCAGTTGGCTGTAAAGCTAATATCGAGGCCGCCTCTGTGGCTGGCAGACACAATCAGACTCTGGAAGCCGGGCTGATTGGACTGACATACTCCATCAAACCAAGCATCAGAGAGTCTCTGACCATACACTGGGGTCTGACTCCTTCGGACATCACAAAGTAGAGTAGTGATTTATATATATATATATATATATATATATATATATATATATATATATATATATATATATATATATATATATATATATATATATATATATATATAATCAAAGACGTCTTCTTTTTTTTTAAATCACTCTGGGTTATTTATTTTAAAAAGCATGCACACAATAAGAGGCACAAGTGCTGACTTCCACTAACACAAGTTCCTGAATGTTCAACTACATAACGGCACTCCTGTAGCTTCGAAGTTGCCACACAATTTAGTGTTTTAATGTAAAAACATGTGGCATCAAGGTTTTCTTGGCTTTAAGAGTTTTTGATCTCAACCTCTCAACTTAAAATACCATATTTCCACATAAAACTGTTGGTAGTTAAATATTGGCGCTCACTTTAATCAACTTTAATCACCCACAGCTATTGTAAAATTGAAATGAATGCAAGAATATGGCATTTTTGTGGGACAGATCACCACTCTGCAACCAACACTGTAATTATGCTGAATAATTAAGGAAGCACACTAAGCTCATGTGTATGTTTTAGTCATTTCCACCCGGAGGGAAGAATATAAAAGGTGTGAGAATGAAAGAGTTTATATAATGTCAACAGGAAAAATGGTCAGAAAGAGTATACAGTCAAGCCATCAGCCACATTTTTACACAATCTTCTTGTGAGACATACAGTGCAATTTTGGTGATCAAACTTCAGATTACATACACGTCACATAGTCATTATAAATGAATGACAGAGTTACCTTTAATGGGCATTGTACGTTACCATGCTGGGTAGTTTTGCCAATTCATTCTATAAGCCACTGCGATCGGGAGCAAATTATTAAAAAAATAAACAAATACGTACGTGAGTAAGTAAATCAATAAATAAAAAAATAAATAAATAAATAAATAAATAAATAAATAAATAAATAAATAAATAAATGTGCAACTGAGAAAATAGACAAATGTCGCAGTGATGCTCTTCTGCACATTTTGACAGGGATCTTTCCCTCATCCTACCACTTCGAGGATCAGAATGAGTACCTGGCACACAATTTTAACCTTTGCCTTCACCAGATTTTCATGAGGACAATCACTTTCAAAATGAAACAGATAGTTAAATAGCTCATGATAGTTTAATTTCTGATCAAGGCATTTTCAAAAAGTTTTTTATATATATATATATATATATATATATATATATATATATATATATATATATATATATATATATATATATATATATATATATATATATATATATATATATGCCCAAAATTGCCTAATAAGTTATTTCATAAATAGTACTAAAGTAATTGTATCCCTATAGGTAACAAATAAAAAAAAAAAGAAAATGCTGGAACTCAGTAGACTGTGCATGTTATGTCTGATGAATGCATGCAAGCTGTAGAATAGGAGAGTAAATTTGAACAACAAAATAAACTTGGAAATGTGATAAGTATTAGTGGGAAATGAATGAAAGTGCATGCCCTGTAAAAAGGTGTGACCTTTGTTTTTTGTCACTTGAATCCACCAGTGTGTGAAAAAGCTTGCAACACAAATTTATTTTCATTCCTCCTTGTGGCAATTGTTCAGTGCCTCTACTGAAGGTGGGGGTGAATTAATGATACATCTATTCATTATAATTTTATATAGCCAATATGCAGATTCAGATGTAATACAGCAAGACAAAAAAAAAACAAATTAGCAGAAGGCCTAAGGAATATGTTTTATCCTCTTCTCTGTATCCTCATGGCATATGGCTACCTATTTGCAACAAGAGTTCATTTGCAGATATATAAAGAAATCAGCACAGGGACAAATAAAATTATGTAATAAAACTCAACCAATAAGAAATATTGCAGATGGAACATATGGCACTGTCAAAAATGATCACCTTAGACACCCAATACAAAATACTGGCAAGTAGATTTTCAACACGTTCTACCCGAAATGAATTAATTCACTTCATTATAGAGTGGAAAGGTAGGAGTTATAATTGTCTCAATTAAAGCAAAGCAATAAAGGGAAGACAATGTATACGTGATTTCTTTTAATTTAGCCGCCATCTGTTTGTTGCAATTGAACACACTGTAATATTTAGCTTTTCATTAGTTTGCTTTTCGCTAAGTGAGAGAGATCGCTGTGTGCCAGCCTGCTACTTGGAGTTTGATGAAAATTGTGGATGACTGATTTACAATCATCACTCGCACCAAGCCTATAACGACTGTTAATGCAGTTTGCTTTGAATCCATTAAAAAAGTCATTTCTGGTTCCGTAGTCTGGAATTCAAACACAATCTCCGCCTGAAATGCACAGTTACTGTACGCAGTAGCGTGAATAGCGCAGCCTTCCAGACCGCCTTTCATCTGGTTTAACTACTTAAAGTCTCTCAATAGTTCTCCAGAAGCCTCTCAAGCATATGTCTCCTCATCTGCTTGTCTTGGAAAACACTTGGCACAGTAGATGAGGGGCGGATGGAGGGAAGTAAGAGTTGACTCGACTCCCTTCCCTGATGGCCTCGCAGGCCCTGCCGCCTGGCTCGGCTGCTGCTTCACACAGAGCGAGCGCTCCCCAACCTGCCATATGGGAGCCATAGCGCTTTTCTTTATCATCCTTTCTTTTATGCTTACTGGTTGTGGCTGGCTTTGTTGTTCAGGAATAATCAAATGTTGATAGCATGGTTCAAATGGACCATTAAGTATGTGAGAATGCTCTATGGAGATGGAGCAGATAAGAGAGCAGGAGCCAGGCAGTCTGCCACGTTCAATAGCCAGCCTAGTGGCGGTGCTAATTTGATTATAATATAGTCATCTCCGAAGATTAGAGCTATTCAATTAAATATTCTAATTAACCTGAAGTATTAGGCAAATGATGCTAATTACAAATATCCTCCAGAGAGTAGGCTGGATGAAAAGCTCAGCTCATGACAGATACTTCAGCCCACTGTCTCGTAACATGTCCTATATCATAGACTTGGAGAATATTAAATTCCTGGGTAATTTACCACAAGCTCATTTGTTTAATGGGATTTGCATTTTGTTTGAAATTGTAATAAACATGTGCACTCACTCTTAACTTCACAGAGAAAGTGGACTCTAGGGGTAGCTTAGTGCTTTCTGTTTACACAGCTCCCCAGAACATTCACTCTCTTCCACACATGCACGCCGAAACACATATAAACACACACACACTGCCTGGCCCATTAAACTCAAAGTGTTTGGACTGAGTGGGATATAGCATCATTATCTGCAGCACATGCACACAATATAATTTTAGGAAATTTAAAATAACCACGATTAGACAGGTTTCAACTTATATCTAATAATGGAGATTTTTAAACCTTTATGTGTATGTGTTTGTGTGCATGTGCTCAAGAGTAGACAGCTTGCTTTGTGTGAAATCATGAAATCATCATTTTTGACAAAGGTTAGAGAGAAACGCAAACCTATCATGGCTGAGAACATGTAGGTGCCTTCAGTGATTACTTTATATTCATAGTTTTTCCACTGCAAGGTCCTGCATATGTCATGTGCATAATGCTGGCCCTCAGCATGGCATTATATTCACTCCATGCAACGTGTTTCAATAAGGCAATTTTCTTACTGCCTAAAAACATCAGCGGAGCGCCATTCTCAACAAGGAGAGAGTATGACATGTTATCCAAACATTTGTCCGCAGGACACAACAATACTTTATTAAAGGAAAATAGGATTTGCAAATGTTTTGACACGCCGAGAGAAGAGTGAAGATGAGGGTGGTGGAGGTTAAGGGGGAGGTGTTAAAGAACAAAAAGGGTAAGGCAATGAAAAGTGGGTGATACAACTCACTGGTATTGAATCTCTTTTTTTTAAATTAATGCCACTGAAGATTTGGAAAGATGTGTTTGTCAGGCTTCATGGCTGGAGGACAAGAGATTTGCATTTGAACTCCATGTTGTCACAAAGTTCAATTAAAACAAACAAGCCAGTATCACATTGTGTTGCCACATGAAGCATTTGGTTCACTTTTATGTGAACTGGTCAATTTGACCTTAAAGAGCAGAAGTGTCTTCTTTTCCATTTCCAACAAAAGCATATGGAAAAAAAAGCTTTTATGGTGAAAAACTGACAACATAAAACCTCATTAGTTGTCATGTGAGAACTGCCATTGACATCACATTAAGAAGTCAAAATCCTGACGTGGGTGGAAGACAATTTGTTTTGAATGAAATTCATTTTGACTTTGATCACAGACAACACACTTCTTCCCCATTGTGCCTGTAATGGGGTGCTAATGCACAGCCCACTTTGAAATAGACAAAAGCTAAATGCCTCTCTTCCTGTTTTATGCTTCATCCCCTTTTGCAGCGCACAGCCTAGAACACCCCGTGGATGTCTGCACCAAGGTTGATACAGCCACTGAATTTACTACGATGGGATATCATACGAGTCAGTCTAAGCCGAGAGGGATGATATCAGCTTTTGTTTGAGCCTCCTCTATGTGGAGAGACATTTATAAGTACTGTACACCTGTTTCATTAGGAGAACCATGTTGTTGACCCAGTGTATTAGCCTGGGCCTAATCCTGGCGGATCTCAACAGGCTTCGCTAAGCCTCTCATATGGATAAGTCTTCCCCTGAGCCACCATGACAAGGCCGTAGCACAATAGAAAAACCAGGCCATGCTAACACATCATTATGCTTTCCCAAACAGATACAGATTATGAGTGAGACTGGGTTTTGTTTGTTTATTGGCAACATTACTGTCAAATTATATTCATACTGACAGACACTGCAGGGAAGCTATTTACACACAAATACATCGCAGACTCACACAGATATGCAGACACACTCATGGAGCCCAACGTTCACAGAATAATAAATAAACATCTGGAGAAAATGCTTTCATGCAAAAAAAAGCACTTTCACATCATAAAAGCTACAAATTGATTTATTGATTTAAACTTTGATGTTTCAGAACCATCTCGATTGAAATGTGACGTGGTTAGTACAAGAGTAGCCATTTGGAAGTAATTTAGCACTATTTGGTATAACCAATGTTCTTGCACACCTAATAATGAGGTCAATATCACTGTCATGTATCTGATTTGATCACATTTTATGTGAGCTTACTCTTTGTGGATGATCATCACACATTTTCCCTTTTGGATCATTATTTGTCAAAGTTCTTTTACATGTCACTCATCGCTCTGCGTGAAAGGTAGCAACATGGAATGGGGGGGGGACCTTTCAATTTCCCGTGTTTGGAGGTAGAGGCGTAACAGGGGCAGCATCCATGTGAAACTGAATAGCAGAAACCTGGATTGGGAGTGTCAAGTTTTCCACCTGACACTCACAACTCCAGACCTGTTGTGAAACATTTCATTTGTCAAGTCAAACACTGACGCTGAAATGGTCATGAATCTTATTACAGAATCTGAAAGCCTTGAACGCTTATCCTTTGTTGGCTGTGAGAAAGGGCACAAAATCACAGTAATATATACTCTCTAATGGGTTCAGAATTTTTAATCCATTTTTTTTCCCTAAATTGCACTCCCCAGAAACACATCATGTCAGTGGTTCCTAATGATCCACAGGCCACATTGGATTTGTTGCAGTAGCCTATTAATCGCACCCCAGCCACTATTCCGAGGATACAAAAGTTATTCACTTGTATGAACCTGTCCACGAAGTAAAAGGTGTACAAAGTCCTCCCACACTAAACTCAGACAGCCATGTTTTTGTTGTTGTTGTTGTTTGCAGTAGGGGGCAGCCATGCTGCAATAACAGGTCAACATGAGTTTCTGATGTAAAATTTGTGAATTAAGGTCCGGTGATTAACATTATCGGCCAGGGGCATGCCACCAAAACTTTTTGTTTTTGCTGTGCCCATACAATTTAGGGATCGAACCCCACACCGCCACTACAATGTGACATGGCAGTGGATTTTCACTACCATCCGATCCCATTCCCACATAAATCTTGTCCCATCCAGGATCATAGTTAAAAAAAAAAAAAAAAATCCTGTTTTATCCAAGCTTGGTGAAGTTGACACACCCCCATACCACTCACATTGTAGCAGTGAGCAACATATAGTAATACAAAAAACAACAACCTTGCCCAGATATTTTCATATTACAACTGGATACTTCTTTCTGCCCCCATTATTATCCTGTACCAACTCAATCCCATGATTAAAGGTAAAGTCGACTGATTCCTGTGGGATTCCTGAAAAATGTCAGCCTCTAACCTCTCCCATGTCCCTGGTATGGGAGAGAACGCTGACCACTGAGTTAAATGTTTGGGCTGCTGCTACCACATCGCACCGTATTTAGCATGTTTAAGCCTTCACAATCACCAATGCAATTTTAACGTGTTTTCGTGACACGTCTTCGTTTACCAGCATAAACAGTTCACATTTTGAGAAGTTCCTCTTTTTTCATTGGTGACTCATGATTTTATAAACAGATTATCTGATCATTCTGATAATTCTGAACAGGAAAACCGATTTAAACTAATATGCATATTCATGTAGGGGCATAAAGGAGGGGGTCTGGTACCCCATCATTTCTGTGATGATTGAGATGTAAGAAAGGAACGTGCTTGGATTCATGCATACGCACAGATTCCTCTCACTGGATTTGGTCATGTCATATTTTAATATGGAACCCATGCAAGGCTTTGTACGTGAAGCCCCAGGTGGTCTAATTTTTACCGTGAAGGGTGAAGTGGTAAGCATTTTTCTTTCCAGTGCAAAAGTGATTGACTTAATTCAGCACTACCTTTGACTGTTAGATCAATGTGGACAGTCCTTGTAATGTTAGCTGCCATCAATGTCATACAGAAAAGAAGATAACCCTCAATAGACAATCGTCTGATTTGGCCTGTAGGTAGAAATCAAAGCCAATCACAAAGCTCATGTTACTTATTGACTTTTTTTTTTGTTAACATCAAGACAAGGAAATTGATTATTGAGAAAAGTTCAAAGAGTGTTGACTGGTTCTTTTCACATCTTTGTCATGCTGGACTTAATAGTGTTCACGATTTCATGTGCTGCAGGTTCCCTATCTGAGAGGTTTCTCCATGTGTATGTTAAGGTTAGAAGAACAGTAGCAATGTTTATATGATTTCCGAACATGCACCATGTCTCTGGTAGGAGCAGTGCTGGTGCTCAAATAAAACACCTAATGAAAGCAAGCTGTCCAACCAACACTGTGTATCACGGCTCTGCTTGGGAAAATGCAAATGTCAAGTGACACTCGACAAGTCCTTGATTAAGATTTAATAGAGAAAAATGTGAGACAAGGATATTAGCTATCAGTGACCGCCCCTCAGGGTGCTCCACCCCATCTCTCCTCATGTGCAGTGTTGCAGCAGGAGACCATTATGACCAGTGAGGAACTAATTGAAATACAAATCAAGCAGGAATGATTGCGTGTATATGATCTTTTCAGATACTTCTCTGCATGTGAATGGGGACTGTGTTCATAGTTATTATGATAATTAGCTTTTTGAGTTCAAACTGTTCTTGTGTAGATTACAATGAATCACATCCAAAACTAATCTCGTGGTCTTCTTCCTCTGCTATCTAAATCCAGCGAGTCCGTTATTCGTCTGCTATGCAGACCATGCTCCTCTCCTGCGCCACTTGAGTTTGGGTGGTGAGGATGATGCCTTGCACCTTGACAGTAGCCAGCAAGCTTACTAGCATCTCCCCAACAACTTTCTTTTGTATGTAGTGGGACTCAAAACTCTCCTCCGACTCCAAAGCACATGTCCACCCAAACTGTGCTATTAACCTATGAGTGATTGAGTTGTGGCAAATTTTCTCGATGTTTTTTTGATAGAAATTCATTCTCAAAAAAAACCTAACTCATCAACTCTTCATTAGATCTTGGAAGGACTTTGTAATTGTAGTTTCCAACCAACAACTGCTCTGGAAATCAAATACCAGAAGGTGGAAATGCACAGAAAATCCTCCAAATATACTTATGGACTAAGGTCAGCAATGCCTCTATCAGCACCTCCGAAATAACCGCCATCCCCAACCAATCTCACAGCTGCAAATCTCCTCTGAAATTTAAAAAATTTAATTTGTCAACATGTTTCTATCATATGCTCCATCACTGTCCGAATTGGTGGCAGGAGCCAGAGGGCCAAGCGAGTGGAATGGTGGAGCGTATAAGAGAGGGGGCGTTCTGCAGGACCAAGGCAGCCGCTTTCAAATGGGAAGACGGCGCTGTGATTAGGGCCTCACGTTGGCTGGAATTGTCCTGGACAGCCTAGAAATCAGATTATTAACTCTGATACAAGACACGCTGTCTCCTGGCAAGGATTAGCATGAAAATTTTGATATGGATCGATAAGCAATCTTATCCCTTTCCGCACAATCTCCCAAGGCTTCATTAATCTGTGTGTATGTTTATGTCAAGGTATTAAGACATCCCGGTTAAACCGTCATCCCATTCCACACACACACTCATCACTCGCTTCTTCAACAACCCCAGTTGTGTTATCACAGGATTCTAGTTGGGAGCATCTCATAGAGGTATATTAAATCAAGGACTGTCTTTACTTACCTCAGAGAAAATTGCCTCCTGTCTTCAATACATCCTCTTGAGTCCCTACTTAAATTTAAAGATGACTTCTTCAGCAAAAACACCCTGCATCAGCATTATGACTAACAAAATTTACGTTGGATCTGACGAACTTAATTCATAGGAAATGATAGTCTCTCATGCTGCGTTTTACATATGTGGGGAAGGGAAAAGATGTGTTGGTACTCCCCTTATTCCACACTTACCAAATTAGACGATGGGCAAAAGCAAGCAAACAAACAAACAAAAAATAAATAAATATAAATGTAAATAAATAAATGAACAAATAAATAAACAAATAAATAAACACACATTCAACTAAAAATGTCAAATATGGCTGCTAAGATTTCATTTTCATTTCAAATTAATGAATAAATAAATAAACATTCAACTAAAAATGTCAAATATAGCTGTTTAGATTTCATGAACACAACTTAAATGTTGATATAAGAATACCATCTTATTTTATGCATAGACCATGAATGAAAAAAAGACCTCAAAATGCAATTTAAGGCACATCCTCTTCTTTTAATCATGGATAGTGAATTATAAAAAAAAGTAGCTAATATCCACATCTTTGAAAAAGAAGAAAATAAAGGGAGCAAAGCAATGCAATAGCCACCATGGGTATGTTTGGAGCTTCTTTCTAGTGTCTAAATGGCACGGGGCTAATTTGAAGTAAAAAGTCCCGGCACACTTGAGGCTAAAACTAAAATATAGTGGTACTCCGCACCGCTGCGTACCGGCCCACTTAGAGCACTGCTTTTATATGACAATCCAAATCCATCTGCTATAATTGTAAAAGTTGCATTTGTTATTGTAAGCCACAAGGCCATTTCTAGGTTACTTAGACCAGCATGGTAGAAAATCTTAAATTAACAAGATTTTCTACTGCTTTCATGTGCATATCACTTTACCTTTTACTGACTGTAAGTTTGGGAAAAATAATTAAATGTAATTTGCTGACATAGTTTAAAAGATTAATGACATATTTAATATGTGCACTAAATCTGTTATGCAGTCAAGAATAGATATTCACAAGACTTAAGTGAGTAAAGGAGTTTCCATTCAAGTGTTTCCAAAATTTTAAGCAAATTTAATGAAAATGCACAAAACAGACATGTAATTTATGCCCATTTGCATTTGTTATTATTTTGTGAGGGGTTGGTCCTCTCAAATAACAACTAAGGATCAAGCACGTATGCCATGGTAATGACAGAGATACTATTTTCCTCATTACAAGCTAGAGTACTATGCGCACATTTTGTGGTTATTTCGGAACTCTTTTATGCACTCAATTATACCTTTACTGACATTGAGCGGAAACAAACCTAATGACATATGAATACCAGAGAACTAAAGAATTGCAATGTGTTGAGTCATCATAGTGAGTGATGTTAATGTAATGCTGTACAGGATCTTATATCGCCTTTTCTCTTTATATGACAAACATGAATAGATAACCACGATATATATAACACATATAATGAAAGGAATATGTTAATGCACGGATAGATTATCTGAAACTCAAGGCATGCTTGACCATAGCCGGTGGAGAGGATCAGTGCTCGTATAATTATGACCCATATGCAGAGCCTAATTAATCTTGTGTGCATCATTAGGAAACACGAGTCCAGTCATGTCATTAAAGTGCTTTTAGTCGTCCGACTGTCCTACTGTCCTCCCTTTGCACCGAAGCACTCACACTCTTTTAGCAGCCCGCTGCTGGTCATTTACAGGAAGAGCACTCATCTACACAACGGCATGACTCCTCGCATATTCTCTTTATGTCCAATCATGGCTAATAATGAAGAGAGGGAAATAGCTAAATGAGAGTCCGGAGGCAATATGGAGTCAAATTCAATTTAAGTATGTAATTTTATGGTTTTATCATTAACTTGTCTGGCTTCTCACTGAAATTGCAAATAAATCCTTCATAGTGACAGTGCAAAAAGTGACTTCAACTAATGGAATTGGCTAAATGTATAACTTTGTATAAATGTATAACCTTTCAACGCATGTTTCCTTTATTCTGTGTTAAAGAAAAACAGCTACAAAAGATACAGTTCGTCATCATCATTAACATTTACCTTGCTTCCAGTGCCCTATTATTAGAGGTATATTATTTACTAAAGTGCAAATAGTATTCTCTCATGCCCATTAACAAAGTGAGATGTGTGTTTGGTAAGTGGATCCGATTGGCTAAGAGCTTGTGGTTTCTTCAGAGTGCTTTTAAGTCAGCACGCTCAAAAGTATCGGAGCAAGGCTCAGGTTCAAATAATTAAATGCCTTTATATGAAAGAGCTCACTAATGAGTGCAATCTTAGGTTACCAATATTTAATATTTCACCATTAAACTGTAAAGTGACCCAATATGATCTTTACAGAGTCTCAGTTTTGCAGAATTGATCAAGTGACCTTCACATGCTGAATCGTAGAGGTGGTGGGTAAATTCCAAACCTTGGAACATTAATTCTGGCCCACTAAAACAAGCATACTGAAGTTTCACTCCCATTCAGGCAGCTGCCTGTGCTCGCATATATAAATATATACCAAGCAAAATGCTGCTTGTCAAAACATGTCCCAGAGAGCAAAGCAATCTCACCACGCCTACACATCTAATTCTTTTGTTCATGAGCATGTTGAATTTCTTTTTTTTTTTTGTTGTTTTTTTTTCTACCCCTTGCTCAAGTCCTCCACTTCACCTTGTTTGCTGCCAGACACCAACCCGTGTTAAATCCCAGAAGCTGAGACAGGTGACGAAAACAGGGACAGACCTCCCTGCCCATCAGTGGAGATGGCAAACTGAAGCCATCATAATGGCTAATTCCTCCCCTCCTGGCCCAGGGAGCAGAAAAAGAAGCAAGACGGGTAAACTGAAATCGGTATAATGCCCAAACCCATTTCACTGCGGGATCTGTCTTGATTTGGTGTACTGCTTGACACTTCCCATTTTCTGTTTGACTGGTAACTGCTGATGTGCTTTCCTCTTGTCAACTTACCATTTCACAGTACTTCTTAAATCTGGTATGTCTGCAATATTTGCATTATGTTGCAGAATCTCATGTTTTCGAACGTTTTACTCAACAAATTGTTTTGGGTTTGACTGTATGAATTTAAAGAGTACAATAGCAACTGTATTGAATCACATGTCATTTTACATGCAATATATAGTCCTCCACAATTAATGTAATGCTAAATGTGAGTCGAGATCCATTGACCCTCTTATGAATCCAGAGATTTCAAAACTGTAGGAGGCTTTAGCAGAAAGGTCAAAGATTGTTTTTTATTCTTTATGACTTGCCTAAGGAACAGCATCTTATAATCCACTAAGCACATCTTAATCATTGTCCCCCTCTGCCATGCTGTGGCCTGCAAGGGGAAAAACAAAACATGATGGATGTAATCTGTGTAAAGCCTCTTTCCCTGGAGCAGAGTAATTATGATCTTTGTAAGTCATACACATATCATTTTAATTATTTATTAATAACCTCTCAAAAGGAAATTGAAATGTAATCAGTTTGATTTACAGTGGCAGAATTTTAGTCAGCAAAGCTTTCACCAGCTGTATAAAAGGCACTGCAGGTTAAGTCAACCGCAGTTGCATCAAATATTCCAATGCCTTGAGAAAGTTCTTACAGTGAGCTAACATTAGATTGCACAGATTGCAGCGCTGCATTTTATTTTGTCATATTTTTATTGAAAATACTATCATACCCTCTTTGAACGTACTATTTCAGCAATTCAAAATGGAAACGGATGTATGGTTGGCAAGTTGGAGGACAATAATGGCGGACTTGGAATTGTTGACCACAACACTAATCGTATATATGGCCAACCTGTTGTTTATACAGCATCAAACTATTAACATTTTCACGTGTGTCCTTGTTGACTATCCTAAAGCTAATTTCACAATCTATTCAGGACCAATACAAAAAATGTGTCAAAGGTCTGCTTTGACGGATTTTACAGAAGATTGTGTGATCTATCTATCTTGATCTATCTATTTATCTATGATCAGAGGCAGTGGTCATAGGAGTTCCTTAAGTTTGTGGCTGTGGGCAGTATGCTCAAGTATGTGGGCTGGATAACCTGGAACCACTTACTACAGAGGATGTCCTGTTTCTTTCTTATCGTCAGTTTCCTTCCACTATGGCACACATTATAAAACAACACCCCCCTCAGTGAGCCCCCGCCCCCTCCTGTAGGGATAAACCATTATCCATTTCTATTCAAGCCCCAGCACCATTCACTTCAATCAAACATGGAGAGATGAAAAGGGTTTATTAATAAAAGTTGCCCTTCAGGAAGATAGGAAATAAATGATTGCTTAAACGTGCTCAATTTGAGGCAGGTCTTGCTGGCAGCATGGGCATCTGGATGGGGTGGAGCCATCAGAAAATTTACATCTGGAAGCTGTTTACTCGGCAGAAATTAAGAGATCCACCATGCACAGATATACCACACACAGTCACCGGATTAAGAGAGTATGGCTATGAGTAAGAGACACGTGTTTCTTTCTTTTTCCCCTTTAATTGCCGTACTTACTTTTACTGTTAAGTTCATATGCATGCTGACAAGAGAAATCTATGATTCTCATTTTATTGCATCTCAAGTCATGAAGTGGAAATACTTTTAGTATCCAGATGTGGCTCCAACTTAATAGATGCAAAATGAAACAGATGTAACTGTGATGCTTCATAAAGATCCATTTGTTCACTACAAGCCATTACACTTCTACAACAGCGAAGGACATGCAAAACCACTTCACAGAGAATCTGCGTCTGCATCACCACAACGCCGCCTCCCCCTCCCAGCACTAGTTTTGTGCTGCTTGTCGGCTGTTCTCTGGTTGCGTGGTGATGGAGGAATGTCACTTTAGTCTGTGATTATCGCTATGAGGTCTGCATTCAGTTTCTTCCAACTTGAGTAATTGCATTTTCTCTTTGCTTTTGATTTACTTTATTTTTTTAATCAAACTCACAAACAATTCGCAAGGAGGCTCTGACACAAAGTCAATACAGCTTGGACAGCCGTTTGGTCGGAGAAGAGGGTCCGGCACCGACGTCTTTTATGTTTGGGATGACGACGCCAAGTGGGCCCATCACATGGCCGCCAGGTTAAACAAAAAGCCTCCGAGCAATCGGCCTCAGGAGCTGAAGTGAAATCCATTGCGGCGGTGCAGACAGCCTCCACTGTGCAATTCTAGTGGCCTGACAAAAGACTGATGCTATCTAATAAAAAGGACAGAATCTACGTCAAGCCCACAAACATCAGCAACAATGCAAGAAAAAAAGAAAATTATGTTTGAATGGGGGCCACGAGTGCGACAATTGTTGACTTGAGTATCAGAAATAGTCACTGAACGATGTCAATGAAAAATGAACCAAATAAGAACTAGAGGATCGCAGATGAAGTACAATTACATGAGGCCATTCACTGAGGCGAAGGCATTTAAAATAAATAGATAAATAAATAAATAAACTGGACTCTGATGGGTCCTTTGTGAGCTTTTAGGGACACCAGGACAAAATAATACAATAAATTCCCAGTTGGTCCAAGTCTTACTGTTGTAATTAATCTTTGACAGGATGAGTTAGTGAGACAAAATCTTGCACAACAACTGGATGTTCAAAACAAAAAGAATGAGACATGACTGCTGTTATAATTACATACTTGGTGAGCGCGTACTTTGATGGAAACCAAAGACACGATGTCAGGCAGCATGGGATCACCACTAACATATGCATGACAGCAGCCATGCTGGGATGTTTGCTAATTCCCCTTGTATTTTTTTTTTAAATTCCATTTTATTTGTACTCATTGATTTTGTGTGTGGACGGGAATCAGAGCTCTGAGAATAAAACGCTAGTGCTGACCTGTGCATAGATAATTTGCCATGAAAGACAATCAATAAATAACAAACACTCCCTAATCAGCCGAGGAGCTGACAGAATGACATTCCATTATCCCCATTTGGCCCAGTGCAGTCAGAACAGCAAAACCTCAAAGGGCCAGCATTCACTCCTTCCCTGGCCTAGATGTCACATCACAAAACACTGATGAATTTCACCAACACACAAATAATTGCCTTGCAGATACAACATGCTCTTGCATAAATCCCCATTAGCATAATCACACAACATTTAGGAATGAATGAAATATATTCTCTAAAATGAATATGTCATAGCACAGTAGTGACTGTCTAATCTGATTTTCAAGAGACGTGATTATTTTTTTTGAAGAGAGGAGATTTTTTTTTCCTGTTCTAATTTATGTAGCGTAAGTGAGGCTGAAAGGGCAGTAATGCTCTCCATGTCTACATCATTTACAATGCCCCCATTCTAACTAGAAGGTAACAATGCCAGTGTGTGCATAAGTGTGTGTGTGTGTGTGTGTGTGTGTGTGTGTGTGTGTGTGTGTGTGTGTGTGTGTGTGTGTGTGTGTGTGTGTGTGTGTGTGTGTGTGTGTGTGTGTGTGTGTTCATGCGCACAAAGTGACAGAAAACAAGAAAACTGCAGTGCCAATGTTGGTAATCTCTTGGGAGGAGTGTCTTCTGTTCAAAAACATACAAAAGCAGTATAATACACGACAAGCAATTCTAATTTGGGGGCTTTGTATGGCAATAATTTTAATAGTATATTTACACCATTGATGTACATTTAAACCATGACACATGGAATGGTTGTGCTTGAACGGAAACGTAAATAATCTGTACAGCGTGGGTAATTTGCAAATCATAATGCAAATGATGGACTTGTCAGTCAATTTTGGTATGCATGTTCATGGTGTCGTCCCATCATTCATGCTCCTGGACATGAGCAGCTACTTTTTTATTTTATACACAGTGTCATTAAGTATTATGCACTGAGAATAAAGGGATCATGTTCCCACTCTAAATGCTGAACCATTAAATGTTTTTGTTCAAAGATTGGCTGGCAGCGTGGCTGTGAGTCATGTCTCCATTTCATGGTCCATTTTCGAAATCAAACATTCTTAATTAATCTAATGGGGCTAATGTACCAACACTTCCTGTCTGGGATCCTCTGCCTGGAATTCTTCAGTAATTTGAGATAAACCTGCAAAAGTGAAGTGTTACACATACCCTCAGGATTTTGGAACTGATCTTTCTGACATCATTGGACTGGCTGAATGGATGGTCTAGGGCCGATCAAGCATGGCCTGAGACAATTTGCTTACACGACCTGGCTTCAGCTATACTTTTAATCACGTTGAAATACATTACAGATAAAAAAAAGCACAATCCTCTGCACAATGTGCTCATTTCAAGAAGTGAACACAGCAAATTTCAAGGGAATGCTTTTTTATGTACCTTATGTCCTTAGGAAAGCGGAATATACTATACATTTTTCATAATTATGTTTTACTTTCTATGAAAAAAATGTATCTGTCATTACCATAAAGTGACTCTTTAGAGAACAAGGCAAGAAGATAAATAATTCCCCAAAACACAAAAATATACTAGTAAAGTATATATTTTTTGTTAAAATCTAAACCTTTCCCTCAAGCTCCAATTTGACTGAGGGATGAGTGATTGTAAAGGTAGTGACTGTTAATGGTCACAATATTATTGGTCGCTAATATTCACCAAACGTTTATCTGTACTTTTCTTGCTGCAAAGAAAATTTGAACATGTCTGGCAAACGTTTGCGACCTTGAAGAAACCACGACACATCATTCTCTAGCTATGCAAATGTTCTTCATTCTGTGCAATAGAGACATAAATACAAATTAAGTTAAACCTCCACTAAACAGTGTTGAGTGTGTAAAGAAAATCTTGTCAGAGGTAATGAACAAGCATCTTTATGCAAAGAGTATATAGTGACTGCCAAAAGTTCTCCTTTGAATATGACCAGAAGTTTAGATGTAATTATTCAACTTGTTCAATTGAAAGAGGTTCTTTCCCCACTTCTTTTTCTGCTTCGTGCTATCTTCCCACAGTTCATCTCAGCTGCATGTCACACACTTTCTCAAAGCAGTCAGGGCCAAAATGAGTTTCAGTCATGGATCATGGCGAGTAATGAAATAATCCCAAAATGACATGTGAAATTGGTGGATGGGAGAAGGTGCCCCTTGTCAGGCAGTTGATTCTATTGCCGTTTCTGTGCGATCTGTCCTAGTCACACACCATCAAGGAGATCTGTCACTGCTGTATTTATATATATGTTGGAGATGTGTGGGCTGGTGACAGGGGGTGAAATCAGCCATGTAGGAGTTATCGGATGTTCCAGTTTGTGCCCCCATAAAATTGACATCAGACACCCTCAGCTTGTCCCACCTCTCAGTGCTACAGGGCAGCGGGTTGTTAAAGGTGGCGAGCTGAAAGAGCAAACAAGAAGGCGACGGCCACTCACTGACTTAACCTCTGTCATCAGAGTGCTCCTGTGTCAGCATGCGAATCAAATCAAGATGAATGGGGCCTATCCCGGCCACTAGAGGCTCGCCTCATTGGGCCCAATTTCATCACCGCCAGTAACTGTTCATATAGAAAGATTAATAGAGCGTCCGACCATGCTTCTGTGTAGAGAGGAAACACAGATGCATACAAATAGGTTCCCTGCTCAAAGGCAAGAGGGAGTTATTATGGTGTTACACTGCAGATCAGTGGTGGCTGATGGTCATTCACAGAGGGAAAGGGTTTTTGTTTCCGGCCTACATCATAAATGTGTTTATTTATTTATTGATATGAAAATTATGTTGTCGACAATCATTATCTGACATGATGTGCAGATTAGTTTAGTTTATTAGGACATGCTATGTTCCAGATAATGGCATAATACACACAGTATTCAGTGCATGGAAAAAAAGTACTTTGAAGCAGACGTTTATAGAGGCCTGCCACACCACACATCTTGCAGTACAGCAGGGTGTTTAAACTTTTTCTATAGATGGCGAATACGGCCCAGCTTTTATCCAACAACTGTCCAATTTCAGCCGTTGAAATCTGAGCTTCATGATAGAGTCAAGCTGAGCTTCCCTTACAGTCTTAGATGCAGATACAGTAGGCCGAGCACCTCAGAGGGGCCCATCATTCTGATATGTAATTGATAGAGCCACACAAACTATTATCAGTTACGAGACTGTTTTTATTTATTGGGTTCTTTTTGTTGCAATTTGTCACCATGCTACTGTCAAGTGTTTCCAACCTGCCTTATACTTGATGCAATTGTTGTCAGAGTGCCAGTGAGAGCCCATTTGTCAGCTCAGTGCCAAGGTATTTAAATAATTTTAAAATCTGTCACGGAACAAAGTTTCACCTGCACGAAATCAGTGATATCAATGTTTTGGCTTGAACAATAATTATATAATGCATTTTGATTCATTGACACTGTTAGTCAATAGAACGTGCAGTTATTTAACAATGTTTATAATAGTTGGAGCAGGTTGTAACTGCACGACATCATATTGGACCAATATTGGTTTGTAATATTTCTGGCTCCCTAATTTAGCTTCCTGAGAACACAGCATAAGAAACGTCTCTGACAGAGTTAGTCTAAACTGAGCATTCTTATCAATGTAAAAGCTGCAAAGTTTGTCAGTAAATGGATACAACATTGTCATCACAGATTTAAAATAACATTGAAAAAACAACCTGGTTTGTGTTTGAAATTATTTTCATGAACTAAAACACCATACCAGCAAGTTATCTCTTAGTTATTATTTCCTTTGGGCTAGAATTGGATGCTACATTCAAACACAGAAGCACATCAGAATTGTTTTCTTCTTAATCTTAACTGAGAAATAAATTATGCAAATTTATTAATGACTTGAATTTAAACTAACTTGACATTCATCGACAATTGTGTCCATCTCCCGTTATGTGACCCTTGTGTTTATACTATATTAAAGCATTTAATCTCCATCACTGGGCTCATTGCTGGTGGTCAAAGTGAGAAAAAAGTAAATCCTCACACACCGCATTAATTGATCACCGAACCATACAACTCTCTAAGTTTTAGTTTTTTAGGTTCTAGAAGATGATGCAAGTGAAACTATATTTATAAACAGTATGCCCTGTCTTTCATTTCATTTCGTTCATGCCCACTACTCGTCTTTATTTATACTTAGTATATATCATTAATTTTCACACTAATTCATCCACCCAATGACTTCAACACTAAACTGCATTACATCAATTAGTGTACATATGTGCGCGTGTGACGAATGCAGGGGATGCATCGCCCAATAAATAAATGACAGTAGTACTGAGTAGTACGGTCATCGCTTTCAAGATAAGAAAATGATGAATCGTTATTCAGTCAAGCTCCAAAGTCATGGCTGTACAAATATTGGGTGGCGAGTGCTAAATTACTTAGTGTAATGTAACATTCAGTCTAAAAGTGAATGGCATGCCTAAACACATATTTTTCTGACAAATGTAGGTAGCTCACAACAATATCTATATTATGACTTTAGTGGTTAGAAAAAAGTCATGTCCCCTCTTAAATCTCTTTTAGCAACAGTTACGTATCTACACACATATACACGCACTCACTCACTCACACACACACACACACACACACACACACACACACACACACACACACACACACACACACAAACACACACACTCCTGGACAATGGCATCACTCTTGTCCTGAGGCTTGCATTAATGAATGCAATAAACGAAGTGACACACCAACCCATCCACTACACACATTCATTTTCGAGCAAAACATTAATCAATCTTGAATGGACTAATGCAGCAGGCCAATCAATTTGAACTTCTTATGACAATTAGTGGAGCTTTAGCAGCCGCTCTAAAACATGCTGACCCATCAACTATCATCTCCATCAAACGAGCAGGCACTACCGGCAGTTTACTGCAATGTCTCTCGCTTCCAAACTTTCCCGTGTGTGTATATTTGTTATGCTAACACACACACACAATTGTCAGCGGCTGCTGCTGCAGTGCACGCAAAGATCAATTCATATCAATTATACATGCTTAGCAAGATGTGCTCATCCGCATGTTCAATTACGTGGGGTACCGCTGCACTGCATCAAACTGAAAGGTGTTATTTTGTGAGAACAAATATGCAAATATGTATGCAGTTCAGTTGTACACGACTTCATATTTGAACAACCATTACAAACCTACTAAATAGGCACCACGGACGAGAAACCCAAACAAAAAAAACAATACAAAATCTAGAACACTGTTAATTGCGACAACTGAAAACAAAAAACAGTGAGAACCCAGTTAGTTGACAATAACTATTTGTCAAAATAAGATGATGTAACTTGTTTCAAATTTTCAAATGAGGGTGAGCAAGTGAAAAGTTTGACACAAAGTTAGGCAGCTACCGCAGTTTCCCTTAAAAACAGCTGATCGTCAATTATGACAAGTGTGCCCGCCCACCGCCATCCGCCCAGACACTGAAATACAAAACTACAGAGAAAACAGAGACACGAAAGTGTTTATACAGTTTAATAAGCCTTGGCTTTGTTCTTTCTCCTTAATTTGTGCCAGTCTGTCGTCGTACAGGTTGTGATCCCATGTAGAGGACACGTGTTGGTACCAGAGTTCAACCCACACGCATGTCTGTCCGCATAATGCAACCACTGTTCAGAGGAACAAGCCTGCCCCCCACTGCACCCCACTCCCTTGCAATCTGCTTGAATGCTGTAGACATTCTAACACAAGCCATGACCACAACAAAGGTGAGGAGAAGATGGTAATTAAAAATTAAAGCAGACATGAGGTGGCTGGATAAATAACCTCTTTTAACAGCAGTTCAACAGGGGTGGAAAAGGAAAAGCACAACAGGGAGCAACCCAAATGACCACTGAAATTAACATACAACATCGATAAATATTTATTGTGAATTGCTATATTGTAGCGTAGAAGTATGTCGCTGTTTGAAGGTGATGTACATTGGAAGATGGTATAGTGTAATCACATGAATTAAACCGGCTACCTGTTGCATGATTAAATCGGTGCTATTATCATCATCATCATAAAATGATAGACGCTGAGCTCACAAAGTCCGAATCCACATTCAGGTTTCTTTCCATCATGATAGCTGGAAGTGCAGCAGAAAGAAAAGGGAAAAGCTGTGAGCAAAAAGTCTGTGCCAGCACACAAGAGTCTATTAAAGTGATTGCAGCAAGCAGTCCTAAATCATTCAAATGATGTAAACACTTTGTTGTTATTTGCTCTGACCGTTTGGCCACCGGTGCAGGGTTTTAGGAATTACCTGAACTATTTGCATAGCAGTGGGTCACAGTTGGACAATTGGCTTTTACGTGGCCTAAATATAATCTCGGTCTCCAAAGAGTGGAAAAGCTGCATCGTACTTTAGGAGTGATAACAACCTCTCGCATTTACATATACACTTACTTTGTCTCTTGTCACAATGTCTTAACCTCTCTGTCCCTGTTTCGGCCATAAATGAACCTGTCTGAGTTGCCTTTCCAGCGATCCTCACACATACGTGAACACACACACACACACACACACACACACACACACACACACACACACACACACACACACACACACACATCCTCTTTTCTCATTCTGGTCTTCTTGTTCTCACCTTCCTTCTAAATTGCAAGCCTATATTTCTGGACCTCTGATGCAATTATGCCACCTCGATTGCCTTGACGTGGAAGCAGGATAAAAAGCACACAAAGCACAGCTTTTGTGTATCAAGAAAATAAAGGCTTGAAATTGCCTCAGACCACTGCTCTTTCTCTCGTCTTCTCTCCTCTCTCACTAGTGAACGCCCGCTCATCCCCTGTCTCCATCACGTACAGCAACACATTCACCAGACGCAAGGCTTTCCAGAGATGGGACAGGATAAAAGTCGACAGTTTCTATTATCAATAACAAGATAAAATACAGAGGTCCTTTATCCCTTAAAATGTAAATTTATACAAAGCTTCACATACCTCCATGCTGTAAATATCTAACATCTCTTAAGACCACAGAACTAGACTCAATTGATTTTTCTCCCCTCCTCCGAGTTGCAGCCATCTGCAAAATCTCCCAGTCTGGCATTATATCAATGATGAAATTAAAAATCCTCCATTTGTACAAACCAAGAGGGAGATCACCTTGGTTCAGGCCTTTTACTCTTTAAATTATATGATTGATTTCCTTTAAGCTCATTTGTTTATTTCATTGTTCATATCTGCTCTATCTAAATCATTTTCAAGTTTATTCTATTGATTTTTTAGGACACCAGCCATCCTCTCTTTTTTCTGTAACCTTGTCTCAACCATATCGGTTTCTTTCAGCGTTCATTTGCATTTTAAAAAAGGAAAATACAACGTTCTTCAAAGAAACATGCGGTATAGCAAAGGTCATCGACCTTTTTGAAAACGAGCTACTTCTTGGCTTCTCCTTGTGCGAGTCGCTAATGGTTTGAATACACACCTTTGAAATAACACATTTGCCCACATTACCTTTAATCATACAAACACATACTGTATATAGTATTTTTTTTTCTTCAAAGCAGATAGGCTTATCAATTGTTTTTACTTCTTTTTTCCTTCGTTAGTCTTTATTTAACCAGGGTAAAATTATACATCTTTTTTATTTCCATTTTTCTCACGCCTGTATCTCATTAGTCCTTCCTTTTTTTCTTCAAACAAATCAACACCCTGCTTATGCTACCACGTCTTGTGTGTAATTTCAATACAAGACACGATTTCCCATAAATGATAGGCTGTCAGAATGCTAAATCTGGCTGTAATGGAGACTCAATCTGATGGTGAGTTCGAGAGGATTTTTTTGTTTATGCGTGTGTGTATTGCGAAAAAAGATTATTTTTTTGGAGAACATTTTGTGTGACAATCCCAATAGAATGTTTTTTTTTTAAGCCTTCCAATTACAGTTAAACAGTGTCACTATTCTTTCGCAACACAACTCCACAACTCATTCATTGCTATCGAGGAACCCCGTCTCCAATCGGCTGATGTTTCAGTTTAAAATATCCAAAAGTCAATACATCAAACTTCCATCCATCCATCCATCCATCCATCCATCCATCCATCCATCCATCCATCCATCCATCCATCCATCCATCCATCCATCCATCCATCCATCCATCCATCCATCCATCCATCCATTTCCTATACCACTTTTGTCCCCACTGGGGTCGCGGGCGTGCTAGAGCCTATCCCAGTTATCATCGGGCGATAGGCAAGGGACACCCTGAATGGGTTGCCAGCCAATCGCAGGGCACACAGAGACCAACAACCATCCGCACTCGCACTCATACCTAGGGACAATTTTGAGTCTTCAATCTAAGAAACTCAACTAAATTGTGCAAATGGAACAGTATATGTGAGAAGAGCAATGTGAGCAGTCGGGTAGGTGAGTTATTTTAGTTATTAATTTTGTGAATTTGCTTCGGAGGTTTTAGAAGGTATTTGAGGTGTTAATTTAGATATTTAGGAAAACTTTAAAAAGCTTTACTGACCTAGCAATGTTCTGTCTAGTTCAGTATTTTAGTGTTGTGTGAGATATAATCTACCCATCCATCTTCTGTACTGCTTCTTCTTCGTAGTGTTGGAAGGTGAACCTGCGACGACCTCAGTTGATTAGTCAGCATTCAGTTGCAGGACACGTTTACACTCACATTCACATGTGACAATTTACAGTTTTCACAGAATTTACAGCCTACATGCATGTTTTGGGAAACTGGGAGGAAACTGGAGTATTAAGAAAAAGAATAAATTAAATTGAAGTAAAGTTTAGTCGATGTTCTTTTTTTTTTAAATACATTTTTAGGGTTGGATTTTAATACTTAAATGAAGTTGCCATGAAATAATGTTGCCTTAAATATGTGCTTGTAAATCAAATACTGTAGCATACAGCGCATCGGTCAGATCGATGCCCTTAAAACATCACTTTACATACACTCTAACACCTATCCAAACTAAACTCTGCCACTCCAGCTCAGCTGTATCACAGCCACGGTCACACTTACTGAGCATACTAAACACCACTTTAAGTGCACTCAATACCATAGCCTGGATTTATGCAATGACACAACAAGCCGCACAATATGTGAGATTCTCCCATATAATCAGTGACCCCAGAACTGGGCCAATCAAAGCCAGCCTTTTTACGTCCCTTTGATTTTTTTTTTTTTTCCAAGCTTGTCGCTGATCCCGTTGGAGCTTTTAGATAATGCTAATAGATCACAGGCCAACAGGACGGAGCAGGATAATGGAGCTTTCATTGCAGCCTGATTAACTTGGCTGTAGGGTTCCACCTCAACCCTTTCGGCATGATGGCTCTAATTAATAACGATTGCTCCCCAAAATGTGCAAATGGAACGATAAACGAAGGGCCAACTAATTAACTGCAACCATTTCTACTAATCATTAGTTAACATCCCGTTTTGTCATCATTACGCTAGTGCGTGTGTGCAAGGGCAGATAAAACAGGTCAGCCCTTTTTTTTCTGCCCCACCATAAAGCTCGACAGCCATATTTTCCTTCCACAATAAAAAGACTAACAAGTAATTAAAGTGAGGGCTGAAGTAAGGTTCGGAAAGTTTCTGTCTCTTAAATATCCCCACTGTAGATGAGGCGTCACCATTTTTCTAAAGTAGTTGCTAAAATCATCCTGTTTTTAGATGAAGTTTTATTTCCTATCAACAGCTGATAGATTTAGAAATAAAGCAAAAAAAAATGCCAAAACAAACTTAAGAAAGACTGTCAGCAATGTTTCTCCCTTACTGCAGTGTTCCAACTCATTTATTTTTGCCAGCAAGAAAATCACTGTCAGTGAGATGCTGACATTTTTTCTCGGATGCTGAGACATAGTGGTCATACTGTACTATGGCCTTTGAATTATGGGTTGTTTTGCCATCCTGTGAAATCGACAGGGTTCGCTGATGAACAAGCAGTGAGCTGACGATCAAAAAGTTAATAGTCTGTCCACTGAGGAGCAAAAATGGCCCAGTCCTCTTTGTCTCACTTTTCTCTCATGAATGGTAGTAGCTCACCTGTTTTGACATGCACACCTCAAGGAAGAGTAAGATTTAATGAGAGCCTCTTATGTCGTCTGTATAAATGAATACGTACTATGAGACAAAATGTGGACAGTGTTTTCAGATTGGTAGCATGAAACAAGATTGAACATCAGATATTAATTTTGCTGTTGGCATGACTTCAACACACACGAAACACGTTTGAGTAAATTGTGGAAAACAAACAAACTAAACTTTCTATTGTATCTATAGATTTGTAGTTTAAAAGTAACAATAGCATGCTGCGTTTTGACACTATAGTACCGTAACTAATATTCTGTGGAGACAAAAATGTCAAAAGTTGAAATGTATTGCATAATGTATTGATGATTAAAACATTGATATGTTTATAAGGCTGTTCAATTATTATTATTATTATTATAATTATTATTATTAACTTTTGTTTCACTGGTTTTCATTGTTCAAGAGTACCTACGTATATAGTTCACAAAATAGTGCTTTAAGTGAGGAGCAGTAATGGAAAAGACAACAACAAGGAAGGCTGAGCAGAGAGTGTAAGCCCAATGACACTGACACACCCTGACATTGACACAAGTGTCAGATAAAAAGGAGGAGGAGGGACATGGAGGTGACAAATAATAGGGGAATTAGAAATTAATGATTCAGCCAGTATGTAAATGGCAATTAAAGGACGGGCAATGCTCCAGGCTCTTTAGGCCTAACCGCCTCCATTTGTTTGGATAGGGACAAACATGTGCACGTGTTCACACATACACACACACGCACACTCACACATGCACTCTTGTGATGCATATTGAGGCTGTGACACACATCTATACAGGCATAAAAGAAAATAAATTCACAGGGTCCTGGACCAGATCAAATCAATCGGCCATAATGGCAGTGCTGATCATTATGTGCTGCTTTTGTTTGTTTAAATGAAGAGTGAGTGTGGCTGCCATATTGAGTTGGCTTAGCCAGTAGAAAACTGTTGCCTGTAGCTTCGAACAATGTAAATAAGGAACAAACTTTGGGCTCTACTATATAACACAACAATATTAGAAATCAGTGTCAAAGTTTTATTTGAAAGGTCAACAATTTTTTATTTAAATATCAATGTTTTATACTTTGATATATCCGTCAATGCTTTTTTAGTTTTTTTATCTAGTTTGAGGTTTGTCATTTAAATTATAAGTATTTGATTAGATTTTATTGTTAAATATTTTAAGGCTTATTTTACTCTCATTCAGTGTTTCCTCTGGGGAATTACTTTCTCTGCCCAGGGAGTTGTGATTGACAGGAGCCATGGTCTCGCCCCATGGCTCCATGTTGGTGTCCTGTGGCCGCGTGGTCTGTTGCCTGCTTCTGGTACTGACGGTTTGTTTGATGGGGTTTCCTCATTGGTAACTATATCCTGAGCAATATGATTTTAACTATGTAAATCACTTTGAGTTGTGTATTTTTCAGAACCTATTGAAATTATTAATTCAGTAAATTATTCTTAAATTGAAGTATTTTCATCCATAATCTTACATCACGATGAATACCATTACCGTGAAGGGGTGCAGTTAATATGAATTTTCGGCCAGATCGCCTGTTCCCAATTGAAACTGTGGTATTTAATCAATCATCCTACAAATAAGTAACCACTTGGCTGCCTAATCTTAGCTTTGTTTCTCCCTCTTGTCTCTCCTTTCTCTTCTGGCAGCCATGTATACTCCCAGACTGTCCAAATATTATGAATGATTTGCCTCCTAGTTAGTTTCAATCCCACCAAGTGGAACGTACCATTTTGCATTTTTGCAAGGTGGATCATTCCCTCCAAGAAAGTCATCATACCGGAGTCACACATTACTGGCATCACTGCTCTTGGTTTACAATCACTGATATAATAATCCTCCTCTGAGCATGCCTCATCATATTAAGCTACCCAGAGCATAAAAATGACAGCGTGTTAATTAATTCATCTGGCTGGTTAATTGAAATGATGTATGATAGTCATTTGTTTTCGTTGATCCTTGCGCTATTAACATTGTATGGCTGTATGTCTAATTACTGCATCAACACTCAAATAATTGCCTGTAATTAAACTGTCAGTAAAGGCAGAAAATTATTGCTCTGACAGTTATGACAAATAGCTGTGTTGACAAGTGTGTGTGCATGTGTGTGTGTGTGTGTGTGTGTGTGTGTGTGTGTGTGTGTGTGTGTGTGTGTGTGTGTGTGTGTGTGTGTGTGTATGTGTGTGTATTAGAGTGGAGGTTTTAGATATGCAGAAGATATGTCCAATATGTCTCCTTTTTCCAGTACTTTCTATGGGATCCATGTCAAGTGATTGCGGTCAGGGGTCAAGCTGACCAATAGTGAGTAAATTACTTTTGTCTGAATGAGCCTCCGTTAGCGGCTATTGAAATCAAGCTCTAGCCCTCTGATGGATACATCTTGTCATTCACAGTTTAAAAGACAAGAAGTGAAAGTAGAAGCATGACACAAGAGGGGGTTCACTTATTGAAACCAAAACGCTACTGATTTGACCAGCACATAAAGCACCTTGTGACAATTGGCATCCTTTAGTCATTATTCTTTGACCAATCCCCAACAATTGTCAGTTTATTTGAGTCACGTGATCACAAGATCATTACAAAACAAAGTTACTGCCTCTACAAATGCAAGACTCAAAGGTCTGGATGTTTGTCTAAACCGAATCTGCCACAATGCCCAGATGTGTTTAAATGTTGACACACTTCTCTTGTCATTTGTTATAATATAGCTTCAGCCAATATAGCAGGTATAAATACATGTGTATGGCAGAGGACATAAATGACCATGCAACAATGATCTACGATGACCTGTCCATCATTGAGGGCTGATCGATACAAACTATTCATTTCTGAAATTATCTCCACATTGATCCAGGGACAAGAGCCAGTAAGTCAGGGGCACCCTGGCCTTAATACAATAATTATATAACGGGATACCAGCTCATCCTCCCAAACAATAAAGCCTGTCAGCAGCATCAGGCATGGTGAAACCCTATAAGCCATCAGCACATTGGCCCCTGACCTCTGGGCTTGGATGCTTTCTGTGACCCGTTGTACAAGTGACTCAAGAAAGAAGACCCAATTGTTGGATGTACTTCAGTGAGCAGAGGTGAGAAACCCTGCCTGATGTGGCGCTGATGAAATGATGTGCCGTCGTCATCTTACCCTTTATTTGCCGAGGTCATTGTATAGACCTTAGCTCACAGCGTGCAGAAGAGGAGCACTTAGGTCTTTTATGCCACAGCCCTGTTCTTGTATCAACAGTTTGTTGGCATCGTGACAAAACGAACAGAAAATGTTGCTCATCATCCGCTGCAGTGCACATATTTACATAGCAGAGTGATCACATGGCAGTCATCATGCTGACATCAGAAATACATTAAAGTTACCTACTTGGTCCCCTTTGCAAACACGTTCTTTATTTTTAAATGTACAGCCGATAAGACTTAGATACACTACCATTCAAAAGTTTGGGGTCACCTAAAAATGTCCTTATCTTTAGAATAATATCTCTATTTTTTCAATCAAGATAATATTAAACTAGTCAGGAATACATTGTTAATGTGGCAAATGACTAGTCTAGCTGCAAACGTCTGTTTTTTAATGTAGTGTTCTAATGGTCTATTGTGTTTGTTAATTGTGTTAGAAGGCGAATGGATGATTAGAAAACTCTTGAAAACCTTTGAAAATCCTTGTGCAGTTATGTTAGTTTTCATGGAAAACACTTAATTGTCTGGGTGACCCCAAAACCTTTGAACGGTAGTGTATTTTTATGTAAAAACCTTACAGTGATCATGCAGAACTGCTATTGCTTGGAGTAATCTAAGGAATCATCGAAATGATATTTGAGCCACCTGCTTTGGCTCAAGATGAATCACTTGCATACAAAATGATATGGGGCAGGCCATCTGTCAGTGTCGCATAACATTAATACACAATTAGGGGCATACATACCACTCGGGGGGGGGGATGCAATGTTTTCATGAAATGCTGATATCTTAAAACTATTACTTTTAATATCCATTATTTTGTCCAATACAAGATCCAACAGTTGTATCCCCAAGGAAATCTGCTTTAATGAGGACTCTGACAATACAGTATGTTATCATTGAGGTTGGTTTTGAACACCACATTTGAATGAAAGCTGCTGCAAGAGGCAACTTACAAAAAGCTACATAATGATAATAATAATTCTATTTTAGTATGATACTATGCAATTCTACACCACTGAATGACAATTCTGAACATGTTCTCACTCAGTCATATCAAATTGAAACTGAACGCAATAACAGGCAGAAAATTCTGATAATGTCTTGACCCCTTCTATGTGAATCTTTACATTTATCTTTGAGTTCTTACATGCCATGCAGTGAATTCAAGAAATTGATATTATAATGGTGTTATGATTACTATGAGTAGCTAATTGAATACTTTTTGGAGCGAGGTCCCTGAAAATCTGGAGCTTTTCGAGGAAGAGTATGGAAGAGGACCTATGTCCCCAGTTATCTTAATAGACTAATTGATCTGCTATTGAAGAGGTGCATTCCTCTGAGCATCACTGAGACAGCCCGGCTCCAAACAGACAGGCATGTGTTATCCGACTGGGAAGTCAATGAGAGAATGAGAGAGTGAGACAGAGAGAGAGAGAGCGAGAGAGAGAGAGAGAGAGAGAGAGAGAGAGAGAGAGAGAGAGAAAGAGAGAGAGAGAGAGAGAGAGAGAGAGAGAAAGGGGGTGGGGGGATAGTGGTGGTGGAGGGCTTGGACGGCACCAAGCTGTCAGCGGATGGGTTCTCACTGGAGGAAGTTGGTTTGCGAAACCAAGAGACAAAGACACAGAAGAATCAATGTATGAGTACTTGGATGATGGAATATTCACTTCAATGTTTCCTTCACCTTGGTTCCCCTGTTTCCAGTATGCAGTGGAAAGAGGTTTCATATAGGGCTGTCCCATCTTGGTGTACAGTTTCTGTAGTCTTATATTGTATACGTTCAGTCAAACAACCTAGCTTTGTCTAACATTATAGTTTTAATGTGCAACAATATTTGATCCATGAATACAGTACATATTGTCCAGTGTAAGATAGTAAGAAGTATGCATACCAGCAGAGAGGTCAAATTCAGGTCCAGAAAGTAAAAAGCCCTGCCACACTTTGGCTTTAACCACAGGTGCTTAGACTCAACTGAGCTGGCATGTAAAGGAGCTCCCAGGATGTGGCTTCTTTACATGACGCTTGATTAACATAACACTTCTAAATACAGGGGGGATAATTGCGATAACATAATCTGCCTTTTTTAATGGCACTGTTGTATAATTGTGGTAACAACCAGATAATTCATCAAATAATTGAAACCTCCGCTGCTTTCTCAGTGGAGTGAATATCCTAAGCTGTTCATTAAATACTGGGTAGCAAAAGTGATATTTTTTGACAAAATAGGTCATCCCAGTTTTGTTGATATTGAAAGTATACATTGAGGAATGAGCCACCATTTTACTTAATTGCCTCAGACGGTGCCACAATGGGAAGTCACTGGACTGTGGCGAGCCTGCGTTTCAGCACATGACAAACAGAGGATGTATCTATTATGTAAGCCACACGGAGGTCGGCAACCTACGACAAGCAGATATATAGAGCTTGTGTGCAATTTAATCTTCACACAAAATAAAAGGAGGATGGACAAGAAGGCATCTCAACAAAAGAGCCAGAGGAATCAATGGTTGTGCTGGATGTGTCTTGTTTCTGAAGGAACCTGAGCATTTTCTTCTCAAGCCACCCAATGCCATCACACTGCGGCCGATTCCGCTCACTCCCTTGACACATGTATAAATGGTATTTTGGTTTGAGACTGTAGATGCTGAAAAGCGATTGTGCAGAAGCAGCTGTGTCTCTCTTAGTCCTCCATTTCCTCGCCCTCATACTTTCGCACTGTCTCCTTTTCTTGACTCCTTCATCCTTTTTCGTCCACCCCCCTCAACACACACATACACACTTTCTCTATTCCCCATCCATTCGTTGAGTCATTACTGGTCAGTGTCAGCACTTGAAAACTGTTGTGCTTGCTGTGCCAGTGTCATCACAAGTGGAATTAACCATTTTCCCTGCGTCTGATTGCAAGAGGCCAGCCTCATTCCACCACTCGCACACTCCATCGCGGTCCTCTGACAGAAAAAGTGTACCCAGCTCTATTAAAACATGATTTAAAGTATGATTTAGCTGTAAATGTTTTGGCAGGACACATTTAGATGGGGTGGCATTACTTTCCTCAGCCCAGGTGACAGTTTAGTCTGGGATATGTTTGGAAAGAAATGAAATCTACTAAGCAGAAAACATTTTTTTGGATAACCAGCATCATAGATAGATAGACTTAATTGATATTGTTGGTGCATACCAACAAGTTTGAATTGTTTTTAAATATTTTTTGTCTCACAGTTTTTCTCAGACTCCTGGAATGGCAGCCAGTCGTAAAAATAATGGCCTGTTTTGATACGTTATGACAAAGGAGCTTACTATTAATACGAGTTTGGCACAGTTAATTTAAATAACATGAAATCAGTCTTCCTAGAGCTTCTGCTCAGCGTAGTCAGTCAGAGATGCAGAGGGCCGTCAATAAATTCAACCAGATTGGTCTTGATGTGAAGGGATGACACGCAAAACTATGCATGGACCACCTCAGAGAAACACATCTTAGAATGTAAGATGATAAATGTAATTCCTTGCAGAGAACAATAAATCATAATCACAGGGGATTACATCTAAAATCTTGTATTTAGGCCTCCGGCGGGAGTAATCTGTTTTACTGATCTGCCCGGTACAATTCTTGATACATTTGATATTGCATGCGTCATATAATACAAATCTTGTTTTTTTTATGTATTCATTACTTGCTAGGAGATTATAAGATTTGCTGTGATTTGACCTGACCCCCTACTGTTTGTAGGTGACCTCAAAGTCAAAATCAGTACGTGGGCCTGGCTGATAATAATTATTAGCACTTCAACCCAGACTTTTGGAATGATTGCATCATAGATGTGGTACTTCTAGTGTGTGACAAAAAAGGAAGAAAAAAAAAAACAGAAACACAAGGTTCTCTCAGTTAATGTATCATCATCTGAGTGGGTTTGGATTGGAGTTATTAGTGTATTTCACTTCGTTGCATGACCTCCTATTCCTTCTCAGATCATGAATCCTATTCATTACCCACTCCTTTTGGAGTGCCGCCTTTATAATATTACTCAATTTATATTCTGAAGCAGGCTCCGGGGAGAGCGATCAGCGCTCCGAAACAGCAACCCCCCCACCTCCCTCTAACCCAATCACAATATTTAAAGGGCAGCAAAGAGCTTTTTAATGCACGTCGTAGATAACCATTTAAAGTGGATTGCTTTGGTTTAATATGACCTTAACAGGCCAGCAGTCACATGTGAAGAATGAATAAGCTAATAGGAGAGACGACAAGGGGGAAGAATGAAATCAAAAAGCAGAATATGAGAAATTTGTTTCAATGCAAGCCGGCCTCTTGACGGCTACTGAGAGGAGCATGATGGAGACTCACAAGCGTGTGAATGAAACAGGACAGGCGATGAATGAAGCTCCTACTTACATTTCTTTTTCCCCTTTTTCCCAGAGTATGAACTGCTTTATCATGATAAAAGACAAGACAGGTATAAATGACACATTTACATTCTCCCATCAAAGACAAACCTGTCTCAGTCTGGATGAAAGCAGCCATGGATCTCAGTTTTCTCAGTCTTTTGTGCAGGGTCAAAAACAATTTAGCGGACAAATACATATGGGAGTCGGTTCTCATTTAAATTCAGAAGAATGTCGTACAAAGAAGTACACAATTTCTGGGGGGGTTACTATGAAATGCATGTTAAAATATTGAAATTGAAACTCAAAAGCGAGCCTTTACTCATATTTAACAAAACTATATACCTGACTTAAAGTTTCACTAATTTAATACCTACACACAATGTAAAATGGCAATAACAGCAATGGATATTTGAACACAACTGGTGCAGTGACACATGACGACCCACAATATAAATAGTCTTGTTCTCTTTATCCACTGTGGATAGTAACTATGATTAGTACTGAGCTCAGAAGACATTGTCTTCTCTGTGTATTTTGTTATTATGTGTAATGCTGACTGATGGTGGCCAATGCACCCTAACACCAGAACGATCAGCACGATGACCCCTAAATTATCTTTATGCACAAACTGGTTAATTCTCAAAATAAAAAATGCTGCATGTTTTTAGAAACTACAATACATAATGTTGCTATTTTCCTTATGAGCAAATCTGTCAAAACAATGACAAAAACATGCCAATTTTACCAAACAGAAAAAAAAGAAATGACAGTGCATTACATTCCAACTCCAACTCTCAAGATATAATGCTGTACAAAATACAATAGTCTGCGTGTAACTCAGTATTTTAATCATTGTTTACGACGACACCAACCAAGTGGAGATTTAGCTTACATGAATCAAATGGAAAATAGTTTCTTGAGTTTCTGTAACTTCTCCCCCGCTATTGATGACTGGAGGATGACAATTGTCGACATGTGATGTTAGTACAGTGGAGATGGAAGCAGATCATATTTTTTCAGATGCCCTTGACATTTGCACCGTAAATAACCAAATGCCTTATTTCATCTTAAATCTGTCTAAAGAAAAGATTTTTACAGAATGAAAAAGTGTTGCAATCGCCGCCTCTTTCATTAGAATAAAGCACATGGACCACTCTAATTTGACAGACATCCGTACTGACAAGCCGGGAAATTTACTGTAAGCATACGTATAAGTAATATACAGCATCATCACATGGGAAAAGGATGCGTAAGCTTCACAAGACAATCTAAATGATTGAGTATTTTGCCCAGAGAAGTGAATTGGGGGCTAAATAAATGACCAGGGTGATTAGACAAAAATGCCGGTTCATAAAAGCTATTTGCATGGCTCTGATTAATGTCTCACCATAGATTGTATCGTCAGTCCCTGGTCAAAACTTGTGATTAGAAATTTAGTGCTTTGTCAATTTCTGTCTGTTTTCAAGATTTTAATTAGTAAATGAACCTCTCTTATGGACAGATGATTGATATGTCTCCCATCAATGTGAGTGAATAAGTGCCAGTGCTTTATGTGTATGTTAGCATAAGAACAAAGCAGATGATGTATGACCGTTATCAGCCAAATGAAAAACAACCATTACATTAGTGTTTTCGAACGCAGTAGAGATGGAAGGGTCATTCCATCTAACCATTATTAAATCCTAATTGGACATATTACATACTGGGAACTTGTCAAAATGATGCCATTGGGGTTCAGTGGTTGCACAGGGTCCTTTCGAAACTGCACATATAGAACTGGAATTGTTTCCCAAAAATGAAAAACATCCCGAAAATGAAATGAAACAAAACAAAATTAAACAAAACGGCATTATATGTACTTTACAAAAAAAAAATGTTTCTTTAATTTATTTGCATTTTATTAAAACTACAAATGTGTCAGATCATTTGCCCGGACTCTGTATTAGAGTTATATTACCATATTTTCCAAACTATAAGTTGCGCCGGAGTGCAAGTCGCACCAGCCATAAAATGCATTATGAGGAAGAAAAATACATATTTAAGTTGCACTGGAGTATAAGTCGCATTTTGGGGGAACAGACAGGACATCTTGAAAGGCAATTTAAAATAAAAATAGAATAGAGGTAACAACAGGTTGAATAATTGTACGGTATGCCAACGTTACATGACACCGAACTGAGAATGTGCCCGACGTAACATTATGAGTTATTGATATAACTATAGCATAAATAACATGCTAATAAGTTTACCAAACCATCCATGTCACTCCAAATCACTAAATCCAAAGAAATATTCATCTTTTTTGTCACTCCGCTAACTCCGGAGGTAGACGATGCAGCACTTCCTCTTCTACGTGGCTGATATAATAATGTGTTAATAATTTCCCACATAAATTGCTCCTGAGTATAAGTCGCATCCCCGGCCTAACTATGAAAATAACTGCGATTTATAGTCCAGAAAATACGGGAATAGATTTTGGGACATTTGAACACCACATTGTTTGCACAAAAGTATTTTGCTAGAGAGAGGGAGGGAGAGAGAGAGCGAGAGAGAGAGTAGGCAGACAGACAACTAGGCAGGTAGGTAGACGGCTATATGGTAAATACAGTGCGACAGTTTGATGAAAAAGCAATTACACTGCACACTTACTACTATGTCTATACAACAGGGCCATGATGGAAGCTGAAATGGTGACAAATAAGAGCAAAAGTCTGTGAAACGCTGCCGTTCACACTTTCCCAGATTAGCGTAATTTGTATCAGTTTACCAGCAGAGGGACCAAACTGCATGCTGAAGGACAAGAGAGCCAGCAGAAACTGAAGACAAGTGTAAAGATGAGGAGAAAGTGAGAGGATGCAAACTTGTGTTTGTCATTAGGGCAGGGAGTACGGAAGGGACGGACGACTCAGGGGTCAAAGGTAGATCTAAAGCAAAAGAAATGGGAATGCTACATTTCTCTGGTCATGCTGAAATAATGCCCACAGGCCCAAGTTATTAACCTCTTTAAAACCCACAGAGCAGAGTAACGCAAGCCTCCAGTCAGACGTTGCTGTGGTCAAGGGACAGATAACAGAGATAATAGAAGTGCACTAGGAGGAACAATGCACTTGTGTATCTAGGGATGGTGGGGGGGAAAGGAGAAGCCCAAGCGAGAAAACAAGTCCAAATAAAAAGACAATAATCCCAGGCACAAATAATCAATGAAGAGACGAAGAAGGTGTGTAAGAAAAGCACTTTTGCTACTTCACTTTTTTTTATTAATTCTCTTTGCTATAGAGTTTATGATGCGTTATTGTCGCCCTGTGCAGTGTCTCTGGGCTAGTGGGAGAGTGTGTGCAGCTCTGTGGGATGTTGTGGAGGCTAAGGATGCTGGTTCACGGAGGGTTCACCCATTACCCAGGCCCTGCAGCCAGCTGGGGGGCTAACCAGGATGATCAGCGCGAGCCACAGCCTGCACAGGCCCCAATGATTTTCACATCAAGGAGCCTGATGTACAGCTCCTCCATCTACCAATCGCTCTCCCATATCGATCCCCCCTTAAATGAGCCTTCCCCGCTTTGTACCATGAGCAATAATTAAAAAAGCAGCGCATTGATTTTAACTAATATTATGAGAGATCAGGATGTGCACATGCTTACAAAACAGCAGCGGCGTTTCAGCAATACTGCCTGCAGCAGAAAAACAAAGCAGAAAAGAAAGACAAGGAGGGAGGAGCACTGATTGAATTCCGGGTAACAAAAGGATGCAAAGATACAAAAATCAAGCGTTGTCAAAGCCGTTTGTTTGTCTTGTAAAACACACACAAGTCTTCCAAAGTCTGTCTTTCGGTAGCAATACAGCCTGTGGGTATGCTCAAATTCCTCCATGCACCATTTGTCGAATTTAAACTGGTTTTAAAGGGGAAATAAACATCAGTTGTGCCTCAAAGGTTTTAGGATTTAGTGCAACATATTTCCAGAAAGTCAAGTTTTCCACAGGAACTAACAACTGTTTGCTGCTTTTTTTTTTTTCAATAATCCAATAATAATCTCTGACCACCTCAAACAGGCTGCGGATAAGGTAATAAAGAATAGGTTAAATAATATTTTAATAGTTATCAATTTGCATTTATAAAAACACGCCACAACCTGGCTGCAGTGGTCACTACTCCATACACAAAGACTAATGGCACATAACTGAGCCCTTTCGGCACTGTCAGTTTTGTGGACTTCCATTTCTTGCTGCAATGACACTTTCAAAGATGCAAAGAGTCATAAAAAACTTCACTCTGTTCCACTGTGCATTTGTGAGAATGTAAATTATCGTTGTGCGACATTAAAGCCTCGGTCATTGAGGATCAGCATATGCTGTGACAATGCGGTGAGTGTCACACGTGGGAGGGGAGGGAGATCCCTGGTTGGTCTACACCTGACAACCCCGGCAGCCCCCGGTGGACACTTGGCTGTATTTGGCCACTGTGCCACTAACACTCAAGGCCATTAAATGGTCCTATAAAGTGACCAAAGCCCTGGTGGCATGTGGCTCTGCAGTTTCTTACACTTATGTGGTACACAGGCATCCCATAATCCTTAGCATATGGTCTCCGTGTGTCGACAGGCATGAAATTACATCAAGGGCATTTTTTTTGATAACTGTCAATACACTCACAAAGACAGTCAGTCTGATTGACGCCAAAGTCAAGTGTGTGTGTGTGTGTCTGTCTGTGTGTGAGTGTGCGTGCGTGCGTGGTGGGGGAGTCGTCTGGGCGTGATGTTAGACCTGCAATGTCAGACAGATGCCAGTGTGAGGACCGATCCAGAGGGAGCCTGATCTTTATTGATATGAGTAAATTGATATTGATAAGGATTTAGATTGCTATGGATTGTTTTAAGCAAGGAGTATAATAGAGGACTCCTCAAGAAGATTGTGTCCGTCTCTTATCATAACAGTATGATTGAGTGTTTTCTTCAAAATTGTTTGGTGCAAATGCTTGTAAATAAATTTGATATCTATGAAACAAAACTAAGTTTAACATTATTTTGGGTAAAGTCTTGTGAAAATGTTAAAACCAAGTCACTTCATATCTGTTTGCAATGTGTATCCTTCAAATGGGCATAGTCACATTATGCAACGTGTGTGCTCTAGTGCCACCTACTGATCACTGAATTTGTGAATACTGGATTCAAACATTACCTCACAACTGTATAACTTATGTTGTTAAATTATGCTTACATTCTAAATCTGATTTGAGACATGACATAGTGGCAATTTGTTGAAATGATGCATTTTGTTTTCTGTGATATTTTGAGCATGTTTGGATTAAGGCAACATGAACTCCCATATATTCTTTTTTTATTTCATGACATTTTAAAATGTTAAATTATTTTTGTTCATTGTAGTATTAGAAATTGTTTTTGCGATAGATATTATTCTCCATGTACAATTCCAAAAAGTGCACCTCGTGAAATGATGACATTTTGTCTTAAGCATGGTTGAAAGATAATTAATTTGCAATCATGAAATCACAAGGAAATATCTAATTGTCCTCATTAAGGTATTATTCATCAGAGATTATTGCCTATGTGATGCAAATCAATGACATACAATATAAACAAATATTTAACTTTTGTTTTATTTTTATCATTGAAATCACTGAAACACATAAATAGTCACAGTTTGTTGACTTTCATATTTTGTTAAAATCTGTACTAATGTGGGGATGTTATTTTTACAAATAATTGACAAACCTAAAGTGTTGAAAATGGTTTGCTTATGTACAAATTTGCCAGTTTGGGGTTTCGTCAAAGATAACCTGGTAACCCCAATTGAACATACAAGGGTTCCGACCGACACCAGCAAGATGCAAAATAACCCCTGACCTCCTACTGCCCACCAAAACCAACAGGTTGAAATAGATTGTAGCCATGCAAAGACTCTTAACGGGTTAGTAAAAATGTTTGTGGAGACATGCTTTTTTTTAAATAACATTGAAGTATTGATGATTTGTGTATGCAATTTAAATATAAAAAAAAAACTAGTGGTATAACAAACTGCATCCTGGTCCAATTAGGTTCCATTAGCAGCTGTTAACAGGATCATGGTAGACAAACAAGTTCACATGAACACGTTTTCAGTGTTGCCCAACCTGACACACATCCAGTGCCCTTTTTTTTTAATAGCAGACATGCACAGCCTGTACTTTACAGATATCAGCTGTTATCCCGTCCAGCATCAGTCCCCAGGCACTATGCTAACAGCCTTCTCTACAAGCCAATTTACAAGGATTCCGGTCATGTTTACATTAGCCCTTTCTCAGTGCATGAAAAGAGCAGGGCGGCCCTGCCAGAGCCACGCTGCAGAATAAAAATGAGCAAATATGAATAATTCAGATTTCCTTGTGGCTATTAACACATTTGCCTTGAATAAAACGATCATAGGTTATCATCTGTGAAATGGAAATTTCATAACAGAGACATTGAGAGGAGCATCTCCATTTACACCAGAGGAAATGAATTTCACAGCACATCTGCTCCACAAAGCCACGGTCCTCTAACGCTAAGTACGGGAAAATGTAGTCGTTCAGCTCTACCACCTTTCTAATTAGATTAGCATGCTTATTTGAAGGTGGGAATCCCACATCGAGTGAAAGGAATTAGTGTTCCCTATTACAGATACCTAATATTTATAATAAAGAAATGATTCAGGCCATTAGAGAGGAGTTGAAAAACATTACTATTGAATAATGTTATCTTGATTTGATGTTGAATACGCCATTCTGTCTGCAAAAGGACTGCAAAGATTTTTACATGAAGCGATATCAACCATGGAGGGAGGTTTAGACATCACATTTTTACCTCAGTGCCTTTCTTTAAAAAGACTTAGCTTGAGGAACAATCAAAAGTTTAATGAAAAAAGGCTTTTTTTTTTCTTTTCTTTGTTGGGAAAGATAAGTGGATGAAGCAAATCAATCCCGGAATTGAAAACTTCTGGTGAAAGGATAACAAAGTGACAGCAGTGTAAACAGTTATGATTTTGATGGCTATCATAATAAGGAGGCCAAGAGTGGAGCTGAGAGTGTCAAACCTCAGAGGGATTAAAGGACTTTGTGTTCTTAGCTCCCCCTTTTCATTTGTTTCTAACATTTTTTTTCTTCTTTTGTTTGTTTTGTTTTATTGTTTACTGGTGGACAGCTGTAAATGATAAGCGATTGAGGGCGCCTATCTGAAATGGGGATCAGCAATCCCCACGGTACATGGCTACAAGACTCAAAGCAGCCGACTTTAGAGCACGCACAGTTCGGATGAAGAAGTAGAGAAACACTATCTTGCACTTTGAGGCCATTGCTTTCACCAGGTGGCCATCTGTTGGACTCCAAAGCAGGCATTAAATGTAAACTGATTGGATCAATTATTAAATGAATGGATCCAAAAGTCAGGTATTAGATCTCACAATTCCTTCTGAATCTCATGTTTCCAATTTTTGGTGAACCTTTTGGGGCAATCTGTACTGGGAAAATCCATACATTGCTCAATTTAATAAGTAAATAGATAAATAAAATGACTCAAATTTGCTACAGCTAAATTATGTTCATGATGGAATTCTTGAATTTGAGTGCCGAATTCTGCTTTGTATGTGTGCGTGCGTGCATACGTACAGAGTAATTGTAAAATTATAATGGACCACACCTGTATTGACTACTGCATCCTCCATTCCTTCTTTGTAAAGTGATCCCTCGCCACTTCACGCTTCACCTTTTGCGAATGCGCTACTTTGCAGATTCATAGCATGGCGGCCAGACTGTTACGAACAAGGCAGGACAACCATGTGCAACACCGACTGTTTATTAAGGGAATGCGAAAAAGGGAAAAGGGAGGCTCAAATGCCAGCAGAGTGGGTGGAATGACTTTGTATCCCTTCCCAGATGGATAGACATCAATTACTTTATTTCTCATCTGTTCTTGAGTTTCTCAGGTTTGTGGCATTTTGGTGCAACTTTTTGAGAACTTTTGGCCAACTCAATTTTGTCAGACAGGTTCTCTTTAGGTTATTTCTTGACTGAACAGGTCTGGAGGTAATCAGACAATAATGAGGTCGGGGCAATGAAAATTAATTGAAAAATGTGATGAGCCACAGTCAATTCACAATTTACTAAGGGAGAAAGCACTTTTTCCACACAGGGACAAGAAGCTGTGAATGTTCGTTTTTAGTTTTAGTTTACATATTTTTAGAATGTACAAAAAAAAGCATCAAAACATGAAGGCATAGTCATACTATGCTTGCATATTATGAACACTAGCTGGTCACAAAGTGATAAGAATGTTTTCCAATGCTAGTGTTATGTATTTTCAAGATCAAGACACCAGCAGTTTGTAGTATCGTGTTTTCATTACAATTCCCCGCAACTCCTCTCAATCTTGCTCCATCCTTTTACAGATTAAGGTAGTTGTGTTGTAAGGTGCAGAATTAAGACCACATCGTCCTAAAGATATAGTCCAATTCACTGCTCTTAAATTTGTAATTCCACCTCCTCGCTGCTGCAAAGCCCTGCTTCTCCATCAAAACCGTTAAGGGCATTGAGGCCTGGAGTATCATCAACAATGACAGGTAAATATTTAGTCTCTCTAGTGCAAATAGACCTGCCAAGGTCAAATGGCTGTGTTGGTCCGTTGCAGGTTTGGCTATAATAGTCTGTGTATTTTCGGCAGAATCAAAACAATACATAAATGCAATAATCAAAATAAGAACAGGCGACAGTTTTGTGAATCAATTTATGATTTAAAAAACAGATGATTTAATGAGATGTCACATATTGAATAAAATGCTAAAACTTATGACGTAGAAGATTTAAGCGTCCCTCGTCCCTTTATTTTATTTAATCTCCATCCAAAAGAAGGAGTATGTCACCGTGGAATAAAACAATTGCATCTCTACAAAAAGGTCAAGTTAACCTTTTGTGGCTCATCAATTCATCACATCTTCGGCAACTGTCTCTCCCTCCAACGGATGGAATTCATAATAAAAAAAAAAATCATAATTGGAGTTTTTATCTTACCTATTTTATCTACAAACAGCCTCTGTCAACAAAATCAAAATGTCATTTTTGTGACTGAAGTAAGTGCATCAGCAGGGCTAGTCAGTCACACAGATGCTGCCCGATATACAAAGTGTCGGCATATGTCAACAAAAGATTTTACGGCTTTGAAGTGATAAATCATAAAAATATACTCTGTTCCTGAACATCTCAGATAAGGGAGTTTGGAATCAAAATAAATGTACTTGCTGTACACAAGGTCCCAGTGTGACCTGCAGACTGGTGAGTATCAAACAATCTCAATCTGCAGGTACCGTAAATGAAGAAATGGATGACTTTTGAGACATGGGAGATGGCATCCTCATACAACTACAGTCTGAGTGATGGAACTCATCTCCGCAGAAAAAAAATACAATATGTTATATGTGCCCTGACTAGGTTCTGAGCTGTGAATGGTTTTGACCTGGGACCTGGCAAATGTAATGTTAGTCGACAGCAAGTGACTAAACGCCCCTTGTAACTTTGCTTGGGGCGGGGGACCTGTTCAAATTTGCTACACTTGGTGAAAACACCCGCAGGAAGACTCTGAAAAGGTCAGTTGATTGTTCACAAAATTAGTTGGAAAATAAATCAAGTCTAAACAATAAATCAATGTTATTTTCCATTTCATTTTTCATTATTACTCTCAAGGACCACCTACAATACCGCCACGGAGCACTAGAAAGCCGCGGACCACTGGTTGACAATCCAATATATAGTCAGGTCTTTGTTCACCTAGGCTGGGATGGCACAAAAACAAGTGTGCCAATAATCTTGAATGACACCATCTCGTTGTTGAATCACCAAAGACATTAAAATTTCAAAAAGTTTGTCTCGCCTGACTTAAGCCGACGTCAGCGATGCCACATTCATCACGGATAAAGTGTCAGCATTAAATTATCCCTTCTAATATGACAACAACATTAGTCACCATGATTAGGCCTAGCCAAACAGAGACCGCTTAGATGCAGCCATCTCCTTCTCCCTATCGATCGCTGTTCCCTCCATTACTAACACAGAGGCTATCTGCATGACACGGGCGCATGTTGATGATGGTCTTGTCTGCTGGTATCATGACGTTGAGAGAGAGCCAGAGCAAGAGAAGGAGGGAAAACACAGGAGAAAAGAGGAGATAAAGAGGGACTGTACGGTGAGACTCTCCAGAGAGTGAAGGTATAATGAAGTGGTGGATAGGTTTAATACGAAAAACAGAAGGGGCCGCTGCCGTAGTCAAGTGCTGTTAATATCTCCTCCTTTCCTTAAGCAAATCAAGCTATCTGGCAGTGCCTGTGTTTCGATAAGAAGTGGACGAGGTCCGTTGAGAACACCTTGATTTAGATGTTGTTTAAAATGAATATCCACATTGCTCAAGTGCAAAGGATGTATGATGTGGATCTTCTTGTATGCCTGCTTGTTTTTTCACTCAGCGGAGTGAGTACAAAGAGCGATAACACCCAACCACAGCAATGTCATCTGGGTAAATCCCTCATTTCTGAGCCCTTCTTTCCAATGCCTCAAACATGCCAAAAGACATTACTGAAATAATGCCTGAAGGTGCATGGTGTCTCCTTTTGTTCAAATTGAAATGCATCAAATCCACTCTAATTCCACATTTCAATCTTTGCAAATTGTCCTCTGCTCTGAAATTTAACCAAAGGGGCCAACTTTGTTTTTAGACTCCCCCCCCCCTCTTTTGCTTAAACTTGGAATGAATTAAGGGGTAATTTTGTCTTCCTTGTCATTTCACTCGAGCATCACAGGCCATAGAAGACTTTTCAACTCATCAAACTTTCAAAAGCTGAAAGCCTACCTCTTCGGGAAGTCTTTTTGTCATGGTATTCATGAGCAAAGTTCCAATTAAAAACAATCTATCTGCCGTATGGACAATGGCATGATCCCCAAGAATAGTCATAATGAAAGTGACCTAATTTTACTGAAGTAAATCCAAAACACAAATACTGAAAGAACAAAAATCCAAGATCACAAATGTAAAAGTAACTGAGACTCTTTTCATCCAGCGTCACACATGACCAAGATGATGATCGTGTCACTGAGGTTCTCAAACTGTCGCCTTTACAGGAATAAAACAACTCAAGACTGTCCAGTGGCTTGGAGCTCATAGGATATCAGATAAATTTCAACTGGTTGAGCACATTCTCCAAGCTCTTGTGAAATGATGGAGATGGAAAGATAAAAACCCCTTGAGAGAAAGGAACCTTGTGAAATCATAATTGGATTGTGAAGGAAAACATTCCGCAGCGCTTTAAGGTGCCATCACATATCACGATAAGATGACTATGTTGTTTTCAATTGGAAAGATTTTGAGCAAAGTTCTATGAAGAGAACATTAAACAATAAGAAAGTACTGTTTTCCTTCTTTTAAGTCCTTTATTACAAATCTCTCTGCCTGATCTACATCATTTTTCTCCTGTGTAGCTATCAAATCCCCCTACCCCCATGTGTATCGATCACCCTCTTCCTGGGGATCAATAGTGAGCCTTCTGAGGCTGGAACAAAAACTGTAATTACTCACAATGCTACAAATTCCTTGGCAATAACAACCTATTTCATTCACTAGTGCAAGAATAAAGGTATAGACATACAGGGGGAAACTTGGATATTTTCTGGCAAGAAAAAAAGTAATTTCAAAATAATTTCATACTACTATACATTTCTTGTTTTAATACTGTAAAACAAGTATTTCAGCAGCAAAACAACTTTGTATGGTGTGCCCTTCAGCTGTATTTGTCCTCTTTTCACCTGACCTTCACCATCGTTGACATCTAGTATATGGAAAATGAGACAAAGGTCACTCTGACAACAAAATCTAGTCCGAACCACAATTGGAAGAAAATTAATTATTTTCTGGCATGAGACAAAAGGTGAGCAATAAAACCTCTCATGATACATAAGGGTGAGAAAGGATAACAAACAAGTGGGTGAGATTTGCTGCCTTTCAGCAACCCTCTTAAGTGGTAATGGGATAACCCTGGACACGTCAAGAGCCTATCAAACTGCCCCTCACATTCGACCCCTGGGTGAGACAGGAAGGGCCTGCTTTGTTTGTAGCAATTGGGTCCTGTGTGCAGGGCCGTAATGAAGTGACCTGAAATAATGGAAAGCCCTGGGCCCCACACAGATGATTTTCACTGGGATAAGAGCAGGGATCCTGATTCAGAGTCACAGTTCATTTCATTTTTCGCCTCTGATGAGATCTCCTTTGTTATCTGATAAAATTGAACAGCCATTACCGGCAGGGGCTCAGGCCGGCCAAGCGGTAAGGTGCTGCCGACTGCTCCTAACAGAAATCCTATACACTCCACTTTGTCAGCAGTTTTGAATTTATTGGTGCTGGAGGTTGAGCCACATGATGGGAATAATCTTGGCCCAACTGAGATTGACACTTTATTTCAGAAATCAATATTTACAATTTACTTCTTTCAAAGTTCATTCTAGGAGACGATTCCATATTATCCTTTCCAAATAAGGTGATCATATCGCTCTCTATTCCTGGAATGGCCCTTCCAAAATGTGAATTTTTTGGTTTGGGGGAAGAAAAAAAAATCAATGTCACTATTGTTGGCTTTAATCTGCCCTTTGATGACAGTAAATCTTTATCTTTTTATAGGCAAACGGCTGTGGGCCACTGACACCATTTCCTCCCAGAACAAAGCCCCCTCGCCCCATGTGGACGCTGGTAGATACATGGAGTCCTAATGTAGCTGGACATGCCACAGACGGGTCATTAATCAAACACTGTGACAGCCACCTCTTCCCAAATCCAACCCCAACTTCAGACCCCAGACAAGCCCACTCAACTCCTTCCCCACAGGAGGCCATTCAGCGAACAGCAGAGAGAGACGGGTGGAAGAGGATTGAATGAGGATTGGGAGGACAGGATTGAAAGCGATGAGGGGCTGTGAAGAAAGGAAGTAAATATGAGAAAGATTTACTGATGAGATATGTAACAATCAGTGATGCCGTGGAAGATACACTGTGGTGGTTTGAATCTGAGCAGGTCAGTTTCACCAGCTCATCAGAAATCTAACATGAACAAAGTAATCCAAGCCATGGGTGCAATACATTTATTGAGTCAGCAAAATCTGTTTCAAAGATAAATTGGGTAACATCACACAAACAAACCCTTTGCAAACAGTTGCATTTTGCTTTATGTTCAGACAGTCAAACTAAGAAAAGACACTTGTTTTTACGTTATACATATTTGACCACTTTTCAATTTATGTGAACTTATCCTTCACAGACTGCTACACTCAAAGCTGGATTGTGGTTAAGTGAAGAAGTCATTACATTCCTACTACTAATAAATACAGTGTTCCCTTTTTTTGTTAAAAAAACAACCCAACTATGAGGAACTGATCCAGTTCCTTTCTGTCTGTATGGAAATGATCTGCCATGTTTTGGTGAAGATTTTCTCAATAGAGACTGACATTGGTACAATGCAGGTTGGTTGAAATACTTATCTTTTTTCATCCAAGTTCCTATATCTTACAGTACGTTTGTTTGGTTGAGGAGCCAGCTCCATAAGAACTTTGTATTTCTTCGCAGACTTTTCACTCTATTGTCAATAAATTTGAAAAGCGTGCATGCGTCCCTTTCTCAAAGTGAAGTTTGCACCACAGGGGAGCGAATCCAAATAAGGAGCCAGCGCCTGTCGTTTGTTGCGCAAAGGATATCGCTTAATCTTTTCACTCTGAGTTGGTGCCAGTGCAGGTTTGGTATTGATGTTAGTGCCAATGCTCAGTATGGTACAACTTCTCAACACCTCTAAACACCAGTTCGGCCTCATTTACAAAGCAGAGTGCAAATACAGTTCCCTGGCTTGTTGCCATTATACAATGGTTGGATGTTTGCACCCGGGTCCCGTAATCTACTACTCTTAGCTACTGTTTCAATGAAAACATTTCTTCTGGAACAGCCAAAAGGTGTGTAATTGGCACCAATTTTGGGAGTGCCATTTGGATGGAAGAAGAGATCAAAGCTCAACACGAGCCAGAATTTGTGGTGAGTTGAATAGAAAAGTGAATCAGAATTTTCAGATTTGAGTCGGAATGACTGTCTAATCAACAGAGCTAACCAGTGCGTGTCTTATTTATGAAAGTTGCTACAATATGTATGAGGGGAGTGCACATGGTGTATTAAAGTGTGCTGTTACACAAATAATTATTGTATGTAATGATTAAGTGCTGTTCCAGTGCAGCTCCTCCCTTGGAAATACTTCCTTTTATAGGGGGTTGTCACAAACACAACATGAGTGGCCAGGCACATCAAACTAGCGCAACTGGTAATCTCTTATCAAGATACCAAACAAACCGTTCTGGTCCATTTGATTGTAATTTACTCCCATATTGTGAAATGTTGGTTTACTGGTCATTGTTTTATTGAGCCAAAGAAAAGCGATAAGAAGAAACATTAACATTGATCATCACACGTGAACCCTCAGAGGTACAACATGATGCAGTTAAAGGAGAAATAACCAATCACAACTTGGGCTTCACTGAAAACCTTAACATGATTTGCAGCTAAGTTAGAGCCCGGTGTGCATGTGTGTTATCCAATTTTCAGTGTTCTTTGGGATTGAAGTGATGTTCCAAATCATCTTATGGGCACAACTAATGCAGTTTCAATTGATCACAGGTTTGAAGAAGGACCATTTTTCTCATTGTCTGCTCGGTGCCTGAGGACAGCATGGACTAAATGTATAAATATAGTATGCATTTTACAGAATATGAGCACAAGAATGGGTTTTTGTAAATACACAGAGGAGATTGTACACTTCTCTCCATTTACAGAAAGCCCCTCTTCCAAGTATATAAAGCCCACTTCCCTGTAAACCCAGGCGGATCAAATAAAATACTGCACTCCTCTGTATTGACTGAGTGAAATGAAATAATCTATGATGCATGAACAAGCTCTAAATGAAATAATAATGTCCTTTGCGGTGAAAAACGAATTGCCGGTACAGTAATTGAGCAGATTTATTTCCACCCTCTAGAAAATAGAAGGAAAGTGGGGCAGTGGTAGACTGCTGAAAATTGCCCCGCTATTTTATTTAATCTCATATTGGAGGAATTATTGGCTGGTAATCTATTGTTAAACACCATTTAGGGTGATGGATTGAGACCGTCCAGCTCCCCTCTGCACGTAATCAATTCATATCTCATTAGCACGTATTATTTATGATTCTCATAATATCCCAGCGGGGACAAGGCTGGTTGAAAGCTGGCCCGGCTGGAGGCCTCAGCTGTTGCTCAAATGAAATGTGGCCTACTGTATCTTGTGGCTCAATATATGATATATTAATATTATTGGGATTCATTTATTGACTTATTTCTGTCCATTCCATAAAATAATAGAGATGATTGAGGATTATTGCTTCACTGCTCTTTAGCCCTCAAATAGAAGGGAAAGAAAAAGAAAATGTTTGTTTTCACCATTATAAGACAATCGATAAGACAAACATAAAAAAGAACTAGAAATCATTATCTACAATAATATGACATTATCAGAGTCTGGTATCCAATGGCTTTTGATTCTAAATGCAGTGCGTGGTACTGTAATTGAGGGGACACAAATTTTCATCTTAAACCTATGAATAAAACTGTCATGATATGATGACCGTTCAACCAAAAGTAACAGGTCGCATCAGTAACACCGGTTTCAATTTCCATGAACGGAAAATAACAGTAAGTATTCTACTCTAAGTATTTTCTATCAAATTTCAATAGAGCTCAGAACATCTGTCAAGTGACTATTCCCTTTTACACACTCACATTGGCAGTAATGTAGCGCCAGTACGCCAATGACTAACAATGGAGTCTTGCGATAAATCTAGCGTTTGTCCGTCAACATTCTGTCCAAGTGAATTCTTATCTCACTTTGATGGAAAAGACCTAATGAGATACATTCACAAGCTGGACAGGATATTGAATATTACGGATCAATTAACAACAATGACGGCAGATCGAGAGAAGGCCCCGGCCGAATCGGCATTACATCGGCATTATCTCATGACTTCTATCTTCGAAATCACTTTGTTTCCGTTTGGCGTGGTGCGTTGTGGGATGCGTAACATCAACATCCGGAGCTCTGTTTTGCCTTTAGGGCTTTAAAAACACGTACTGTAGGTATGTGCAATGTTTGTGTTTTATTTGAGCGACCATAACAATTTTAGGGGTGATGTGTAAAATGGGTCTTACAAGTAACATGAATGTAATAAAAAGCAAAGAGGGAAAATGTGCTGATGATCTGCAAAAGCATGATTGCACAGGATGTCCTGATGGTCATACATTGTCAATATTGTACAACACAAATTGACACAACATATGCAATCAAAAAGGAGGTATACCCAATAAGTGTGCTCTCACTAGACTAAACTATTTCTGAGCATCGCTGTGATGTTTTAAAAATGAAAAAAGGCACATGGATTTTTTTTTTTTCCTCTAACACACTTGAGAGGTCTTAGGACTGAGATCTGTGATCAATATCCCAGACAGGAGCATGCTGAGCTGCACGAGCTTTTCCTCTGTTCACTGAGCCAGCACTGAAAAGGAAAAGTGTCATATTGTGATCTTTATCCAGTAATCGTCCTGACACAGAGTCAAGTGATATATATGTCTGCTCGTTTGCTCCGGGGCTCAATGGCTGTCCACAGAGTGTGGCGCAGCTAACATCTCCCATTTGGAGGCCTGGCAATAGCTGGCAAAGAAAGAAAGCTCAGAGCGAAAGGAATAATGAGAAACGCCAATTATAGACGAGTTGTGTTCAATTGTAACAAAGCAGTCAAGAAATGGATGGATACTGATAATAAGTTTCAGGATCAGTCAATGTTTATTTCCTGCGTCCAAACAAAACAAGTTGTTCAGATAAGTAGATGCATGGGCTTATTTGGAAGACAAAAAAAACAAGCCTTGCACATTTATTGTATGGAGAGGGTTTAAAGCCATCTATTAGTTTCTGTTTGTCATTAGCATGCACATGCTGTGGCTTGACTTCTTCAGGTTCTCACTATCTCAGTCTTCATATGCAGTCATAATATCACATCAATGAACAAAACAATAACCAATGAGGGGAAGAAGTGAAAAGAATTTCACCTGCGGAGGAGATGGTGGGCTTGTTGAGAGGAAACTAATTGTATATATCCCAATTTGCAATCTACCTGCCCTTTGGCAGTATGTCTCTATAAAAAGCACAGCCTGAAGCCACAGTTGAGTGTAGAAGAAATTACATATAGGAAAGTGAAAGTGTTCGGTATTGAAAAGATATGTATTCAAATGAACAGTTGGGAAACAGCTGAGAAAGGACAAGAGCAACAATAAAAATCAGTGTAACTGGCAAAACTGTGATTAGACCGTGCCACATCTTTGAAAATGTTTTGCATTCAAATTCCATAAAAGGTAATTTTCCTACGAGGAACTAATTCATCCAATCCAGTTGGCAAAACGCTGCCTGTCAGAGTTTCTGATTAGTGTCAAGCTCTCAAAAACGTTTTCCACTATTTTCATAGAGTGACTGAAAACAAAAGTAAATTCATTCTCATCTTTAAGCTGCCACTTCACGTTATCTATCTGAAGTTGATGTATTCACAGCACCACTTTATAGTCAAGAGAATAACTTTTGGGGATGTGGGATTTGTGTTTCTAAGTGTTGAATGTTCTGGAAACGCATTATCCCTTGGCAAAAGAAAAAAATATGTTTGCCAGAAGGTTTTCTAAGATAAGTGCACAAAGAAAATGTTGTAATTATCTCAACCAGAACTGAAAAGAAAACAACTTCATGCTCTTTGTTTTAACTCTCTATCCCCACCAAAAATATGTCATTATTCACACAATTCCTGAGCTTCTATTAGGTACCATGAGAGACCTGTAATAATGTTTTCAAAGTATCCAGCCATTCATCATTCGAACCGCTTTTCTTCACAAGGGTCACGGGCTTGCAGGAGCCTATCCCAGCTGACTTTGGGCAGTTAGCGGGGTATATATTCCACCCAAAAGCACCCCTACACTTCTGAGGGGTACCCCAATAATGTGCCACCACTGAGTCTTGAGTGTTTCAAGTCTGACCTGGTACTCAGGCTCCCTCTTACATTCTAAAGATATACTGTATAAATGTATATATATATATATATATATATATATATATATATATATATATATATATATATATATATATATATATATATATATATATATATATATATATATATATATATATATATATATATATATATATATATATATATATATATATATATATTTGTCTAGTCACCATGTACAGACTCATGGATGGTAGGGTAGCTGTCCCTAAAGCATTTCATAATACAAAGCTGACATCTACTGGCCAGACAGGATACAGTGAGAATACAAAAAGTGACGCCCCCACCACCCCCAAAAATAATTTCACGCAGGAAATACAGTCGAACTAAAAGCTGTTTTAGCCTCACATCTTATATTTGACATTAGAAATTAACTATTATGATAGACCATTGAAATGAATTTATCTATGATACTGTAGTGTTGTTCATTTTAAGCCAACACATTGAATTGGCTCCCTCATGCCAAAGCATCAAAATGTATCCACTTTGGGTGTTAAGATATTTAAAACTGTCATGCATTGTATTGTACTGTTGCTTTCCATGACTCTTACATTTGAGAGGCAGCTGCTGAGTAATTCATAAAGCCCCATTACTCCTTATGCATTTTTAATTGACCTTTATGCCATGACATAGAGCCATTTCAATGAATACCAATTATTAATAGCATGGACAATCAGTAATACCTTCAAAAGACGCCATCACACAGCCACATTAAACACGTCATATGCTGACATATTTTGTTTTATACCTTGATATTTACTCAGTACTGTTTTTATTCACAATAGATGGACACTTTGATTATCTTCTCCATCGAGAGGTCCAATGTCAATATTTTCCGTCGGTGCACAGAACTGTTGACTATGCGTACGATATCACTGTTTTACTTTTTGTTTGAGTATTTTATTATCATTATTATTTATTATTTTATTAGATTTATCATTATCATTACTATTATTTAGTGCAAATATTTACTTTACACTGGTTGAACAAACAATTTTGGGGGTATCTTGAAAAGTGAGGGATTTGGAAATCCAAATCAAAATTCATTTTCTAGAATACTCGAAAAACACTATATTTTTATATTAATATTATAGAAATTTTTAATTTCCCACCACTGCATGTTAGAGTTTTTTTCCTAAACATAATATGTATTTTCAATTAATTATCATCGCTCTTATAAGCACTACATTTTTTGTTCACATTTTTTTAAAGCTTAGTTATTTGGTTAACTGTTGACTATAATAACAGTGACATACACTTCCCCCACTACCACCCATGGAGAAAGGTCCACCAATTTTGGTCACTAAAGTTGATTTTATCTGTGCTCAGAAACGATGTAGTAAGATTCATTAATACGTTTATAAAACACTCGTCTAACGAAAGGAATAGATGTCTGCCCTTATTTTCTCTAAAATGTTTTTCACAGAGCTTCCTTGATTGACTTTTGAGATGGAAGCCTCATTTCCACCAGACACCTGTCTCTTATCTCCTTCTTATCTGTCAGGATCGAAGCATGCAGACTCTTGAATTACCTGCCTATACAATGTCATTTATTTGTCCCCCAAGATAGTGTAACCCAACCTTGAAATCAGAGCCACCTAAACTGAATAAATGAAACCCTAATCAAAAATGCTGCTCTCCTTTGGATGGGTGTCAAAGAGGAAGGATGAGCCATCCTGATTTGATTTTCTTTCCAAACCACATGATGCATTCAGACAATTAAAATTTCAGCAAGTCTTTCGCTGATAGCCTGTGAGTGAGTGCCGTTGGGCCGAGACGTGGTTTAAGATTTCTTGTGGTTCCGCTGACACTCTGAGGGCAGGTTATTTATTTTGGCTTGCTTCCATGTCCGAGAAAACAGTGTTTCAACTCAGCATGTGTCTAGAGTCAGAGAGCAAGGTCAAAAGCTTAAAGGACCAGTGAAGAGACCCAGCTGACTATGACGGCAGGAACCCTTTTTGGTGCACTCACTGGCCACAATGTTAGGTGCACCTGCACAACATTTAATCAGGGTTAATACAAGAACTACAAACACCACTGCAAACGAAGGAAATTTGAACGTTTTTACGGGTGCATTCGAGCTTATATGCCACTCAAAACATTTTTACTCCACATTAGCTTCTCTAGGCCTCCGTAATTTTTTGTAATCCTGTACGATCCAAAAGTCTATTTATTTTTCTATAAAATGTTGCTATATTGGTTGTTAATATGGATTTGTAGAATAAATGCATCGCTGATTGCTTAATTATTCATTTAGAAATTAAATCTTCACCTTTTTTTTCAATACAAAGTCACAGTCAAAGTCAAAGTCTGCTTTATTGTCAATTTCTTCACATGCCATGACACGCAAAGAGATCAAAATTGCATTACCCACTATCCCTTCGGTGACAAGACATATTACAAAACATCCAAGAAAACAACACAAAAAGTAAAAACAAGAAGGCACATTGATTAAATCTTGTTTGAAGGAGCCTGCTGACCCAATTAAATGTACTAAATAATGTTTTAGCCACTAATCTTCTAAGTCGTTGTGTCATAAATCATATTTTAACTTAGATATGCGTTTTACTCTTAAGGAGTATATTTGTTGGTACAGTGACAATCAATTTACATGATGACTTGAAATACAAATCTATTTGTATGATGCTACTATGGAGCATTTATACACTATGTCACCCTTCAGAGTGAATAGATTCGGAATTGCATGTGTGTGCGGGTGTGTGCTTGTGTGTGTCAGTTGGAGTGTGCCTGTTGCATTACAATGACTGCTCAAATGCTCGTATACTTGTGGAAGTTTTCACTGCCAAATTTGGAATGTTTTTTACAGATTAAAGAGAATGAAGCAAAATGTGATTAAGATGGAGTCATCAAGTATAATCTGTTGCACTGCAAAGGGGATACTGCTGTCTTAGCCAATGGACAACCAGATAGGGAAGTGCAGCAGTCCATGACACCCTTTTACCCGCAGGGGTCCATCCAGAATAAGAGTGACAACAAGGATGAGGTCATCAAAATAGGCCTTGGCATGATGTGGTTGAGCGCAATGCCCAGCTGGAGGAGAATTGCCGATTTAGTGAGCAGTGAAGCCTGACAACTCCACTACAGGCAGTGCATAATTCCCAGCACATAGAGAGAAGACATGAGTTGGAAAAAGGGTGTTGGAAAAAAAAAAATATGGTTCCACCATAAATAATGAAACACAAATGACATTCTACACCTTCTGGCGTACTTTGCAAAGCCATTTTGCTTTTCTTATTACACTCCATTGGTTTTGTTTCTCATTGAATTTTAATCTAAAAAAAACAAAGACCCTCTTCAAAAGTAAGTCAACAAGAAATAACTAAAATGAGCACTCCTTAAGGATTAAAGACTACTTTCTTTAAAGGACTTTGGCTAGCTCTGCTAAAAAAACAACTACTATATTTATTTTATGTCAATTTTCCCATGGCTAAATAATCGTGTTTTATATATAATATCTAAACAAACTCTAAAGTAACCACAAATACCAACTGGCAGACGAGACCCGAATAAGAATAAACTACAATTATATTTTTAGGTTTAGTGTATTTTATAGGTGTACGGTGATGTTGTGGTACATAAATCTGACTTGCATGAAGGCAGCATGGGTTCAGTTCCACAATGATGGCAATGGTTGTCTTTCACTACATGTAACTGGTGACCAGTCCAGGGTGTCATCTGAGTTTAAGTACCTATTATGCATGTTTTTCAAATGTGGACGCAGTACCAAGAGAAAATTCCACACAGGCACTGGGAGAATTTACAAACTCCACACAGGAAGGCCAGAGCCCCAATCTTATGCCATGACCCCTGAACTGTGAGGTGCAGTCAGCTATTCTGCTGCCATTCCAGTGTAGTATTTGTTTAATTGGTTATTTGTCACAAAAAGGTATATTTTTTAAAATAACTTTTAATAATATTTTTTAAAACAGTTTCAGGTTATGGATTAATAATGTAGTGCAGAGCATTCATGCAATATGTCATAGTACATAGTATTTTTCCCTCCACCTTCAAAGATAGTTTATAGTTTTAAAAAAGGGTAAAAAAAAATTGGTAAACTCATACAAATTTAAATGTTTTATGTTTTCAAAGATTTCTTCTGAAACCTACCCAAATGTAATTCCAATAGCAGTCAGTTTTTCAGCTCAGTTGTGGAAAAATGTAATTTAATTTCAGTAACAATGCTGCCATCTAGTGGGTGCCTCTTCACAATAAAAAAAAAATAGCTGTAATGCATGAAAGTTTCAAAATTTGTGAATCATGGACAGTGCTTGTGACTCATGATCCATCCGTCCATCTGTCCATCTGTCCATCTGTCCATCTGTCCATCTGTCCATCTGTCCATCTGTCCATCCGTCCATCCGTCCGTCCATCCATCTATCCATCGATCCATCCGTTTGTCCGTCCGTCTGTCCACTTTGGGAGTGCCTCCTTAAACAGCAGAGGTCACATTTTCTCTGATGTGAAAATCAACAAAAATGTGTCATGAGCTGAGGGTGATCAAAAGAACAAGATCCTGGATGAGTTATGAAAGTGAAACTGAATTGGTTTTACACATTTTAATGTAGAGTGCTGAATAATTATAGCGTTTCCCGACAGCATTTAGGAGAGGCTGCAAAGCGAACTAAATCTTGGATGGACACTTAAGTAGATACTTCAGCTCCCTTGTAGTCACAGCAACATCACCAGCGCGTCTGTTGGTCACATGCTCTAGTCCACATCCAATCACGTTCTTCATTTTGTGTGACGTATGAGATTCAAAGTTTGCAACTTGGCAACGTTTCTGTCCTCGTCCGGACTTCAGTTATGTTAATCGTCTAAAAGTATTTTATTCTAATGTTTTTGGAGCAATAAAGTTTATTTCCGTTTCGTGGGATGGAGGGAAGAGTTATCGGGCCAGGGCCGTACAGGGCGACGAAGCTGGTGAGTAATGTTATGAAATCCAAAGAAGAGATAGTGTAGTGTGTTTAAGTGTTATTAAATTTCGGGTCCGATGTAATTGTTTTAAATATGGATATTAAACAACGAGATAACGCACTCCCGATTCAAATGTAATTCATTGGTTTGTTTATTTCAGCTTGTTACACTGGCACCATATAATTTCATTGCATGCACTGCTGACACTGTTAAAATGGGAAACGGGATGAAGCACTTCTGCTTATGAGGGATTTAGATCGTTGGGTAACAAAAATATTGTAATGTTTTAAAATTTAAGTAGACCTCAGTGCGCAGGGAGCTTAATTTTGTCCGATCGCGCAACTGCATCGCACCGCCGAACGCGCGGTAGCGCGCTGCGGACTGCGCAACTGTACCGTGCTGGTCGCATTATTGTGACAGAGCGGTCGCTAAAATTTAGAAAATATTTGAAAAGTACTGATGTACTTTCCAAAATTTAAGTGGATCTCAGTGCGCAGAAAGTTTTATTTTGTCCGATCGCGCAACTGCAGCGCACTGCCGAACGCGCGGTAGCGCGCCCCGGACTGCGCAACTGCAGCGTGCTGGTCGCAATATTGTGACAGAGCGGTCGCTAAAATTTAGAAAATATTTTTAAAGTACTGATGTACTTTCCAAAATTTAAGTGGATCTCAGTGCGCAGGAAGTTTAATTTTGTCCGATCACGCAACTGCAGCGCACGGCCGAACGCGCAACCGTAGCGCGCCGCGGACCGCACAAACACTGAAGTTCCCATACAGTGTTGTATTACTTTCATTTGTGTGGTACCTCCTGTTTTACAGTGGAATGAAACTATTCAACTCTTCCGTGGAGGCATGCCGTTAAGAAGACACTGGATGCATTTACGCTACTATGATTGCACTTTCTCGGGATCCGAGGCTGTGGATTATCTCCATCAGCTTCTCCGGCACAACTGCAACTTTGGGCCAGAAGTGACTCGCTACCAGACCTTACAGCTGCTCAGGAAGTTCCTCAAGGCCCATGTCATCGAAGATGTTAAGGGACGCCATGGTTCTGAGGATTTTGAAGATAACAGTCATTTGTACAGGTAAATATATATGCTCACATGCATTGAGGCTGTTCAATTGATGGAAACTTTGTGATGGATGATTATATTTATTTGATACACTAAACTACACTATTTTGTGTGCGTGGTACCACATCACTGAGCTCACTGATGTCTCCCTTTGTTTTAGATTTCCCGCTTTATCTCCCCTTAAGTCTTTGCCATCGAGAGCTCTGTCTCGAAACAGAACTGACTTGCCAAGACTCATCCGCTGGGACGACTATGAAGAATTACCACAGCAGGAGAACGCGGCCCCTGTGAAGTCCACTATTATGGTGAGACAATAACAGTTGTGCACACTCAATTAAAGTTATTTCTGGATGTGTATGATGTCCCTTAGGTCAAAGATCAATATAGAGTGGTGTAAAAAAAAAAAAAAAAAGATTTTTCCCTCCTCTCAAATTCTTTTTTTTTTTGTAGTTTCCACTCTTCAGATCTTCAAACGTAAATATCAGCGATAACTCAACTAAACATAAAATAATGTTTTAAATTGTTACTAAATTAATTTTTTTGTTTTGTTTTATAATTTTATGTCATATTTGATTCTAATTTATCGATAGCATTTAGTTCCAGCTGTGGTTGTGTCCCATAAATAAATTAAGAAATAAAAAGGTATGGTGTTTATTTATTCCTTCATTTATTCATGGAACACTTCATTTACTCATTTTTTTTGCAGAGCAGTGTTTTATAATCAGTATTTACGACATTAAGTGAATGTAGCAATATGTTTGAATTTGAAAAAAGTGTTTACATATTTGTCCTGCTTGACAGACTTCTGATTTTTGGAACAAAAGGCACAGCGTAGCGATTGGTGATGTGCATGAATGCAAACTCATTCGCAGAAAAGATATTACTCCCAAGCAAGTGGATAACACCTGGAAATCAATGACAGCTTCACAGTATGTACAAATCTCTTCAATGTTGGTGTTCCGTGCTGTTATATTTCTTGATGTAGTCTAAGTATTATTTAACTTCCAGTTTGCAGCGAGTGCTGGGTTTAACGACGTTGGATGGTGTATTAAATCCAGCACACGTGAAAGGCAAATATATAGTTCACAACGTCTTCAACATCAATAAGTCTGGCATAGTTGTGTTGGAGAACAACGATGGTAATGGCACGATACTTACCGATACTTACACATAGTCTGTTTCTGGTCAAATATCTGACGGCTCTTATTTTCTCTTTGCAGACGACATGCCCTACTGGGTGGTGTCAGCAATGAAATGTTTGGCAAACTGTAAGTATACGCTCCTATGCAATGTTTTACTGTTAAAAAGGAAGGGAAAAAAATGTTACTAAATTGACACCCCAGGTACATTTGGGTGAGTGATGTGAAGGAAATTGACTATTTTGAGACAGACATTTCTGAATATTACTTTCCTGCGCTGAGAGACTGAGACCCTTCCATTTAACATTTGTGCACCAATGCAAAATGTGACGTCCCTGAAAGCATGGTTGGATGAGTTTGGTGTGGACGAACCTGACTGATAACTATTACTTGTGTACTCAAACAAGAAACATGCATGATTGTGTCTGCACCGCAGTCCCTATCCTTACCAAAATTGAATATGTTTCTCCACGGCCCATGTACCCTTCCTTCACAACAGAGCCTCTCAAACTTTTACACCGTGTCCAAGAACATTGGCCTGAGTGTTCATTAAAAATATACACTCTACCTTCTCCTTACTTTCTATTCACCTGCGACTCCCTCAACTAATTCCAAATCACACTCTGTGACCTTCCTGACCTCCCAGACAATGCAAAATTACAGAACTCATGACCAATCTGCTCAATACAACTGCTTCTTTGAAACAATATTCAGTTAATATTTCATATACCACCAAGAGAGTCCTGCGTACCATCAGTATACCACAATTTGAAAATTAGTGCTCGACAAAACCTTTTGAAAATTGATTTTGTGTTTTTATTTTGTTTTATCCTGTCATTTCTGGCCTATTGGTTTATAATGTCAAAGTTACTGATGTGACAACTGTCACAAACAGTTGACGTTTTTAATCCTACCCCAGTACTTTTACATAATATATTTTACACTGGTCAATTCAGTGTGTCGAGAATTTAAAAAATAATTGTCTTTTTTCTGTTACAGGGCCTAATGGCAATGACACCAAACAACCAGTTTACCCAGGATTTGAGAGGGATATCCTGAAAACAGTAGCTGACTACTATCAGCAACTCAAAGAACCGCTACTAACTTTCCATCTTTATGAAGTGTTTGTCAACATTCTCAGTGAGCTTTTTAAATCCCAAGTCGTTTTTGTGTGTACCTCCACAACTAAAAACTTTAATACATGTTATCTTCCTTACCTGGCTAGGTCTGCTACAGGAGCAAGACATGGCCACTGAGGCTCTTCAAGTCAGCACTCTTTTGCTTCCGCCACCCAATCGACGCCATCTTCAGCTATTGCTGAGACTCATGGCACGGGTATCCCAGAACCCTCATCTTCCTCTACTCAATGACACTATTGCCACCCGCACACTGGTATGGATTTGTTAGCAGTTATTTATTGCATGTGTTTGACTAATCAATGCATATATGAGTAATCAATTATTATGTGTGTGTGTGTATAATTGAGGTGCACCAAGATTAAAACCGAAAATTAGAAAATTAATGGTAAAACACTGAAATTATAATTCTGAAAAAAAAAAATCATAATTCTGTCCCTTAAAAAAAAAAAAAAATCTTCAACGTGATCATTTTCTGCACTTTGCCATACTTGTCAACGGCTGCGGTCATACTGCGGGTGAATTCCATTTTTGTCCCCAATGTGTTTTGTATCTTATTTTTAACATGTCAACGTGAACAGTAGAATTCAGATTTTTATTTTTTTTTTCAAATCCAACCCAGGCCTCTTTTATATGATTACATAAATTGCATATGTGTCTGATGTGACTAATGGGGCATATTGGAGTGTCCCATCTGGACTGTAAATGTAAATTAAATAGTAGTTAATCCCCTATTTCTGTCATTCAACATAATATAAAAGCAACATAATCAATGTTGAGATGGACTACTCACAATTGTGTTCGCATCTGCTAAATTATGAAGAGTAACAGTATTGGCATTAATTTAATCCCACTTAAAACATTAAGTATGAAGTGGACATATGTGGGTGACACTCAGCGAGCCATAGCAACTCTTGGTTTGTGACACGAAGCAATTGCATGATATCCCGAGTTCCAGCCTGCAGGAAATTATGCCAACACGGGACGATCATCTCATTTCTGCAAACATTTTTCCCGCCCCACTCATCAGTGTTAATTCTGTTAGGAACTTCACCTACTTGTTGGACCTTGACTGCAATCTTCTGTCACACATCTTTTCACTTTCTAGCTGACTGGCTATCAGTTGCTGGCTCAATCTGATTTATTTTAATGATGTTACATTTGATGTTGAGATCCCTCATAGACGTAATGCAAGCACTAGTGCAGCTAATTCATTTCCTGTGCTCGCCCCTGCCTAGATGGTACAAATGTTCTCGCAATGCGTTTTGGGCTCCCCGGATGAGATGGACTTGGATGAGCTGCTTGCCTCCAAATTGGTTACTTTCATGATGGAGCACCACGACACCATCTTCCAAGTCCCTGACAAGCTGCGCCGCCAAGTTGAGGAGCATCTTTCCCACTTCCGAAGAGTTCAGGTCTGTCAATTAAGAATTGTAACGTGATTACTTAATCACTAACAAAATATTTTAGTGTTAACACATACTCATGATCATCGTGTTATTTCAATTAAGGGGATAAATATATGATTTTGCATACAAGATTTGAGTGTCAAAGGCAAACCTTTTTTGAATTTCATAACACACGCAGGCATGATTTCTATTTGCTTTTGTTTTTTTTCCCACCAGATCAAATATGCAGGCTCTGATACAGACTTCAGCACATCTCCAGCATTTTATAAACAGATTGCCAGGGTGGATTCAGATCAGCCAAAGTTGATTGGTACCCAAACTCCCCTGCAGGAATTACTGGAAGGCCTGATTTCTGACAAAGATCTTCCCGCCAAGGACAAAAAGAGAAGACTAAAACAGGTATGTCTTCATGTGAATGAAAAGAATCAAATATGCCAGTTTAGTATTTGACTAATACACCTGCTTTTATTTCAGTTCCAAAAGTCCTATCCCGAAATCTATCGCAATCGATTCCCCGCAGAGGAAAGAGGAGCTGTTGAGAAGAACTCTCGCTTCAAACCTCCCCTCATGTTTTTCAACCTCAAGAAACCATCAAACCCTTTTCAGAGGAGCTGGAGTTTTAGGGCATAAACTGTTCATCTTCAATAATAGAACACACAGTCCTCCCCACTCACGTCATCACAACGAACACCCATCTATACCACAAACACAACAGATTAGCAAACAAACTTAACATAAACGACCACTGGCCCTGGTTTTGTCTCCATGATCTCCATGTGCCGAAGCAGTTTTGAAGGCTTCCATGCCTCGTTAGCTAGCCCGTCGCCACATATTATGCAGAGTAGGCTTGGCGCGTCAGTCACCTGTGGCGATAAATCCATATTTTAAGTAGGACTCCAGAAATGTTCTTTTAAATGCAGCTTTCCTTTTCTTAGAAGTCATAGCCTCTTCTTCTTCCGTCACCTCATGAGGCTTTTTTTTCCTTTCCGAAGAAGCTTTCCAAACATCTGTTTCTTGCTCATTTTTGCTTGCTTCTGAGGTGACACGTCACCGAGACGAGCGTCTTGACCTGAACTGACGGATGTAATTGGGAGAGAATGCCAATTTTTTAAATATTTTTCAAAATAAATTCTTACTCATTTTTGCTAACTTTGCGGGCTCGACTGGGGAAACATGTCACATGACCGGGACGAGGGTCTTGACCTGAATAAATTAATTGTCGATTAAAAAAAAAAAAATGTTTTCTTGCCTGTGCGGCCTGGCGGTCCGATAGCAAGTGACTCACGGACCAGTACCGGTCCGCGGCCTGGTGGTTGGGGACCACTGGCTTAGAGGATCCAAATTAAACAGAATAAAGACTGATGAAACCACTAACCATCCTGAAAATAGAAAATAATAGTGACAAAATATTACACGTTTACAATTCAATAGCACTAAAAGAACCACTGCTGTTTGTTCTTATGAAATTATATAGTTGAGTACATGTTAAGATGTACTGTAAATTGTACTTAAATGAGTTATAAGCATTTCAAAAATATCAGTGTTACTGGATCTAAACACGACTGAATGTCAAAATCAAAATGTTCAATTATAGTTACATTCAGCTCGGTAACTATACTGTATGAATTTGTTTCACTGACATTGGCTGATATAATTTTGTATGTTTAATTTGTATTGCAAATTTATTTTTTTAGCTGCTAGCGTTTGCTGTGAAAGTGTGTTTCGGATGATAAATGCTAGTAGAAATGATGACATCCATACATTCCAGAAATTACAGTTGAATATCTCAAATGTTCACCCTTTCCCCTAAAACAAACTTAAAATCTTATTTAATGCGCACTCTCAATTGTGTTTTTCTTTTTTTATACACATACATAAATACATACGGGACACACTGTGCAGACTTTCTTAATTGGTACATACATATTTCAATGTTTTTGTAAAGTATTTTTAACACTGCTGTGTAGTTAGTCATGGTCACTTAAAGTTTGAAGAGATGTTTTATTTTTATAAATGCTACTATTCTTGGTTAATACACTCAAATCATTGAAATAATACTGGAAACAACTGTTATACTTGAACTTTGACTTTGCTGGAAAGTGAAACAGTCAATGTGTATTTGATGTAAATTCATTCTTCAAATCTTACATGTTATTAGTCCTCTGATATCCCAATTTTAAGATTGTGGGCATTATTTTCTGCTGTATGATCAGAGCATGATTATGACAGATGTCTTTAAAAATATAATAAATTGCACTTCAAGATCAAAACAAACAATTCTGATGTATCTCTCTGTGAATGTGTACCGCGTTTAGATTGTATGTACAATAATTCCATTATATCAAGAATATGTTTTTCAACATATCGTATTTTGTAAGGATTCCATCCAAACGGTATAAGACTGTATAGGTCAGCCTTTTATGTATGAACTCGTCGAGATCCAGAAAGATAAGTTGTGATATTTGGCACCAAAATGTCAACTGCAGACCCTTTTAACTGTCAATTGTACAAGGGGCAATAAAAATGACAGAATGTCACGTTTTATAGACGTCTACCAGTACCTGGAGTTTGAAAAAAAAAAAAAGGAAGAAAGGATACTTAGTCCATTCCAATACAATATATACAATATACAACAATATACAATAATTGGTGTTCCGAGCTGAATGCTTTTGTAATTTTCACATCCTTCTAGCACCCTGTAAAATGTTGAGTTTCTTGGGCTGGATTCAGTCAACACATGTATCATTGATTGTCAGAACAAGTTTTATTTTAGGGTTTTTTTGGAGGGGGGGCGGGGATAAAAGGCAATTACGTCATTCACCTATTGAGGCGACTGGGGCAGTTGCTATTTGCTTAGTACACTGGGTGTTATGTGTTCGAATGAGGCACTGTCGACTAAATTGAACTCTACTGCAGTAAGGGTCCACGCTGTTTCTTTATAATAATAGGCTTCTGGGAATAGACTTGCAGCTGTGTCTTTTGAAAGGTTTGCAGTTCCCATGTATTGCACAATCACATTGACCTTAAAGCAAATCAAGAGAAAAAGATTTATTCTGTGTGCTATTTTGTACTGACATACAGAAGTGCATTATTACTATATCAGACGCATTTTGAAAGAAACAGTACATGATGTGAAGAATGCTAAGCAGTTAAAATGTCTTGTTTCAAACATTGTTACATGTTCTGTTGTCATTCACGAGTTGAATATTACAAAGCAATTCTCGATACGTTTGCTGCATGGGGCACTTATTTCCGTAGGATGATGCAGGTCCTTGAGTCAATAAAAATGATTGACAGAAAACAACATTTCACAGAAAACAATATTTCAAGAAATATGTTAATTTGGGCTTTTTGTAGGAAAATAAATAAATAAATAAATACAAAACAGAGTTCCATGCATGTCAATTCCTAGAAGAAAATTAATACATTGATTTAGAGTGGAAGGGGGATATATTGAAAAAGTTTAGAGTGATGCAGCCCCTGAAATACAAAGTGATGAAGGCAGCACCGTGCTGTTCATTGGCTTTAACATACATCCATTGTTCGAACCACTTCATCCTCCAAGGATTGCGGACGTGCTCGAGCCTATCCCAGTGCAGTTACCAATGTGCAGTAAGTAGGGTATATTGGTGAACAAACGTCACCTACGTAGCCTCTCTTTCACTTTCCAAAAGTACATAGCCAGATTGTCCTTGCTTGCAAGGCGAGCAAGTATCGTTGGGTGTTTGCAAACTGAATTTGAGTTTGAATTTAAAAATACCTATGGATGGTCAACTGTCACTATATGCAATACTATGCAAAATACCCTTAAATTTACTGTCATCACATCATATACAGTTTTCAAACAAAAATTGCAACAAGTTTTAACCAACTCTTGCAGCTGTTAGTTTAGATATGTTGTTATATTGTATCGTTTTATTGTTCTTGGTTGTTGTTCTTTATTTTTGATTGTGTATTTATAGAACCTTGTTTTATGTATTTATTTATTTTTTTAGCACTCTATCCCCAATCCCTCTCAAAGTGCCTTTGTTCTTTGGGTCAGGCCTCGGTAAATAAAGGTTAAAAAAAAAAAATAATTCACAATCTTAACTCAAATAGGCCTTGCACAATAATTGTTCAAATCAGGTCAAGACCATTTATTGCGATGTTAGCAAATGCCCTCCACTTGTCCGTGATCAACAAAACAGACTGTTGATGGGACCCCACTGATGGGAACTTTCTTTGTTATTTTCCTTCAACTCATTGTGGGAGCAAAGGAAGTCTAAATCATCAGTCCATGTTTTTGCTGGGAATGAAGACGAAGCTCCTTTTATGGCAATGAGGTGAAATGGAATGAGCAAACAAAATTTCAATTCAAAGTGTACACAAGAGATTTTTAAACATTATAACCACAGAATGAAACTGCAATCATAAAATATGTATTTGTGGAACTACCACAACGTTTAATACATACACAATTAATTTTGAATGTCACAAAAACAACATTAGATTTGGACCATTGAAGGAACAAGCTACACTACTGCAGCATAGTCTTTTCTTTTGGGGGGGATAGTTGGGGTGATTAAAAAAACAAATAATATATAAACTGCATATATATAGATATATAGATAGATAGATAAGGTCAAATATAAAACATAAATCTTTTGACAGACCAACTTTATTTTAAATTTTTTAAGATTTTAAAATCAGCAGGATGGTTTTGTGTGTGCAAGACTTTCTCAGCAAGGACCAACATTTTTCTCTATTTCTATTTGACAGTGTATACAGAGTAGGATAGGATCACAACTGTCCCAAGAAGTACTTTATGTTTTTCTAGAAAAGAATAGCACAACATATACAATCAATTGTATAATTTATGATTAATTTGGAGGAGAAAGCTACAAGAAAGGTTTTTGTGCAATTATCGGCAGCTTTACAAGTCCAAGAGCTTTGCTCAGTGAAGATATTCAAACTAATATGAGACATGAACATTACACTGGTCAACTTAATCAAAGATGCCTTTACATGGACCCAAATACATTTTTGGCACTGATTTAGAAAAGTGTTTTTTTTCTGACACATCAGGTTTTTAAGATATTTTCATTGTTTCTTTATTTAGGTTTCACCCAGAAAAGCATGCACAATATGGATTTTATGATGTGTTGTATGTGATTGTATCTGTCGTTTCCCCCCCCAAAAAATACAGCTGCTGTTGAACCTAACGTTCAATTCATAAATATTGCGAAATATTACAAAAAACGATATAACATGTTATATTAGTTGTGAAATGTGCTGCATAAATAAAGTTTTATTGGATGTGTTCTGTTGTTGGAGAAAACCCTCGCAGGCACCGGGAGAACATGCAAACTCCACACAGGGAGGGCCGAAGGTGGAATCGAACCCTTACCCTCTGAACTGTAAGGCGGACGTGCTAACCAGTGCTTCACCGTGCCTCTGTCTTATCATTACTATTATTAATATTTTTGGTAGATTATAGATATTAGTAATAGTAGTAGTAGTAGTAGTAGTAGTAGTAGCACTGTGAAAAATATGCTACAGAAAAAAACAAGGGCAGCTTCTGAATCAGCGCAAAAAAATCATGTAGAAATGTTAATTTGCATCTCTGATTTAATGTTTTTCTAAATTGTTGACCAGTGCTATTATCAGTTTTTAATATGTACAATAGACCCTATTTAAGAAACAAGAATTTTCTACACAGATAACAGCTAGACACTCCAACCTCCTGTAAGATCTCATAAGACTCACAAAGAAATAGTACACACAAAGTTAAGCAATACAGTATTTCACATACCAGTGCACATGCTTTTGGAGTATGCATGCTACAACAGCAAATGATACAAATTCTTCTGTTGCAGCACACTACATATTTTTTTTCAAATGAAATCAACATTCAAACATTTTGTTTTCATGAAATTAAAACAATTGTAATAAAATGTTGTTTATCAAGAGAATAATCATTAATCTTACAGAATACTGGTATCATAATCAGCAGCAGTAGCAGAGAATTACTTATATGGTAAGAGAAATCTTCATTATTGGTCGATTAGAGAATGGTAATAGAAGTATTTGTATTAACCCTAACCCTAACCCTTTTTTAACATTTATCCTTATCCAGACTTGTTAAATCTACCCATCCATGATCTGAACCTCCTATCCTCACAAGGGTCGCTTTCTTGCCCTGATCCTATCCCAGTTGAATATGGGCAGTAGGCGGGGTACACCCTGAACCGGTTGCCAACCAATCACAGGGCACACATAGACAAACAACCATTCACACTCACAATCACACCTACAGACAATTTGGAGTGGTCAACTGGCCTACCATGCATGTCTTAGGAATATGAAAATAAGATGAATGAATATGACTAAATTATTATAATAAGTCCTTGGATTTATATCTATAACTTTTCTATAGAAGCCAACACTCGAAGCGCTCACAGCAGATGCATTATTCATACACTCACCCATTCACACTCTGAGAGTGGTAAACTGCCTAAGTAACAACAGCTACCCTGGAGCAGACTGACAGAAGCCTGGCTGCCAGTGCCGCCAACCACCACCAAACATTCATTACACCAGTGTGAGTGACACTGCACGCAAGGTGGGTGGAGTTTCTTCTCCAAGGAAACAGGACAGGACTCGGACAGAGCGGGAATCGAACGGCCAACCCCCCGGTTGCTGGACGACTGCTCAACCACTGACCCAAGGCCGCCTGTAAATGAATTACTCATAATAAAGGGAATTTGAGCAAAAACAGTTATTTCAGAGGTGTGTATCAAACTTTGCATTAATCAGTCCCCAAGGTTAGCCAGATAGCCAAAATGAGGCAGCTGTCCTAACCACAAGGCCACAGCTCAGCCTTTGTTAGTTTCAACTGCACAAAAAATATTTAATGTGGAAAAAGCTGAATATTCTTCCCTGGAAAAAAAACAGTAACATCGGAGTTTTCATCGTTACATAGCGTCAATACCCAGCACAGTTCTTCTTAGAGGAAAAACATTCAAAAGGCTATCTTGGCTAACATAACATTATTTTGTAAGGGTGCATACTTCAATTTTATTCCCCAAAATGTGAAAGATTAAACAAGAACAGATTACATTTGAAAGCATTATGTATCATTTGCAAACATTGTACAAATAATTCAAACCTTTCAGCGCTTATGTGGAACGGTTGTGGCAACATCCACGAAATATCTACAATTTTGGCCTGTCAGTGCGTCCTTAAATTCAGTTTTCATTTGACAGGTTACCATGAATTATTCGTACACTTCTGTGCACAAAGTCATACATTGGTGCAGTTTGTTGAAGGCGGCGCATCTGCCCTACTGCGGGTCTCCTTGATCTCATTAAACAACACATCTTCTGTACCAAGCTGGCATTTGAACACCTGCTTATAAGCTTTCCTGAAGTTTTCCGACAGGAAGGCATAGATGACTGGGTTGACAGATGAGTTGCTGTACGCCAAGCAGTGGGCGGCGATCCGCAGCAAAAAGGAAGCCGGGTTCAGCGGGAATCTCCCAAACTCTACCCAGAGGTGAATCACATGATGAGGAAGCCATGACAGACAGAACACCACCACCACAACCAGCACTGTCTGCGCTGTCTGAGATCCACCACATGAGGAGGAAAGAACACAGAATAGTTTTAGTGCATAGTGCCCTCCAGGACGAAAGTAACAGTGAAGTGAACTTGCACGATAAATTGAGCTTCTGGCTTCATGTTGTCTCTCAGCAGTCTCTTCATCAAATTGGTGTAGTGTGTATTTCATTACAACACCAGAGGATCACTTGCATAATGACTCACTTTCTATTAGTATTTGACTGTGGCTCATGAATACTGAGGTGTTGAGAATGAGAATCCTATTCTGTAATTGGGATGGCACCGTCAGCAGAAAATGTAATTTAAAGTTTATGAAAGTCATCTCGGGCTTGATAAAATTCAAAAGTGTATCTCAAAGGTGTACAAGAGAAAGGTTACATGTATGGCCTTGCAGTCAGCCCCCAATTACCTTTTATCATAGAAGGTTTGAATTAAGGATTCAAATCACTCAAAGGTCAAAAATTTAAAGTGGGCAGAAATAGTAACCATCGATGTGGGCAAGAATAACCTGACAACATGCTTTGTCCATCAGACAAACATATTTGTAGGTGTACCGTTTCAAAGCAAATTGTAATGACAATTGATGGTTTAGTAAAAACAATCACTTTTATGCAAGACTGTCATTCAGGCAGCTGGAATGTGTCAATAACTAAATAAACATGTAATAATAACACTCACGCATTGCATTCTCATGTGAACCAGCCACTAGCATAATTCCAGAGCTAAATGTGGCAAACAATGCGATTAAAGAGCCTGGAAAAATGTGGCACTTTTCCTCTGCTTTTGTTTGCGAGGCTCAGAGTTGCTGCCAAATCACATCCAAAATGGAAATTAAAGTAAACAATAACAGTATGAAACAATGCACACAATGTGGGCAGAATTATTGGCACACCAGGCAAGTACGTATGTCCACAAAAGATGAACAAATATAAGTAGAACATGGTCAGGGGTCACTGGTGTGAGGTGAGAGGCTAACTCTGGTCAAGTTCATTCAATAGGTCTAAGGTCACTTTTCAGATTCTCTCGATGATCTGTTAAACATTTTAACGTATTCATACAAAGCCAGCTAAAAGGCTGCTGCAACAACTGGTTTGCAAAACAAAATCATTTTTGAACAAACTACAGGAAACCATCTCTGGGAAGCTCATCTGCATAGTCGTTTTTCCCCAAATTGGTGCTTGACCTGATTGCAGTTAGTCCTTGCAATCTAATTGACTAAGTAGATGCTCACATTTTATGGCAGATTGCACATTGGAAAGGTCTCCTATTTTTTTACCGTACAGAGGAGATGGCAGACTGCATGTATAATATAATATAATATAATATAATATAATATAATATAATATATCATTAAGGCAGGGGGGGTCACACTCATTTTTGTCTCAGGCCGCATCATAGTCATAGTTTTCTTCAGAGGGCCATTATGACCGTCAAGGCCTTTTATTATATAAAACAAATTATACACGACAAAATGATAAATAACTAGGTTTGAAACTGGAGACTAAAACTGTTCAAATATATTTAAAAGCTGAATGGTAACATACATTTCTAGCAATATCGTTTTTTTTAAAAGTGAAGACAATTTTTAGTTTTAGTATTGACACATGAAGTCGATGCATAATTTGTCTTCGGGGGCCACATAAAATAATGTGGCAGGCCATTCCTGGCCCCCGGGCCTTGAGTTTGACACCTATGTCTTAAGGCATCTGTTAGTGAACATCTACGTCGTCGATCCAATGATCAATGGTGACGTATGGGCGGGTATATGTAATGAAGCACAGGTGCCTTTTTGGATGAACTGTCGTGTCTGAAGCATTCACTGCCTCTGTTCTGCTTATAGAATGCTTAACAACGTGGACACATTCAATTTTATAATGTTGTATAATCATCTGTGCAACTCTGGATCCCAAAAATCCATAGAAAAACATTGTTTCTTGCCAAGTAAAATCAAGCTGGACACATTAAGAAGTGGCCCTAATAAATCTTGACAACCAAAACTCTGGGATTTTTCAAATTGTTTATCTGGAAATGATTCATAATTAGAGAAGATGAAAATAATTATCACATTACAGGGAAGACTAAGAAAGGGTTTCTTTTCTGTTCGTTTTGGCTTTTGAGAGCAGCGGCTATTCCACGGTGCCTTTTTAAGATCCATGAATTTACAAAGCAAACAGCATTTTGCAACAACAGTGGGAGTAACCTTGCGCCATCCATCTGTTCAGACAAAGTCAATAAATGCATTTTTAAAACTGATAACTGAGTGTAATCATAAGCACATTCAAACATAATTAAAACAATAAAACTAATGGATCACATTTAATAAACTTTTAACCATGGAATTGTCACTTGTAAAAAAAAACTACTTTTTTTTTGTATTACATCATATACCATTTTGGATTAAGAATATCTCACAGTTCACAACTCGAGGGGGATCCTTGGAGTTTATCAACTATTTCTTACAGCGATTGCTGCCACAACCTTAACGGCAGTTGGTAGATAGTTGATGCCTAGATTTGGAATATGCATGTATATCAGGGGTTATCAACTCCTAGTGAGCAATAGATCGCCCCAAAGGATATCTTTCCAAGGCTGGATCATTTCAAACCTAGCTCATCAGTAGTGGGACATTGTGATTTTCTAGGAATGGTGTAGTTCTTAATTTAAAAATGTCACCACTTGCATAGATATATATATTTAAAAAAGTGTTGCATGTGGTAGAATTTGTTCCTTTAAGAATGTGTCCCAGCCCCCCCCCCCCACACACACACACACACAGATCTCAGTGTTTATCGCAAAGTCGTTATCAGGTTGTGTCGTAGGATTGACCAAAGGACACAAGCACACAGGATATGGACAGACACGTGGACACAGCAGGTACAGGAGATGGGGTGTGACGATGCCACTCGTGATGACCTTACTAATACCACAAACGTTTGCCAGATAATATGGCATGTATGCTGTAATAGCCACAAACACATTGTCGCGAGATTTGAGTTCAAAGGTGAAGAGGTGCTTTTCTTCAACGAGTGATTATTGTGGCAACTGCTGTCTGGCTTGCAATGTATATAACTGACACCATAGCCATGTTGATGAAATAAAAAGACCAAAAGTGAGGTCACAATAACTCAATAAAAGCATTCCTCTGCTGCTGAACTCCCAGCAACCATAGATATAGATATAACCATAGATATGTACTTTGTATGAACATGCCCATTCTGAGCTATTTAATTGCAGTATCCTTGAGCGAGCAATGACATAATTCGAAATATAACAAGCATATTGTACAGTTCAACACTGCTGAACAGTAAAATATTGATCGTGCCATCTCATATGAAGGAAACGTCAATGTCTCTTAAAAACGTACCTTTTTCTTTGCTGCCTCAGACTTTTTGGATGCATTTCTCAGCTTTTTGTGCAGATGTTTTAAAACCTGTCAACAACGACATAAAGGTAGCATCAGATAATTGTGCATGTGAGCCAATGGTCAGTATCAAATCACTTACCTTTGAATAGCAAAAAGAGATGAGCAAGAGTGGCAAAACGTATCCAAAAACAAAGGTGCAAACCACGTACACCTTTTTCTGGTTGTGGTTTGGCCACACTTCCCAGCAAAATGTTTGATTTTCTACCAAGTGGATGTTCTGGTAATACATGATCGGCGCTGCCATGGCCAGAGAGAGTATCCAAATGATCACCACGCCGATGAGAGCATGTTTGGCCACCCTGATGGTGGAGGACTTTCTGGAGTGTACAATAGCCACGTATCTGTCCACAGACATGGCCGAGAGGGTGAAGATGCTGACCAGCATGGACACTGTGAAGAAATAGTGGATGAATTTGCAAATGAACGCACCCAGGACCCAGGTGGGCATCGTGTAGACGGTGGATTGGAAGGGGATGCAAAAGAGCAGGTAGGATAAGTCCGCGATGCTCAGGTTGAGGATGAAGATGTTCGTTGTGCTGCGTGGTTTTCCTGGCTTGCTCCTTGCCAAGACGGTGATAACCATGGAGTTACCCAGCACACCGAGCACGAAGATGAGACAAAAAACCACCAGCGTAATGAGATTCTCCGTTCCGATCCCGAATAAAAGTTTCTCTTCCTGCGTTCGGTTAGAGCTCCACGGCTCTTCCGTGAGCCACGCCGACTCTGTGAAATTCATAATTGACTTCTGAACTTGGAAGGTTGCCAGACGAATCGATCTGAGCTCTTTCTGCGCCTCTGCGTCTTTGTGCCTCGTATTCTGTTCGAAAAGATGTCAGCTGTCCAATAGCCTACGTGCGTCACCGGAGCTCCCGCATGAACATACTCTGGAGTCGAGCCAATGAAGCTTTAAGAAATCCCACGGTGTACTCTTCTAGTTGCATCACAAAATGTTTTATATTAAAACATACAAGTTATCCTTGGAGCATTATTAAACCATCCGAATACGACTCTCTAAGCGCACACCTGATGCGTGCGCACCAAACGCGCGCAACCACGCCAGGTTTTTCTTCAATGCGCCTGCAATTTTGCCATCATCGCATTATATCAGGCGCTGGTCTGAACACTCACGTCATCAATTAGCATATTTTTCATGCTTTCGTGTTTTTAGTATTATTTATTATTGTTATGTTAGTCCTTCAAATATTCATGTGATGTAACGTTATAGTTTCAAAATATGGTACTGTCTGCCTTTAAATCTCTCTGTGAAAAATTCTCATGTGATTGGATTACGGTTATATTGTCTTTTACGGTTAGATTGTCAATTAGCAAACCCACATTTGAGTTTGTGCATGTTCATTGGAAGATTGAGTTATCTCAAAGAAATCAATTTCCGCCTCATTGCATGCACGGTCTATCATAAATGTGTATCCAAAAGTCTGTCTTTGGAATAATAATATTAATGGTCAGTGATCTGATAGGTATAAATGTAACATATGTTTATTGATGTGCTCGTAATGTGCTGTACACGTGTTTTGAACTAAATGTATAATGAGAACCATTTTCATTTACTCATATTCATCAACATAAGTAGGAAAGAAAATCTCTCAAAATTATTGGAAAATTGTGACCAACAGAGAGGTGACAAGTAATAAAGTAATCTTTTTTTTGACTAGTCTTGGAAAGATTTTCTCATATTTACTTTACAGTTGAAAATATTAATAATCTATTGTTCACACTGTATCACAGACAGATCACAGACAGTGCTGAGGTACCTACCTACCTACCTTACCTATTTGGGGGCCAGATGAAGTGACTCCGGCATCTTATTAGGAGGCCACCCGGACGTCTCCCTGGTGAGGTGTTCCGGGCATGTCCCACTGGAAGGAGGATGACGCAATTCATGAAAATTTGCGTCTCATGATTGTACTCTTTAAATTATGCTCAGAAAGTTGCTTTGGAGTGATAGTAAGTCAGGGTTAGGATGTTTCTACATCAGACACTGGTTGCCATGACGAGAATTTAGTTTTGTACTCTTCAATTTTCACCCTTTGTACAAGGCAGGGTTTTATTAGACTATTGTGTGTTTGGAAACGAAACAGCACCATATCCTTTGTGTTCAACCAACAGCAATTGCACAGCAGCTGAAAAGAGAAGGTGCAATGATTCAATATTTTTCAGTTTGGGTTGAACTCCTTTGCTGTGTGTTCCAACAAGCAGGAATGATGTAGTAAAGAGCAGGGAGAATGGAGAGTGCAAGTCACGCAACAGACATCCATCTGGTGGAACATGATTACATTAAAATTCTAATTGGTCACCAGATTCTACTTGAAAGGCCAACTGCTAAACAAAAATGATGCCAGAGAAATGTACATTTTACAAACACTTGTTTTGTATAATTGAAAACTCTCTCTCCACTTTTATGTAGATATCCTTTGTCGTTTCTTACTGCCATGCAATACAGTAAGCTTCAGTTTAGAATGGTACACAATTTTTATATTTCAGAATTCATCCTTCCATTAATTTTCTTTCACTCGCCCATGTTTGGATGGCCTAATACAGGCCCAGACGTCCCTATGCCTGGCCACTATATCCAGCTCTTCCAGCAGAATCTCTTTGTTCCCAGGTCTGCCAAGAAACATAGGGCTCAGCACGACTGTCCACATGGGCAGGCTGTGCTTTGTTTTGGTATTTTTGCAGACATATGTCTGCAAAAACGTCACATATGTGAAGGTTGCACTGTTGTGGGCTGCTACACAGTCGACTAGCTTCACGACCTATGATAGCGGCTCGTCTCATTCCCTTTGTATTTTGCACTGGAGGGGTGCACAGTCTTTGATATGATTAAACAGAAAGTGCAGTCCATGTAGGAGATTGAAGGGTGTTAAGTAATTATAAGGAGCTGCAAAGTTGGTGTGTGCAGTGAGTGTCCCGAAATCTGCGTGAGATCACATGATCACGGGAGATCATGGTGAAGAGCTGAGTTTCCGCTGGAACAACTGTGCTTATAGAGAACTATTTGTAAACAATAGCCACATTTTTGGTCATATTGATAGACCTTTTGGACATTATTTCCAGAACTTTGGCTCTTCTAGTACCTTTTGTATTTAAGTAGTATTATTTTACAAACAATACTTTTATCCACTTCACTAAATAGTCTGAACACTTACAGACACAAGAGCAATTTTCACATTCGGCTTTCATGTTGTTTTGAAAAAGAGCTCTTTAAGGTGTTTTTAGCACTGTTATGAAAACTATCCATCCAGTCATCTATTTTCCCATTTTCTCTGCAGTTTATCCTACATGCAGGGTCACTAAGGATAGTTATCTATCCTTAAACTATCCCATTTCCAAACTATAACATCGTAGCCACATTTGTTTCTGCCTTCTAGATGTTATCAACCTTATCCATTTTCCATGCAGTGAAAGTGAAAAAGAGGAAACAAAAAAGTATTTCATACCCATAAGCTTTCCAGATCATTTATGAAATGTGTAGAGATAAGGTCTTGTTAAATGTCCCGAGATGACCTGTGCACTACATAGATTCCGAGATGAACGTGAAAGATCCCATCAGGTGTTCTGACCCCACCCCTTCAAGAAATCAAAAACAAAAACAAAACAGTTGTCTGGTTCTATGTTAATGATGACACATGAACTTTAGAGCCAAATTGAAAAAAAAATGTATCAATCAATTTTGCTCCTTGCTCCGACTCCTGTTTAGATCGACCCCATTCATTTACTCATTGTGGCCACTGAGACTACATGCTTCTTTACTTTATCTACTGGAAGGCTGACTTACAGAGCATAATCAGAAATTTTGTTTCGCATAGGTTTAATTCAGGGTTCTTGAAGTGCCACCATTCTAAAATGCTTAATATCTGACCCTACAAAAACATCTTCTATAATATATGTACATATACATTGTTTGTTTGTTTGCTTGCTTGCTTGCTTGCTGGCTGGCTTGCTTGTTTGTTTGTTTGTTTGTTTGTTTGTTTGTTTGTTTGTTTGTTTGTTTGTTTGTTTGTTTGTTTGTTTGTTTGTTTGTTTGTTTGTTTGTTTGTTTTCCCCACACAGTATTGTTTGATGATACGAGTGAGCCCCTTTTTTTTCTTTTTTTTATACAAGAGCAGTCTACCAGATCTATTGCCTGCAAGCTATTGGAAGTGTCATCCAGTCTTCTAAGAAATCTCTTGCCATCTTCCAGCCATGATATTCAGGGGCAGAAAAATCAGGCTTACACCAAAGACTTCTGTGGACTGCAGCCTACTAGTCAGCATGCTAGATGTGCATGTGTAAAGTATTTATTTGGAGGTAGGTCTCTCTGAGAACACTTTGCTGACTTGAGCAACTTGCTGTAACTGTTGCCTCGTTAACATCTATTGACTCCTCAAACTTTTTCCTCGCTCTTTAAGCACTTTATTGTCTATGGGGAACAAGCTTTTTGTATGATCTGGTTTTCCCCACCCCAAAAATAACACGTACAGTTTCACATCCAGAGAATGGATAAAAGAAAACAAGGGCATTGCATTTGTCGTCCCCAGGGTGGCCGATTCACCTCAGTAATATGTGGACTTCTGCTATTGAACTTATCAAAGTACAGGTGTCCATCGATTTTGCTGCAAAACCCGAGAGCAAGCACAGATATATCAGTTTCTGGGCTTTTGATTACCAGGTAACTGTTGCATTTTGTGTTTGTCTGCGTGAGCTGGATGCAGCAGAAGTGTTCTGTGTTTTCTCCAGCTCTTCAACACCCTTTAAGGTTGGAAATAAATGCGGTGCCGCTACTGGGGGTTGGACTGACTCAATGCGTTTCTGGGTATTCAGCAGAAAATGAAGAGAAGAGGGAGAGCTGGCCTATCGGCATTGAGTTTGATGTCAATCAAATGATATGCTTCCTTGAACAAATTGACAGAAAGTATTCATGTATTTGGGGTTAAACAAGGACTGAAAAATATACATAACTAGAATGGCACCTATTTTCTAGAAATAGATGTCTTTTAATATGTATGAGCACTTTCAATCAGTCTAATTACATCTGTAACAAGTACAGATAAGAGAAAAGCATGGATATATTTTTTTTTAACTAGTAATCAGCTAAAGCATCCAGTTTACATTTAAGCATGAAAACAGGATGTCTGTTTGTCCCCAAACTTTTTTATTCCCCATCTGTCCATTAATATAGTTGAAGAACCCTTGTTCCTAATGAAAATGACAATGATTCCTATTTTAAAACACAACAGCGTCTAACATGCTGATCAGTGAGCACAATTTCTCCAGACAAAAATGTATACTGATGATATATTGATGATAAAAACAGCTCATTCTCCCTCACTTGCTGTGATGTGTGATGGATAATCCATTACCTTGACTAAGGTCTGGCTATTGCCAAGGCAACAAGTTCATGTATCTCTTTTGAAAGCTGTCCAGGCTCTAAGCTAATGAGGTATCATTTTATGACTGACAATGTTGAGTCATTTTCTTTGAAAGAAGCTGAGCTCTCTAGAAAATTGTTGAATCGTATTGCCAATCTTTTTTCCTCTCATTAATACTATAGTTTCATAGGATCTTTGAGTCAGGATCACTTGGACTCTCTATACTTTAACTCAAAACTGTGCCATTTCACTTGTGTACATTGCCGCATCATTCTATTTGACATTAAAATAAAGAACAATACAGTGGAGCTTCACATTAAGAAACTAATTGGCTTTATGAGCCTAAATGTGACCTGAAACTATTTATAAACTTAGTTAATGTTTCCAATTGAAATGGAATAAATCCATTTCAGGCACCAACTAAGTGCTTCCGTTGAAAAGCTTTATTTGTTTCACATTACGACCTTTATATTAAATATGTGGCCTGTATGGGGTTTGAACCCTTGACATTATTAGCATCATTTTTTTTTAAATTTTGAATATTTTGTTTGTATGATAATGGTAAAATTTTGGAAAGTATATCAGGACTTTAAAAATATTTTCTAAATTTCACCGACGGCTCTGCCACATTAACGCGACCAGCGCGGTGCAGTTGCGCGGTCGGCGGCGCGCTGCAGTTGCGCGATCGGACAAAATTAAACTCCCTGCGCACTGAGATCCACCTGAATTTTGGAAAGTATATCACTACTTTAAAAATATTTTCTAAATTTTAGTGACAGCTCTGTCACAATAATGCGACCAGCGCGGTGCAGTTGCGCGGTCGGTGCTAAGTTGCGAGTTCGGCGGTTCGCTGCAGTTGCGCGATCGGACAAAATTAAACTTCCTGCCCACTGAGGTCCACTTAAATTGTGTAAAGTACATCAGGGCTTTGAAAATATTTTCTAAATTTCAGCGGCCGCTCTGTCCCAATAATGTGACCAGCGCGGTGCGGTCGTGCGGTGCGGTCCCGCGGTGCGGTCGCGCGGTGCGGTGGCGCGGTACGGTGGCGCGGTGCGGTGGCGAGGTGCAGTCGCGCGGTGCAGTTGTGCGGTCGGCGGCGCGCTACGGTTGCGCGCTACGGTTGCGCGTTCGGCGGTTCGCTGCAGTTGCGCGATCGGACAAAATTATTATTGATGTTCACTTGTATTTTGGAAAGCACATCAGGACTGTTAAACTAATTTCTAAATTTCAGTGACGGCTCTGTCACAATAACGCGACCAGCGCGGTGCAGTTGCGCGGTCGGTGGTTGCGCGTTCGGCGGTGAGTTGCAGTTGCGCGATCGGACAAAATTAGCTCACTGCGCACTGAGGTCCACTTAAATTTTGGAAAGTACATCAGGACTTTAAAAATATTTTCTAATTTTTAGCGACGGCTCTGTCACAATATTGCGACCAGCGCGGTGCAGTTGCGCGGTCGGTTGCGCGTTTGGCGGTACGCTGCAGTTGCACGATTGGACAGAATTAAACTTGATGCACACTGAGGTCCACTTAAATTTTAGAAAGTACATCAAGACTTTAAATATATTTTCTAAATTTCAGCGGCCGCTCTGTCACAATAATGCAACCAGCGCATCAGTAAGAAAGTGAAATTTAACCATCTCCTTAAATACAGCAAGTAAACAAAGCTGCAAGTGTTTGTTCCTGCTGTAGCTGGAAAGTGAAGGATTACACTGACGGCGGCGCTCTCGTCTGGTTGCAACACACCTGCTTCTCAGGTACTCACCCGCAAAGAGGAAGCGGTCACGGGGCGCGTCTCTGTCACGCAAGTCGGAAGTGAGCTGGTCGGAGAGCTTGAGCCAATGCACCACAATTGTCATATGTCATGTCATATACATCATACAATGAAGGACAGCATGCGGGTTCCAAAAATCACTTTATTTCAGTTTATTCATTTACTTTAAACTACAGACATTAATGTCATGATATTTAAAGCTCAGCATTTCCAAGAAATGTCAACTTTATATGGAGATCATTTAAATAGCCTCCATAGCAGACTGTGATTTAATGCATGCACGAGTTCTTCAATTGTTGGAGTAAATATTTAACCCCTCCCAACCATTTACACGCAAGCGACCTATTTCCACGCAATAAAACATGCACGGACGTGTTTTCGCTTTCCCGGAGCCGCATTCCGCCCCACCCCTTGCAAACATCATCATCATACCTACCAGCGTAGCGAAATCAGGAAGCACCGACACGCGCCGTTGTTTTATTTTCCTTCTTGTGTGAAAACACGTTTTGATGAGAGCAGCGTCTAGAAAAAGAGATAAAGGGCTGACATATTCCATGTTGACAACCTCTGACAGGACTGGTACTGACGGGGAGGCTCAGCTGTGGATGCTGTTGACAGTGTAACCGGAGAGAAGGGTACGTGCACACCAGTGCTGCTATAGTCACAATAATATCTGTGATCCAGTAAAGTGAGAACCCTCAACGATGATATGATTTTCTACATATGATTGTGCTTGACACGCTTTGACTGCAAAAGCACTGCGCGAGTGCGTTTGTGGACGACAAACACGCGTATTTACTACGATCGGTACAGTCGTGTTTCGCAGAAAATCATATTTTATGAATGCCGTTTTTAGATATTTCTTCTTCTTTCAAATATGTACTTTTTGCAAGGAATTTTATTTACTACGGTCATCACACTCCCAATTGACATGCCCCTGGGGAAACCACTGTTCAAAAATTTTGTGATTTAACACTAAAAGTATTCCACAATAAAAGCACGACTTACATGACGTTACCCTACAAAAAAATAAAAGCGGTCATACACTTAATTTCTGGTATTACATTAGTTTATTCAATCTTTTTTTATTGAAGTATGTTTTTGTAGAAGCCGAGTTTGTATTGACAATTAAAGGTGTAGTATGAATGTTCATCAACCTTTTTAAAACAAAGAGCTACATTTGGAGTATTGATTACTTGTCAATGTCAAAGGCTCCCATAATTTGATTTGATTGTTTATAATTGATATACACAGATAAATAATAAGCAGCACTAGAAATCTCTGCTAGTGTTTACATTTTCAGACACTCACTTCTACAATTTTCTTCTACACTTTTACGATTTTGAATCGGTTAATACACACCAGTAATTGATAAATAAAAAACCTAATGCTGGCCAAACTAACACGTTGACCACAGTTCAATTGAAGTGAGTCATACAATGTAGGCACATTGTGGTGCTCGTCGCACATTGAATACGTGGTAGTGTATCAGTCAGTGATGTAATATCCAAACCAGTTAAACTAGAAAATAGTAATCTTGAGTTTGTTATGTCTGTGGCCATAAGGAAGTAACACCTAACACATTAATGACGTAGTATCACAGGGAAATCCCTCAGGGCTAATCCATTTGTGTGATAAAACACAGTCCAATACAAACATTGACTACTAACATTGTAATTTAGGCATCCTTTATTTTGTTTGAATACAAGATAAAAGTTAAATATATCTTGAATTTATTTTAGAAATGGAAATAGCAGTTATTAATACTGCATTTAAAATAGTACACCATGAATACAACTTATATTTTCCATCCACACATCCATTTTCTGTACCATCATTAATACATGACTCAAAAACAAAATTGGTGTTGCATCTCAAGTACATGTGAAAGAATTTCTGTAAGGTGTGATTTCTCACAGTCATAAGTGAAATATGAAAATACACACTCATTTTGTCCCAATATGGATATACAGGGTGGATGAAAAGTAACAAGCTATTAAAAGTTTGCAATTGCATCCATGTCCATCCAATTACACATTTGTTAAAACAATTGATGATTGTGGGAAAATGAAAGTACTAAATATTTTTATTTCAACACAAGCACCAGTGGGATCAATCTGTTTCCATAAACAGCCAAGAATGAAATAAACAACCTTATGAGGGACGTCGTCTGGGATCTCCTTGAGAATCTCCTGAATCTGTGTTTCCAAGTCCTCCAGTGTGCAATGTTTTGTCTATGTAAGATAAATACCCATTAGTGTTGTCTGTTTAGCTTATTTTCTAATTCCAGTGAGTGATACTGAAATATCTAAAAGCAAATTCTAATGCCACGCTAATCTGCCACAACACGTCACCAGTCTAAATTTAGTTTTCACAAAAATGATAATACTCAATCTGAACAGTTAAAGATACAGTGCATATAACATTTTAATACATAAATAGGAACCTAAAAAAGTGATATGCCGTGTGTAAAAGCGCAGAGTTTGTCAAATCTTGCCAGAATTTAAACATATGATCACAGCAAGCCCAGCAGGTTCAAAGTTGACGATAGCTGGTAACTTCTGTTACACACTCCCTGACACACTGAGATTGAATGAAACATAAATACAAAGAGGCCTCCCTGGCACTCTGCATAAAGAGGAGGTTACATTTAAAAACTTTACATTTTCCTGTATGTGAGTCACTCTTGTGATTTCTTGTGATCTGGCAACTCTGATGTAATTTTCACTCGACGACAAGTGGCAAAATGGCCACCCCCTGAGATTGATGAAAACAGTAGGACTTTACCTGTTTAATCCATATTTCACCAATTCAATATTAATCAGAAAGCTGTGTTTGAACTAGTAGGGGTACATACAACATATTATTGTAACGAAATTGCCATTTCATAGACTCATTCCGTTCATATTGGCAGTCATATTTGCTTTTCTAATGTGAACCAATACATAAAAGGACATGATGTACAAAAACATACCAAAAGGTCATCATGCTCTGCAGGACGAATGTAGCCTAAGTGCAAGCTCTCTGGTTCTTCCGAGTGATGCACATGCTTTGATGAGCAGTGGAGACGTAGTCCTCGGTTCTCTAGAAGTCCTCAGTCACCACCTACTCACTTGAATTCATTAGCGCATGGTTGCATCATCACAACATCCTTTTTCGTCCGTGTTGCGTTTGTGACAAAAGACTTTTGGACCGAATCCGAAATTGCACTTTTGGACACTTTGCAACCAGAAATCTTCTTGGGATACATTTTCTGAATTAGAAGATACTAAAACATATTGCTTTTGGTCAATTTTGATTATTTACATTTATTCATTGTGCATGTTCCAAAAATAATGCCTGTTTGGCTGTGGTTCTGAATTTCCTGTCACCAGGGAATGTTGAGCTGAAATTTGGCTTTCATACGACCGTATGTAATCCTCACCTTTTTAGTTGATGAGGGATTTTGTGTTTTCAAATTCCAGGCTGCATGAAACCAGATGAACACATTCACAGCAATTTTAGATATTCATATCTTCAAGTTAAATTTTTATTTTCATTCTATTGTATTCTATATTCATTTATACAGACAAATTTGGAGTAAATGGATTAGATTACTGGCATACAAGAAACGATGCCAGAAACCGCAATTTACGCTTCACATAGTTTAAGGCCAAAGCTCGGTTGCCTGTGACTATTTGGCTGGGAAAGCTGCTGGAATGCATTCCTCTGAATTCTTTCGGATTTTCTTTAGCACAGTTGGCACAAAGTATAATACATTTGGATTACTTGTATGCAAGTTCCCTAAATTGTGAGTGTATGTGAATGCACTGAACAAATTTGTTGAAGGTGATTCAGTGTACTGAAATGAGTCAACTTCCGTTCTCTCTTCCTCCTTGTTTGTGCTGCTTCTCGGTCAACAGGTTGAGTTACTTTACCTGCATTATGAAGAGTACCAAAGCTGCAATACTGTTGTTGTTTGACCATAAAGGCAAGGGGCTGTCAGTTAGAATAAGGACTAGACTGACCACATATCCTGTCATCTGCAACAAGAGCTCAACTTGCATTCTTGCTATAGTTCAATATTTGTATTTTTCCATGTGACGAGTTTGTAATTTGGCTATTTAGACGTTAAATCCTACGTGGCTTACCGTCGTCTCCAATTCAGTTTTAAAACATCATACTTCTATCACAAAAACACTCCTGAGGAATGAAAGTGGCCCATGCATAATGAAACAAAACAAATGCCTAAATCAACAACACATAATTTATGCACACTTGTGCCCATAAAGTGACATGTGGTAGCTATCAGCCTCAGAACTGCTTTAATTTGAACCAGAAGTCTATTATTTTCCAACATCTTTCCAGCGATACATTCTTTTGACAAGGCATGGGCAGAACAGATGCATTTAAAAGCGAGTTAATTCTATCTAATGTTAAATTAGCATTTTGCTTTGTTAAATTGTGTAAATTAAACTTACAGGGTTCCTGTGCAAGTATAGAAAGTATGGCAAATTCATACTTTGCCAAGTCTGGAAAAGTATCGAAAATGAAAACTATTATATGGGACATTTTATGTTTCCAAGACTGTTACAATGGATCCATGTTTTTTCTCGGCACTTGAAGCACAACTACAATGCTTGTGTGAGAGCACACGGTAATATAATGTGTTCTTGGTGGATACTGTATTCTGACTGGCTCCAAAATTTATATCATTATGCATTGTCGCCTTTAATGTAAACAACAAGATAGGCAATCAAAACACTTCTTGGACCCAAAACTGACAAATACAAACACTTTTGAAGAACACCCTATGATAATTATATGTCACTGTCCATCAACAAAGACCGACAGAGTGCAGCATTGCCAGCTTCAGAGCTTGCATCAACCATCACACATATACATAGACTGAATGTGGGCTGCTCAATTATGGATAAAAATTGACTCTTTGTGACCAGCATTGCCAAATCCTTTGTCTCAAGGCCTTGTTTACAGTGTGTTTATCGAGGTTTTATTTTAAGGTCTGAGAAGAGAGAACCTGGCATCCTTGAACAAAAGTAAACTTCCATTCAAAACCATTCATTAAACCCAAAATGAGCACGTACGCAAAAAAGTTCATGAAGCAAATATGCGCTACGCTCAGTTCACATGTGAATCTTTCATTTTTTATCATAGTTGGCAAATGACGATGGTATAAGTGGGTTAATGCTCTACAAGGTTATCAAGGATTAATGGTTTTTGCAGACTATGCGGAGGCAACCGTCCATCGGTGTACATCAATTCACGCCTGCACATCTTTTAATAATCTATGACAATTGTACACCTCGATGGGCAATAACCCTGATGTACATATGTCAGATTTGGCCAAGAAGACTGGAAAATACTGTCTGGAAAAATTTGGGAATTTTGAAAGAACTCTTAAGTAAATATTTTACCTATTTATCAAAATGTATGAGAACAAGCCATTCTTCAGTGGGTTTGTGCCTCCACTAGTAAAAGTGTCTAAGTGTGCACGTGTGTCTAAGATAAATATGCTTGAATATGTGTTATATCAGTGTTAGCTTCTAATAAACACTAATTACTTGATTGTCCCTGGAAGTACTTGGGGTGAAGGTTATGCTTATCATTCATGCATGGTGCTATTGATGTTTGATGAGGAACTCCAATGTAACAGACAAAAAAAAATAGCATCGCGTTTGTCGTTTTCAACGTAATTTTGCTTGATTTACAACTTCATCATTTTATACTGTTATCCCCCAAACGGAAGCTACGGTTCTAAGACATTTCCTGCATTCAACCAACCTCTTCCCAAATTGCTTCTCTGTGGATATAAGAAAAACATAAGCCTGTGGCGCCTACTCGCTAGAATATCTTTACCTCCACAAATACTGATTTAATGTGGAATGTGAACGCTTGCACAAAAACAATCGGATTTCACCGAAAACCTGAATGAAGCATTATAACCTGTGGTGAGAATGTAGCCCAAGGTACACTAGGAAATCTGCCACATTCACACCACAGAATAAGCTACTCAATCTTTGTGCTTAAAACTATTTAAGGATTAAAATAATACCACAGTTTGCCCATATATCACGTTCATGCTTACCAAGCCATTGACCAGTATAATTTTTTCTGCCCTATTCCTCTTTCATGCATAGAGGCCTTAGTGTGGCGTGGGACCAGCTGAATACTAAACGGACAAAAAAATAAGACAGGAATAACAGTTATTGTTAAAAATAGAACAGGTTTATAGTTGACATTGCAATACGTTTTGCCCTTGTTAACAAAGCGAGGAGGACAGCAGGCAGTGGCCCTGATGTTTCAGAGCAACAGTGGGAACCCTCAGGCTTTTCTTCGTGGAGGAGCTGTACTCCTCACCAGATATTTACAGCTCACTGATCACTGTTCTGACATGTACTTGTTGTTCTCTTCTCTTGGTTGCATTTATAGTCATCCTCACTTACTAACTCGCATTGTTTTCTGGCATGCAACAATGACACCATAATCAGTTGTGATGATTTTAGAACTTGGGGCGGGTCTGTCTTCTCTTTTGTTTGAGATTTTTGTCACTTTACAGGGTGAAAGTGGAGGGGACGGACCATCGTTTTCATAAATCTCTTTCTGTCTCCCCTGTCAGTGCTGTCTTACGAGCTACTCATGACATTATGGGATAGCAAAACGTGACCAACTTTTATTAATGTGCAGTGATACACTGCAGCACTTTTGCAGAATTGTACCTTGTTGCTGGTCTATTATGCCATCGTCTGACCCCACCTCATTGGCAGGAAGTGACATTGAAATGTTTTCTCTCATAAGAGGTAACAACTGGCGTTCCCACATTGTCTAAGTCTGTGACAGATATAGAAAGTGAACTTGCACCAGCAGTTTCGATGAAAACAAAACGCTGCTTTCGCCACATCATCCATATTTCAAGCAAAGGCTCATAGGGCGCAGGAATAAGGTGGATATGTTAGTGTAAGTTAAAATGTGATAATGCAGAGTATACTATAAAAGGTTAGACTGGTAATATACTAAATCCTTGCTGCATGTTTGCCAGTGGATTGCATTTGCCTGTGTTTTGTCTTTTGAGAACTAATGCTGCTGAATTGTAATTGTACCCCCCCAACATCCTTTTCTGCCTTTTTCCGCTATATTATGCAACAGTCTTTTCTTGCAAGTCCTTGCAGGATCACAGCTCTGATTGTGTAACGTTGTCGAGTGAAACTGGCCGTGTGTTTACTGTTGTCTGTGTGACATCTTTCTATGCCTGGCCAAGATATTGTGGTTTGCAGTAAGTTTGAGTACGGTCCTAAACTGAACACAGGCTTTGGCAATTGTAACTTTCTCCCCTTGCATAATTAGCAATTACTGACAGAGTTACATGAAGTAATTCAATTGATTTTGTGCAAATTAAGGCTTCAAAACATTGTCCAGAGACATAAAAAAAATAATGTAATGAATGGAAAAAAATTGTGAGGAAGCGCCACTGTCAGTCTGTGTGTGTACCTCAAGCTCCCTCACTCACATATCCATTTCATACTCTGCTGGATGTGGCATTATAAATACTGTTTATCAGTCATGAGTATTCCGTCCAGAGACGGAACGGTTCGTCCGTCCAGGATGGACACCCATTTTGCGGATAGAGAAGGGAGGATGAGAAATAAAAAAAAAAAGATGGACTAAGCAAGGATGGAAGTGGTAATTGTCCCCAACCGGGTCAAGAACTAACTGACAGAAACACGCTCAGCCTGTCTTGCGTGTGTAATCCTCCAATACAGACCAAATGTGAATGATAATGAGGCGCCACTTGTATTGTGCGTGTTCACAGTGTTTGTATGCCGAGGTAGTGACTTCACTTTGCTTCATGTGAATAAGAGGAGCAGCACTTCTCTGTCAAAAAAGTTTGCAAGATACTCCCAGCCGCTTAAGAAAGCTGGCTCTATTGTTGTTTGCCTCTCGGTCCCGGTCATGTTTACATACCTCAATATTTAGGTTAAGGTCAAAATTCCGGTTTCTAATACATTTCTAATAACTCGTTCACGTCTGAACGGACAGAACTACACGCTCATTTAAATTCCCCGATTGAACCTGTGACGCACATTGACGTCATGACACAAATAGACATAATTTCTGCTGGTTATTCTCTGCCATAAATAAAATGCATTAGAATAGTGTCATTCATCCATATTTTTCTTTATGTATTTTTATTCATACTTTAGTTTTGCTTATATAAAACTAGTCCATCACAGTTTTTATAAATCCCTGTTTTTTACTGATCTTTCATTTCTTCCCCCTTTGTGCAGCCTCTGTCAGCATCATGGGGCAACGTCATGGAAAGTGGGAGTCACCAACAGACACCAAGGTATGAAGACCCTAAGTTGCCTTTATGTCAGTGTGAACATTAGCTTTTATTAGTTGGGGTTTGGACTGATTGTGGACAAGCAGTCATGCGCCTTTATTCTCACTAAGTTACTAGTCAGATGTTCAAATCCCTTCAAATAACACAGTATAGTGTATAAAATGTATCTTTACTTTTGACATTTGATATATTTGCACTTGACTAATTTTTGACAAAAGTAATCATATTTATTAGACCGTCCTATTTTAAAGATATCTTACAATACATCTTTATGTAGCGCTTTCACAATGTTTTTCACCGTAACAAAGCACAAAAACGTAAGATAACAACACAACAGAAAATATTACATCATTTGTAGTATTCATTAGCTTCGAGCCTGATTTTTTTCAAGGTTGCATTTTGTCTGTGTAGTGTCTATTTAGCATAGAATTACTGGAACTCAATTTGGAAGGTATTTTTTTTTCCTTCTTGATTTCAGTTAGTGTTTTACAAAATCAGAAGGTTAGGTTAATTGTGTATCGGTAAGCAGTTACAGTCTGTGATGGTTTATATTCTTTCAGAAGACCTGTGTCTGTGGGTGGTCAGCAAGAACTGTTGGAATACTGATTATACATTAAGGGCCCAGTATGGATCAGTTGATGCTGTGAACTGGGGGTGTAAACAAAGGGTTTGCATACAAAAGTTGTTTATGTTTTGTGGCAAGTTGTTGAAGAATATACATTTGAAGAATATTCGTCAGCAGCCTGATTAAATACTTTTTGCATTAAACACTTTACATTAGGCATTTTTGCTTTACCAGTGAAGGTGCTCTTGTGTGCCTCTGGTGTTTGACAGAAACAGCTTAGCAAAATCCTTCTGTTTTATTAATGACAGGCAAGAGACAACGTGGGTGTGAGTGTGCTGGTCAAATTGAAACAGGACCATTGGAACACATGCAATTTAATGACGTGATATAATTAACCAGAGCCTTGCTTAAGTTGTTATTGTCAAAGTCTTTCAAAATTTCAGAGGCTATAATGAGTGTAGGCCATTACCAGTGTCTATCAGCTTTGCAAATGTGTTGTGCTTAGTTACTGAGAGTAATGAAAAAGGAAAAAAAAAGCATGTTCCTATGTTCCTGACCTTTTATCTTTGCTCATAGTTGGCTGCCAGGCTAAAGCAACAAATGGGCTGTGTCAGTGTAGTGGGAAAAGGAGAGTCCAAGATAAGCTGGAAGGCTTGACTCATCATCTTTTCCTCTGTTTGAAAATACCTGAATGACAGGTTAGCACATCCGACTCACAACTCTGAACTTATGGGTTCAAGTCCACACTCCCTGTCTGAATTTTGCATGTTATTCTCGTGCCTGTGTGGGTTTTCTCCATGTACATTCCAAAAACAGGTAAGATAGGTTAATCGAAACCTTTTAATTATTAGAACCCAGTGATTTCCCAAAGTCATCTAAGATAAACTCTACCTACCTAAGAGCCGATGGATGGATGGATGGATGGATGGATGGATGGATGGATGGATGGATGGATGGGTGTTGGGTGGGATGGATGGATGAAAATCTGTTAAATGCAGATTGTATCAAATGCAAACCTTCAAGGGAAGTCTTTATGTCAAATAGAGCAAATTACAACCACAATAATTTGAAATCATATAGCGATTATATTTTTAAGCATCTCTCTTACAGCACCACTGTAAACTGAACATGATTTTCTTTGTAAAAGTGGAATGTTTGCTATAGTTCTTGAATTGGATGTTAGTATATTGAGCAAGTGGCTATACCTGCTCAGTGTATATCAAATGTTCTCATTTGTTGCCTTTTGATTTCACTATAGTAACATCAAAGTTAATAGCTGTCTTGCAAAACAACTGGTAGTCATAGCAACTATTAGACACAGCCAGAACATGACAGAATGGCACAGGTTGTGTTTTTGTGCTAGTCTTATTTGTAAAGCCCTTTCAGTTGGGAAGGGCGTGATATCACTCTTATCACACCTCAAATGTGGTTTTGTTCTATTGTTAGTTTCTAGTTCTCTGAATGATTGGTGCCAGTGGAAAGTATGAAAGAATAAATGCTCCCAAACTCTATTTCTCCAGAGAAGGCATCGTCAATATGCATTGCACACGTGCCTTATTGTGACACATCCCTTTAAGATAGTTCCTGCTGAGTTGCTGTAAAAAGGATTTGGTTTTCTGCGATCTCAGCATCAACATGTACTTGAGGATGTGGTGCGATGCTTTGGGGGCCACTCTGCATTCAGACTGCTTGTAATGCTAAGCAGAAATAGGTACTGCGGTAAAAGCAGTGTCTTTCACTCGTTACCAGTTTGTCAAGTGGTCATTCTGTAAGAATACAAGGCCACAGTGTCAGATTGACAGCCACATTTTACAAAAATAATACTTTGGCATGGTGAAAAAGCAGTATACATTTCAATTTGTGTGTATAGATTTAATAACTAATATTATACATTTACATATGTATATGTTTAACTTGTAAATGTTAATCCAAATATTAAATATTAGTTGGAAACATAAATTTAAAACAAAATGAGAAAACTGACTAAAAACACCAAATTAACTCTCCAGATGAGGGAGCCTCAGGCCCAGCTTGACAAACCGCTATTGTTTCCAATTTGGGCTTTTTGACCAACCCACTTAGCTTGTTCTTGTTACTCAGTGGGCCGTATCGTCAGACTGGTGTCTCAAAAATAGCTGTACTGTTAACACCGTAGCTTTTTCTTGGTCAGAGTTCTTAGGGTTTCCCCTGAATATATCTGCTCTAACTACACTGATGTTTGAATCAAGATTAGATCACATTATGTTCCGTCATAGTTTTTCATGTACAGAATTGTACTTTTTCATTAGTTGAGTCCAACCGTCGTGTGTCATATCCCATGCAAATGTTCATGCATTTTGAAAATATGAATTTGTCCGAGTCAGAGAATCACAAAATATTTGCATTTGCATGTATTTTATTATTTTGCTTCTCAAATGAGCACCGGATATTGTTTGGTATTCTTTTTTCCTGATTTGCAGATTTAATGGATGAACTTAATGATTTCAAGCAAACATGGGAAAGGTAGGCCCTGCGGATCACGTTCCGCCCATGCATAGTCATTAACCAGCCCTCGCAGCTTTTATGAAGCAAAACATAGTGTATGTGCAGATTTTACGCACAGTCAGCAGTGAAAGTGAACAGGGAATATGAGATCAATTTGATGTTGTGAAAGCTCTTTGAGGACCATAGTTTACGTGACTACAAAGATGTCAAGAAAAGCCTATTAAAAAAATATAACTTTACTTGGGGTTAATCAGAGGCACTTTAAACATTCATCCATTCTCTGAACTACTTTATCCTCACAAGGGTCGCAGGCGTGCTGGAGCCTATCCCATTTGACTTCTGGCAGTAGGCGGGAGACACCCTGAACCGGTTGCCAGCCAATTGCAGGGCACACTTAGACAAACGACCGTTCACAATCACACCCACGGGCAATTTTGTGTGCTCAATTGCCATGCATGGTTATGGAATATGGGAGGAAACCAGAGTACCCGGAAGAAACCCACGCAGGCATGGGGAGAATTCCACACAGGATGGCTGGAGCTGAAATCGAACCAGATGCGGACGCGCTAACCAGTGTGCTGCCTAGTTTGAATATGAATGGTTAATTGTATTAGCGTTGTCAGTAATAAACTTCCCACATATTGTACAAATATTACTTTAGCTTGGCTCCAGTGTGCATATTGTTATGTATATATTTGCCAAAATTTTTCTCAATTTGAATAATTTGAATTCTCATGAAATATTCCTCAGCAACACATATGATTGCTTCAAATGCGTACCATCGCCTGCATTGATTTTCTCCGGGGACTCCAGTTACGTCCCACATTCCCATAACATGCATCGTACTCTGATTGACCACTCCAAAGGCGTGATTGTGAACGGTTGTCTATGTGTCCCCTGCGATTGTCTCCCTACCAGTTCATAGTCCGCCAACTGCCGGCAGTCAACTGGGATAAGCCCCAGCACGCCCGCAACCTTTGTGAGGAAAAGCGTTATGGAAGATAAATGAATGAATGAGTTGAGCGGGTTGTGGTTTCAGCGCATTCACTAAACACACTGACAGTGCTTGCACAGAAAATAGTGAGCCATTTTCAACACTTAAATTGGTCAGTAATTTTCTAAACGTAACATACACGACAGGTGGAGAGCTACCAATAATAATAATAATATAGATTTGTGAAAAAAAGTTGAATTTACCCAATTCTGACTTGGGAGGATTACACGTATGTACGTATCTGTATGTGTATCTGGCATAGACCATAAATAAACCTTGAGTACTCGTTACTGCCTATGGTCTCCATTATAAAGAATATGGTACTTATACTAATTATCAATGATCAAGCATAATTAGTACACTTAGCATTTTTTTCAGATCCAGGTACAAATTTGCATAATTTCTAAGGTTGGAGGTCACAAGCATAATGCAAGGAGGCTCTTAGAATGAAATGGAAAAAATGGCTAGAATAATCATTCTGTTCTGCTTGACACGTGCCAGAGTCAGGGTCATGTGATAGCACCTAGCTGTATGCACTTTTGGTGTGATATGATGCTAAAAGCTTTTGACAAAGACAACCTTCCCTCAGTGCCTATACATTTCAGTTTATATACGTGCGTGTGTATGTGTGTGTGTGCGTGCGCATGTGCGTGTGTATAATATAAATATAATATAAATATAATATAAATATGATATAAATATAATATAGCTTATAAACCATTAAAAGTTCAAGAAATTAGTCTAACGTCCCTCAATAACAAATTACAATGTTATTAAATGAGGAAAAACTAATAATAATGAAAGCTTTTCACAAAAATCTTTTGCACTTACTCTGTTGATTCCAATTGAAAGCATGACATTGACCATAATAAAGACCTGCAACTGGTCATATACCGCAGTGACAGACCTAAATGAAGCAATTGCTCTTGTGTGCAAAACTAACAGAAATTAACCTTACTATTCTGAGAAAGTAGCCTCATGTACAGTATACTGTATGCCCCCCCCTCCCCCTTATGCTCATGGTAGAAAAAAAAATGGTAGGACAAAAAAATATATACGTGATAATATAGTTAGAAACAACTGAAATAATACTTTTTTTTTTTTTACATGAATGCTGTTTTTGGGCACGTGTATTTGGGTGCTCGTTGAAATTAGTCAAAATGCAAAAGAAATATGTTTATGCTTAATCAGCTTCAATCAGCCATCTTCCCAGAAATTAATAAATCTGAATGAAAAAGTATGCATCAAACAATTTCTCAATCATTTCTATCTCACATGGATAACTTGGAGCACTACTGTACAATAATATGTCCAAAATTTAAAAATAGCAAGTCAATTAGAGTGTGACTTTGTTTCTCACCATTGATCCAGCACTGCTGTTTCCATGGTAACTCATCTTGCAAACCTGTTTTTGTATGCCAAAGGCCTTATCACCTGAGACCAATGATGAGAGAAGACCACCAGCAGCAACAGCAACCACATTAGCAGAAGAGCCACAAGAAGAAACACAAGATGAAGTTTTCGGTAAGAGGTTAATCAATGTTTGAGTTGGCATTTGGATATGTACTGGCACAAGGGTCAGCGTATAAAAAAGTATTTGCATTTTATAACATACATTGGAGTTATCAGTGTCATCATCAGAAAAGGTCAGTATCTGTGGGCAAGGGAGGAAGTTGCGTAAAATTACAACCACTTCACAGGGTTACTTCTTACATGATTATTCTTGGACTGTTTTCAGTCTATTACTTGGATCAGACTTGATGCTTTATCTATAGTATATTCAAAACAAGTAAAGGGAAGAGCTAGAAAGTTTTATTGGGGGCTATGGATCTTTACAACTGTCACAATGTTTTGGTCAACAGCTGCTGCTGTTTTCTATGGTCTACCTTTTCTATGTCTATAACCTAGCACAAGTGTTTTTTTTTATGTTTTTATTTCCCTTCAGGTCATCCCAAATGGTTGGACTTAATGGCCAGTTATGCAATGGTTCTGATTAATGTAAAAGTACTGGCCAAGAAAACATCTGCCAGTAACATATTGTCATACTTTTGCTCACATGAAAAATGATTGGTTTCAACTCAAAGGTGCTATTTCTGCTAATTGTGGTTCAGATCCAGATGGAGTACCTGGAACTAAAAGCTGAAATGAAGTCATTGCCTAATATTCAACTTTGGATCTCAAACCCAAATTTGATGGACACAGATATTTGCTTCAAGTTTCCAATGCATTTTGAGATAGAATGAATATGGCAGGGGTGTGAAACTCATTCTTTTCGCGGGCCGCATTGTAGTCAGCTTCTTTCGGAGGGTCATTATGACTGTCAACCCAAAAAAATGTATGAACACCTCATATTATATACAGTAAAAGCTACAAAACAAACTGACAAATAACTCGTTTTCAAATCAGAAAAGCTATGATTAAAAGTGACAATTTGCAATTCTAGTAATGACACACGAATTTGATGCACAATTTGTCTTCGCGGGCCACATGAAATGATGTGGCGGGCCGTATCTGGCCCCCGGGCCTTGTGTTTGACACCAGTGGAATATGGGGACATTTGAGGTTTGGTGTGTGTGTGTCGTATTAATAAGGCATCGATTGATTATAAAGCAAACATAAACTCAGTGAGTGCAGCTCAAAGTGGTGATGCAAACTGTAATTTTCAAAACAGGTCAATATTGTGATTTACTTTGCTGGATATTTGGTGTCCACATTTTGACAGCATGTTACTTGTTATAGCCTTTAATTGCAGAGGCAGCGTCTCTTGTGCTTTCAGTGATATCAACTGGTCAGACCTTCTCTGATTGATCCGACTCTCAAGAGTCCACTCGTGTTAGTTTCGTTAGAGCATTGACCGAGATGGGGCAGACTTAATCCATAGTCGTGTCCAGTACTATAATGCTGCAAATCATTCCCAATTACCTTGGATTCAGTCATCCCTGCAATTTGCTTTATGTCATTTGCAATGTGGTCACGTTCTGCAGATGTGACTGTACGTGTTAACGTGTCAGGGATTTGATGACTCAATCTCTGACCTTTGGCCAATATTTTTTTTCTATTGTCACTCACACTATTGTGTGTCTTTCTTCTACAGATGTAATGTTTGAATACTGAATTCACTGCAGTGATTCTAGAATTCTATTTTCTGTAATGTTAAGATTATGGAGCTATATCAAAACACATCGAATGGAGAATGAAGACAAGAATCAGAAATCTTGAAAAAAAAATTGACAAAACATTTTTGGTCAGTACAGAAAGTTGATAAGCTGTGCTACAATGATTAATGTCATACTGTAAGGCAATAGAGATGTGTGAAAAAGAAAGTTTCGCAGTGAACTTGTGAGTCAAATGTTGAAAAGGTTTATAACGAGGGGGAAAGCAGATGTTGGAATGTAAATTTTGGTATGCAGTGTTGGTCTTGAAAATATAACATGGTGGTTTTACTGCCGCTTCAGAGAAATACTGTCTTGCTCTTTGATGCTTAACCTCCTTTTTATTGGCTGAGAAATGCCCCATTTGCTTCTAATGTTGCAGCAAATATTGTGTGGGCGTGTCTGCTAAATGTGCTAAAATCACTCAACTGTCAACCATCAATCAAAAACTATTACTATTCTAACTTCTGACACTAACTGCAATTATAATTATAAATAATTATTATCATTTATGAGTTAGCAGTGTGTATATGTAGATAACCTAAAGCCACTAATAGTTTAACTATCATCAACAAACCAAACACTTCGTCCTCACTATATCAAATAATTTTATCAGATTTTTCTCATTATTGTAAGATAACTTAAGGTCTTATATATATATAGTTAGGGAGGGTTGACTCATGTCATGTCATCCATCTATCTGGACAGCTGTTTTAATCACGCATTCAAAATCAGGAACTTAGAAATGGTCAAAAACAGTTTATATCTTCACAAATTTGTTCTATCTACATAGTTTTGTATTTCCAAATGTTTTCAGCTATTATCTTCAAATGTGGTATATATTTAGAAACAAAACGATGACTATTTTTTTGCAAATTGGCCATCGTGGAGTACAGTACTTTATGGCAGGTACGTTAGTTCAACTTTATTGGTTCCCTTTTTAGCGCCGCAGACAGCAGCAGGCGCCATGACTCGCCCCATGATGTTCAGTGTTGGGGGTGCCTCTTTGCTGTACTTCCTGTTTATGCTGCTTTACCACTGAAAGGCAAACACCACCATCAGCTGCATGGCTGTTAAAAGCCCATAATGGCTCCATTACCTGGACCAGTCTAAAGCAGGCATCACTACGCAAAGGAGACCCCCTCTGTCTGTCTATCTGTCGACTGCTGACCCATGCCGTGTAACCATTTCTCCAATATGGCATGGAGAGCTGAGGTGACCTGAATAGAGGTTAATGCATTGGAAAACAGAAACCCAGCAGCATTGAGGAGAAAAGTACAATGGTCTTTCTTGAACGGTCTGATACAAAGTAATAAACCAATCAGCTGTAGACCTATTGTTCATGTGGAGAGTAGTGTGCGTGTCTTGTTTGGCCCCATTCAGTCTAAACTATCTGAAATGCTGTACTATTTCCCTTATCTCTCACCTTTGACTTCTACTCAAAGACTATAAGTTGCATGTGCTATTATTTAACAAGTAACTCATACAATTTTCTTGTAGTAAAGAATAATCAGTAAAACATTGCAAAACATAGATATGGTCCTAAAATAGACAGATTGTTTAAAGTATGAAAATCCATTTTGAATGTGTTATATGCCTTGCCAATTTTTAGCAGGTCAATGTGGCTATGAAAAGGAAAGCTCCAGAATGGGAACATACTGCATTCTGTTAAGAAGAGATCCCTTAAGTCAAGTCAAATCTTTTTCTGCCATGACTCTCACCCTTTGTACGGATCAAGGTCCAAAAAGTACATGTGGCTACTGACGTTAACCTTATCAACTTCTTAGAGATCAACTAGATCAGCGATTGTGAGGCAGGCTCACTCATCCAGCTTCTGATCTCACAAATGGTCTTTTGGATGAATGGACGAGAATTTATACAGGAACGCCAAAATCTGTGATTTACGGGATTAAAACACGATATCCTGGGGTGCATAATTGTGAGACAGCTACTTCTCCTTGGTTAAAATGCAACAAAAAGACTCTGGTAAGTAAAATAACTGTAGAGAAAAACTCTGAAGGATGCCACTCTGAAATTGCTAAAGTATTTTAGAGCATAATGACTGAACCATCAAATGTTTTGTTCTAAACCGTCAACCATATTGCTAGAACATGTGAGGGGGTTGTTTTGCAGCTAGTTTTTAGATGACACTTTCTTCAGGAAGTGTTGCATGAGAAAGTGTACATTTTTCAAGAAGCCCAAGATTTTTATGAACAATGTATGCATCAAAGTACAGTACTCTACTTTATAAAAGTTGATTATCAACAGATGGAAAATGCTAGACAGCTCAGATCTAAGTGTTGTGAAGTATCGACAAGTATGTGGAAACATTTGACATACAACTACAGAAGTCAAATTATCATCAGAATTTCTTTTTTCCACACACCCTTACTCTCTCTATAAACCTCAAAGGCCTCATTGAGTTTGCATTCAATACTGGCTGCATTTGTTTTGTAACACTCAATAAGTGTTTGGGAACTAGGACACCACTTGTTAAAGCTTTGTACGGTACAGTAGGTGGAGTCCTTTCCCATTTTCACATTATACACAGCTTAAATTGCTCAACAGTCCACTCTCTTTGTTGTTGTAATTTGACCTTGATAATGCACCACACATTTTCAATGAAATGCAGATCTGGACTGCTGGCAGGCCAGTTTAGTACTCAGACTTTGAAGCCATGCTGTTTTAAACACATGTTGTATTTGGCTTGGCATTGTCTTGCTGAAATAAACAGGAATGTTCCTGAAAAAGATGTTACTGGATGGCGAATGATATATTGCTCCAAAATCTTTATATACCTTTTAGCATTCATGTTGCCTTCACAGTAGCACAAGTTACCTATGCCATGGTCAGACCTCATAGAACCACAGCATACTGAATGATGAGCCCAGAAAAGCAGATGGCGTTTATCCACATTACTGATATATGGCTTTGGCTTTGCTTGGTTGAGTTTTAACTTGCATCTGAAGATGGAGTGGAGTGTAGTTTTCCTAAACCCATGTGGTAATATCCTTTACACTCGGCTGCTGGTTTTTAATGCAGTACCACTCGAGGGATTGAAAGTCACAAGCATTTAATGTTGGTTTTCTGCCTTGCCACTTATACATGCAGACATTTCTCCATATTCTCTAAACGTTTTGATGTACGTAATTATGGACTCGAGATGATGAAATCCCTAAATGTCTTGCAAGTGCAAATTGTCATCCTAATTGCTTACACGGTTGTTCAGCGAACCTCACCGCTTCTTTGCAATTGAGCCTTTCGGCTATGTTCTTTTTATACCCAGTTATGACACTCACCAGTCAAATCTTCCAAACAGGTGAGCATAAAACAATGTTTATCAGTTTGAACATCAATCTCTTGTTTTTGTATTTGATTTAATATAGGTTGAGAAAGATTAGCAAATTATTGTGTTCTCTTTTTATTTGTTTTATTTGACAGCCTCACCTCATTGGAATTGGGCTCAGTAATAATGTAATGAAGTTAACATTCAAAGCACGAACTGTGATGAAAAGTAATCAGGTTCTGATTTTGTAGAGAAGAGCTATTTTAATTGTGTTGCATGGCTGATCATCGAGTTGTTTGCCAACATCCGATGGCTACACTTATATAGATGGAAAATGGTTCTTGATTTAACATTGCGTATTGGTCTAATGTAATGATTGTCAAAGTGTTACCCTTGCATTACTGCAGTCGCATTGTTCTTAAATTCTGAAATCCATAATTTTATGGGAGACCCTAAAAAGCAACAAACAAAGTGTAATTGGCTGGAGAAGTCAGAAGTCAGGGAAAGAGGAGCAGAGAAAGTGTAGGCTGGCAGTTGCAGTAGAGTACCACTGGCTGTTTAATCTTGTTTTGGCAAGATTACGGCTATTCCTTTGTTTCAAAATGAATTGTTGACAATTCACTCCATGTCCTAGTACCTTCGTCCAATCCAAGGTGTCCAATCTAACAACTGTGGCGACTGTGGGAGCGCCAGTCAATGTGCCTGATGTACTCGGGCTGCCAAATTGGCTGGAGCAAGATTAAGAGACCATGTTGGAGCTGGTGTCTTCCTGGTAGCCATTGGTCATGTTGTAGCTGGCAAACAAACAGGGCAAGTCAGTGAGAAGTTAGAATATTAAGGATATAAAATGTGATTTTATTTGTAGCGGGAGACAGGAGATTTCCGATCTGTAATGTGCGATATTCGGCCAAGTGCTGAGCAATAGCTGCATAAAATGATCACATCTCAAATGTATTGGTGTGTTGACGTGTCGAAATGTGCATGCATTTGTGTCCTGTTAAGTGTTGCGGTTCAGTATTTCGTCTCTATGGCAGTGTCAGACACAGGTTGACACTTGCCACATCACTGCCATCATGAAGCCCCGCCTTCCCTCTCAAAGGCTCTGATTGTTAAAGGGAAACATCCATCACTGAAACAGTGGTCTTTGCTTTCACACCATTGTTCACATTCACACATTGCTCTCAGCTCTCTCCCTCGCCTCTGATCTCTTTGCTTCTGTCAGATTCTTTGCTTTCACTTGCAAAAGGATGAGCTTTAGTTCATGGAAATTGGCTGCAGTTTTTTTTTTTTTTTTGCCCCAGATGCATCGTTGATTATGCAGATGCATTCATTTTCCTCTTTCCAGATTACATTGAAACACATCATGTTTCTATGCATTTTGTGTTGGTGCTCCATGTTATCAGGCTAAGTGCATCCTTGTCCTTGTGCCCTCTTGAACTTGTCATCTGGCCTTGACCAGCTGGCAAGACAGTCATCCAAATTCTGTGTGTGTTTGTATTTGTGCATGTGTATGTGTATGTCTGTGTGGTGCATGTTTTTGACTGGAGTCCAAGATGAGGGAATGGTGGGTACCAAAACTGACACTTCCACATTGCACTGATTAAACGCATACACGACTGAATCGTTAAAAAATGTAGTGATGATAATGTCATATTTTGTCAAGTGAAGTGCTGTGGTGTAACCACATGAATTCATCACCTTAATTTTACAGCAGCACATTACTAAAGATTGGGTATTTATGGAGGTTTGAAATTAGTGCAGTAAATTAACATCTCTTCGAGACTTGGGGACATTATGAAGTGCCTGTCATGTTGCCTGTAGGAATAGTAAGTGCATTTTTGGGAGCCACATCTGTCATTTGAAATTATTTTCCAAATGGGAGGTCAGGATCGTTAGAGGAGCTTTGCTGGAATAGCAGAATGTTCTTGTTGTTACATTATCTGTCTCATCGCTGAACATCTGAACTCTTGAATGCTGCCTGGGCTTTTAGAGACAGTGAAGTGTCTTTTCTTGCATTGTGGGTGCTTTACATCCTGCATGAATGTAGCAATAGAAGGGTTTTCACTGCCACGTAGGAGTTTTGGTCTCAAGCCACATACTGTAATTCCTTTTGTTTGTTATCTGGAATGTTTTCCGTTCCACCGTCCCACAATGCTCGGCTTCACATCCTCTTCATACCGAGAAGAGGAGGAAAACTGGTGAGATTTAGGGCCTACTCTCTGCATATTAAACCTTCCAGTTGAACTGATAAAAGTCGTGTTAACCAAGACTAAGAGGATGTTAAGTTCAGTCTCATTATAAGATGTATTTAAGCATTTTATAGTTTGACCTAACTCTCTTTGTAAATACAATTGCAGATTTTTACTAAAAGCAATATTATGCTTATAATTTGTAGCATGCACCAAAAGACTAAACACTAATGATTTAAAAAAAGCGGAATGCAAAGTTACAATCATTAACTAGTCTTTGCACATATTTCAATCTTGGGACATATCTAATGTATTTAGAAACATATCTAAATTCAATTTATACAATTTTTGTGATATATTTTGTACAAGGGTATTTTTCTATGGTCATTTGTGGTCTTTCCAAGAGGTGTATAACTTTGTCATTACATGCAAATTTCAGCTCATGAATCTTTCCAATATTACTGGAAGGAGCACTCTTTCAAAACACACCTGCTCCCACCAGACTAGTGGATAATTAGCCCTTGGCCTGTTTTGCATGTAGTGCTGCTTCTGGAGTTGTAGTATCCTTACAGTGATAGCTATTCTTCAGGTGGAGAGTTGTTGAGTTTGGCTCATAATTTCGGCCACTTTCATTAAAGGTCAATCCGTGCTAACTGGACCAAGGCTCAGTTTGAGTCATGGATTTTCCTGATTTATTTTTTGTGAAATATTCAAATAGATTTAGGATATTGTGCAAAATTGTATTGCCCTAGACCAAATAGTTTGTATTCTATAGCAGTTTCCAATTTAGGTAAAATGTATTAGATCTTTTCTCATTGTTCTGGCAAAACTCTGAGTCTCACCAGTTGGTTCTTTCTACTACCACTTTCTCAAGAATTGTTGTAGATGGGGAGGGGATACTATACATACAGTTTATTATACAGTTTATATTGAAGTCAAATCTTGAAAGAATGATGTCCTTAGTCCTTACCTTTGCCTAGTCTTGTGGTGTTGAGTAAATATGTTGACAATACGGTATCTTATGAAGCTTTACACAGTGTACACACTGTGAAGCACAAAAATGTAATCAAACTTTGTTGATGCCATAGTTTGGCATGTACATGGTCCTTAAAAAGTATGAAAACTATGGCAGCAAGTCCTTCATTTTTGCTGGAGACTGTAAACATTTTTGACAGAGTTTGAACATCAAAAGATGAATAATGGTGATGTCGGTGGTAAACATTTTTGACAGAGTTTTAACATCAAAAGATGAATAATGGTGATGTCGCTGGGTAACAGGCTTGTACCAGTCACTGCGAGAAAATGATTTACCCATTTTTCCATGTCATTATCTTTCATGTTGTATTAAAGACTCACTGAGATTAAGGGAGCAATTAAAAAGGGGGCTAATATACTTTATTATAAAACAACTTTCTTACAATCTTGGATGTGGTGATGTGTGCCATCTGACAGATGAGGATATTCTTATAGTCTGCAATATGTCATCGATGAGGTTAACATAATCTTGCAATGCAGTTCCCGCCCGGTGCAATTACCGTATTTTCTTTACTATAAATTGCAGGTTTTTTTTCATAGATTGGCCATGCAATTTATGGCTGGTGCAACTTGTACTCCGGAGCGATTTATAGTCCGGAAAATACGGTACATCACTGTGTTTTGAGCACATTTGCAATTTTTCCAAAAATGCATGGGATAAAAAAATTATTTAAAATAATCTGCATTTTATTAACTCTGAGAACACACATGAAAAGAAAAACAGTGATAATCTACATGTTCTAAGATTAAGGTGAAGAATTTAATGAATTCTAATCACATAATCCTCGTGTGAGTAGCGAGCTGAAATGGAGCAGCTTGTGTCAGCAGCCCTGTAGCCTTTAAGTCTCAAATCTGGTAAGTGTCACCAAGTTGAAATCCATACTTATAAGAGTTATTTTAGTGACACGAGACCCTTTGTCCCTTTGTAATAACTACGCAGCTCTGACAACGGGCCTTTGTTTCAGTCAATATTAGCATGCATATTGTCTCATGTAGTGCAACACCATTCCTCCACAATACAGTGTGCATATTGTTTTGTTGGCAGGAATGCACTAGATGTCTCGCAGTGCTCTGCTTTAGAATCATTAAGTAAAATTTAATTGTAGGTACCTGTGAGGATGAATTAATGATGGTTCCAAGCACACGCATGATCCAACTGATTAGGAGTTGTCGTAATGTTGGGGCTGCCACCAGCCTGAGACAGAGCTAGAATCTGTCCATTTATTAGACCGATTCCCACATTGGTCATGGGTGACCCTCACAAAAAAGGGGTGGTGGTCAAATATTGGTTCAGTCCTTTCAGTGGGAATTCTACATCCTATTTCTACAGCCCATAAGCATTTACAATAGGCTAGTTTAACACTCAGACTACCAGGATTTTGAAACTACTAGCTGCAGCTACTAATGACCCCTGGCCACTGAATTTGGGTCATTCTGGCCTAATGGTCCCTTTAATAAATAAAAACAGTAATTAAAAATACTGCGGTGAGGGGGGGGCGGTTCACTGTGACTGCCTCCCGATAGGCTTACATGTATGCCAATCAAGCGAATCTAGCCTATAGAGAAAATTTTTTTGTTTTTTTAAATAACATGCGATTGACCAGTGATGCCCCTGACCATGGTTGCCGTAATGTTGAAAGCGATGCAACCTTATAATTGACTAGTTGTATTAAAACGTACTGAAACATTTTGGCAGAGCGCTGTGTACAACCAGTATAGATCAACAAATTCATCAATTGATTCATATATAAGGTGCTCTGCATTGTAAGGTAGTTTATTGAGTAAATTTTACGTTTTTAAGTGCACCTTATAGTGCGGAAATACGGTACTTTTTCTACTGCACTGTATGATAAAGAGAAGGCTGGAAAAACGGGATGAATATTCAAGCAGATCAGTCAAGGTTCATTCTGGTTCAGATGCTGATGTTTTTGGACCTCTTAACCCAGCAGCAGGAAGGGCGCAGTGTCGTCAAAAGGGCTCATTGTGTTCTTGCAGTGTGCTGTGTGCCATGCAGGCCTCAGCCCATAAGTGACCCTTGTTGTTTCTTTGCAGGAACGGGTGAGACAGATACAAACAAGAACAATGGCTGCATCTCGGAGAAGCCGGCGGTGACTGACTCCACAGGCGCTGAGGGCCCCCGCTCAGCCTGGACCTCGGCCAGCACAGCTGACCCTGACGCTGCCACACCGCGCCCCCATCTGGCCCGCCTCTTCTCCCGAGATGCCCCGGGCCGTGAGGACAACACCTTCAAAGAGCGACCCTCTGAATCGGACGAGCTGCAGACTATCCAGGAGCACAGCGGAGCGGCTTCAGAGTGCGGGTCGGAGAGCCCCGAGCAGGACCTAGACTAAGCTAGCCTTTCCTCCATCCCTCTTCCATCTCACTTCCATTTTCTTTGCGCTCTCGTTCCAAAGAGAGACGTAAACCCACACTTTTGACAACTTAACCACTAATTACAACTCTCCCAAGTATGGCATCCGCAAGCAGCGCTGCACAGGCCACCTTTGGGTTAGGCCGCAGGAAGAAGAACCCCACTGTTCTGGATCAGCTTGGAAAATTCTTTGGAGCGGACAAAAAGAAGAAGAGCAAGGTGAGGGGGAATCGGATTGTTTCAATTCATTCAATCAATTCTCTTCCAGAACTACATTTTTTCTGGCGCTTTAACAAATCGGTACAAAGATAATCCTTCAATAATCCAGGCTTGAGTGTTTCCGTTCAATTTGAGTCAATTGTTGTTTTTGGGTTGTCAATTTTCATAAAAATACCTTTGGCAGGGGTTATAATGCTTTTGCTGTTTTATCATCACAAAGGTTGTGATTTTGAATCATTTAAAGATATCTCTATGTTCTAGTGCTTCTGTTTGAATGGTACTAAAATTTGTAGTATTATCATTTATTAGTTAATGTTGTACAGGTGATATAATTGAAATACTTTTGTTTATTTAAACTTTTAATGATTTAGATTCAAATGCAAACATATTATTTAGGATGCCCCAAAATAGATGTGAAAGATTAAACTTTTTGCCATTATTATTTGTAATCTGCAATATTGTATATTTTATCTTTGACCCTTAGTAACATTTAAAGCGGAAGTGAGAACTACAAATAATATATTACATATAACTGAGCAGCATATTGTTGCAGTCGACTACAAGCAAATCACCAAATTTATTCATTCATTCATCCTCCAAACCGCTTATCCTCACAAGTGTCGCGGGTGTGCTGGAGCCTATACTAGCAGCATCACCAAATTAAGTCGACGGAAATTGCTTTTCTTCAATTTCAGGATGTAATAAAAAACACAAAATTTGAAAAAGTTGATCATAACCATAAAATATTGAAGGTCCTGGAAACGGTAAATAGAGAATGGCCCACTGTAGAGGCAAAACTAGTAAAATTAAAAAAAAAAACATTATCCACATACGTCTGTATCCAACTGTATTGGACATAGTTTTGTTGTCAGAATCCCAGTAACTAAACTCAGTTTTACTGTTTTGGGGCACATCATTGGGCAAAAGGCAAAAGTATGTTTGGCTTAGTAGTTATGAAAACGCAGCTGTGATACGCTGAAGCTGAATCCAAAGCAAGCCTCTTGTAGTTTTGCCAGAAAGAGGATGCAGATGTTGGCTCCCTGTAATTTGGCATTGTTCGCTATCACGTTTTGATTAAACACTTTATCAGGGAGAAATTGTGCCACAAACTGTTTTGCATTGTTTAAGTTATTCATTTCTGTTGATCAGACTTTTTTTTTCCCTCTCTTGATAAAATCATAAGCTTGACAGGGAACACGTTAACGAAACAAATTCTGGACTTTTATATTAGGTAAAATTATTTTTGCAGCAATATTTGATCATTTTTTCTGTGTAAATTGCTTGTAGTAAATTAAAGCGTTACATTTAAACATATATGTATATACAAATATAAAACAGTACACACCAAGGGTTTGCCTTCATATATTTAATGTTCATGTCTGAAGTATCTAAGATGCAGTTGGCCCACCTTTGTTGCCTCAAGCCAAAAGGAGCCAGCACTTTCTGCTGTAGATGCTTTTCATTCTCAACAATTCAACATAAAGATATTTTTATACAGGTATAACTACTGCACAAATACATGAAATCAGACTTAACATCTGTATTCATAAAATATGACTGTCTAGGGTTGGCTTTTAAATATCCATGTGTGTATAATGACACATTTTGCAGGTATGAAAATATGTCCAAATTTTCTTTTATTTCAACGTTTGCTCTGTATGGCCACGTAGCGTGCATCCTAAGCTAAGAAAATATGGCCTTTTGTCAGCTGCAGGAAAATTTTGCATTTTAATGCCGTGTCCAGTGGAAGAGACATTTTTCCACATGAAAATTATAGCAAAAAGCTGATATTCACATAAAAATGAGAAAATGTATTTTAACCCATGTGTCTTGGATGGAGGAGGGAGCAGGAACGCACTCTCCCTTCACATCAGTTGCTTGCCTCAGGTTCATGTCTTTGACCTCCAAGTGTCAACTTTACAGTGGATACTTGTACTGTATTTGTTTGCTGTGAACTCTTTGCTGTGACCAGTGAACTGTTCCAAGCCTGATCCCGTTCTCAGCTTTTTGTATTATTGCTTAATTAAAAATCTTTAACATCTTTTGTGTTTTTGTTTTGCTTTGCTGCCCAATTATCTTCAATGTTGTGCTTCTTCTGATTTTATAAGAACATTCTGACTTTTTACTTTATGTCCTAACAACTGACAAAAAAATTGCTCTGGTGTTGACAATTTGCTATCGCTCATTTTGTGAATTTGAAAGTTCAAACAATGCATAGCATGTATAGTTAGTGAGTTAGTTAATCGCTGTGAAGCAAATTATATATATTTTTTTGTATTATTTATTTCCATCTAATCACTGCCCCGGTATTGATGCTTGTGTAGTTGTTTAATTGCAATTACGGTGAGTTGTTTCATGTATTCTGTGAATATAACCACAGCTCCATCAGATACATGTCATTTGAAATGTGCAGCACATGTAAATAGGTCAAAATTAAATTAGATAGATAACCTGCTTGGAGCATAAAATCATTTGAGCAAGTAGAAGAATGATTGACAGTCTCTTTCAAATGTGTCATGCTTCAAACGGTGCGCCTGAAGTGAAAGAATAGAATAGATAAGAACGGTATTGTGTTACCCATGAATGAGTTTTGTGAATTGTTATTCATTGCCTCTTGGTGATGAATTCAGTATCATGTATTATGAAGATATATATGTGACCTTGTGGTGGCTTCTAACCTCAGAGGAGAACTTGTGATCATTAGCCTGCCCTTTCTTCTATGCAACAATATACTAGTGTTTGATCTTTAACCTGCATGCTAAATAGATTATAGAATTTCTTAGAATACATTGCGTGATACACCTCACAAAGAGAGCGAACTAGTTCATCATTAGTTTAACTTTATTTCAAAAAGATACAAAGTAGAAAACATTAATTTTGGAGATGGATATCATGCGATATGGATATTACAGCTGTCAATCAGAAGACGTTTTGGATAGTTTAGTTAACAATAGAACACATCAGCAATTCTCTTTGACTGTAAGATAATTCAAGCTTACATTAAAAAAAAAAAACACTGATATAATGCGACTTGAATTATGAGTATTTAATGCAGCAGCCATTCCACTTCCACTGAAGTCCTGCCACTGTTTGCACAGTGTGATGGACCACAAAACCAAATGAAGAAAGTATTTTTATAGACTTGGGAGACGATCTTCTATTGTAGCAAATTGATAAGACAAACCAATCTTTAATCAAGGCAGAAGTATCAAGCTAATTGTCATCATGGGTTAGTTGTGGTTTCCCTCAGAGGGCCATCCTTGTGACTGTAAAAAAAAATGTCTGCAGTAATAATAAGAATGAATTATATTTATAGAGTGATTTTTTTTCCCCCATCCATCCATTTTCTATACTGTTGTCCCCACGGGGGGTCGCGGTGGGCGTGCTGGAGCCTATCCCAGCAGTCATCGGGCTGGACACTAAGAGATGCTTTACAGATACATGATTCATGCACTCAAATATTCCCACTCTGGTGGTGGCAAACTACCTAAGGAGCCACGGCTGCTGGATAACTAGCCCGATCATTTGAATCAGGTTTTGCATTATGCAGCATTGAAACACCAACACAACAATTTGCACATCTGCAAGATTTTGATCTCAAGGTTGACTCTCTTTCTGTTTTTTGACACAATCGGGCTTGGTGCGAGCCACACAATGTAAGGATTTGAGATTGTCACAGCTGAATGTGTTGATCATTTGCAGTTGAGCAGATCAAGATGGATAAAACACTCAACACAGAGGCCAGTTGGGCCTTTACTGACATTGTTTGGGAGAGGAAACATTGATGTACCATGCTGCACTTGCTATTGTATGGATTAGTATAGAACTTTAGTATCTACTCGTTGAGGGGGGGAGGAAGTTCCAACTTCATATTATGGGCTCAGAAGATTCCTGGCATGCTATCAAAATGATTTTTGTTGAAAATGAATGAGTTCTATACATTTCTAGAATTCTACAAGCTATGCTTTTAAGAAAGCTACATGAGATGGAAAGAGTCATACATCAAAGTCTGAGATATTCTTAGTGCGTTTCTATTCCTCCTTTGATCTCAACAAGTTCCTCTCACATGCAACTCTCAGACTAATACATTTGAGAAAAATCAGGTTCACGTAATAAGAGAACATCATAAAGAGGTCACTGTCAGGGCTTCGACAAGAAGGTAGATGCACTATTCAAAACAAATAGACGATGAAAATGCACATCAAAAGCCTTTTATAAACCATCATAATCTCAAAATTTGTGGTCTGACCTCCCTCCTCTTTGTTCCACACCACATCTAATTACAAGCATTATCGTTACATTAATGAGGTCAGAGAAAAGAATGGCTCACAAACATAATGCCTGGGTGGAAATGTGTTTATATTCCCTCCTGTATCTACTCCAATAATGATGTTATACAAAATGATCATTTCTACTTTTAATTTCTTTACAAAGATCCTTTATTATGTTGATGTAATTATCGAATTTTGACAGTAATCGCAATAACTAGAGTTGCGGGTAGCGATCAAGCACCTTTGTACCCCAAGTGACGTTGGTGTAGGACGTTGACGTTTGGAATTGGAGTTTGTTTTTTGTTTTTTAAATGAACTACATAAAACTTTTAAAAATGACCTCAATAAGGAGCCCAGAATGAGGCAAATTTTGAAAGGAAATAGAAAATAGCTGAATTCCTGTTGAATTTAGTCCGTTACATACCTGTATGACTCAAATTTTTTAGGAATTTCTATGTACTTAAAGGATTTCCATGATGTTGCCGTTTCATTTATGATTGACTAGATAAGTAAAACAAGAGAAGTGTGACCACAACTCATTTCTCAATATGATTTATTATTAGTGTGACATGCCGTTTTGTAAAAGGATTACCACTATATTGCTCTTTTTTTATTTTTCTATAAATGCCAGCCATTTTAGAGCATTTAGACATTTTCAAAACCCACAGAATATTGTATTCAATGATTGTGTAGCCACTGAATCTGCCAAATGACAGAATAGACTCTCTCCCTTCATCAGAAAAAAAAGTGATTCTGTCAGTTACCAATTTTTTAATAATCAGCAGAACAAAAGTAGGTTTCACAAAATGTGACCGTTTATCCGAGTGAATTCACTGTGTTGATCTCGTATCTAAAATGGGGCATCAAAGTCATCTACTAGTGGTTTTGCATAGGTGAAGTTGTTTCCAAATTTAAAATTGGAGTAGCATCAGATGAAAAATCAAGTAAAGGCCAAACACTTTTGTCAAAACTGAACCTAGTGATGCATTTATTTTGTTCCACCTGTACCTGATAAAGTGAATATATTGTAATGGCCTTCCCACTGGACTCCCTCAAAAGAGCTGCAGCTCAAGTCGTTTATGACTCATGATTAATAAGAAAGATTTGAGCACTTTGTCATTGTTTGTCCAATATTTTTTCTTCTCAGGGGTCTTTCCGTGGTGCCCTCTCTCCCGGCCCCCAGAAAGCGTCTGCCACATCCCCTCGTAAGCGGGGGCCAGAGAACGCCGTTGTCCACTTCTTCCGCACCATTGTGAGTGAAGTGCCGCTCTAATGGCCTCACATGAACTAGTCTGAGGAGCCTTTTGTCTCCTTAATGCACTCTAAGTGACCAAACTCTTCGCTTTCTCCCATGAAATCTCTCTCAGGTTTCTCCTGCCCCCCCAAAGTCAAGGGTGAGTTTTCACAATATGATACACTGTGATGACTGCATTTACACCAATATTGATCATGATGGAAAAACGAGAACAGCATTGGCAGGGCTTTATAGTATGTCAAATTTGAAGGTTTCAAAACATGGACATTAGGTTTCAGGAATAGCAAAATAAACTTTTTGGATGCAGTAATCAGATCTTAAAGTATTTTAGATAGAGTGAACCAGATAGTACTGTTGGGGGGGCTTTCCTTTTTTTGTCTGTTATTGTGCGTCTGTTTTAATGTCAGCCACCACTTTTCTCTCCTTTTCCCTAAGCCTTCTCCTGTTGTCTTTTCACATCCACCCTTGTCACCACGCATGACCCTGTGACATCTTCCTTCCCCTCAGACAGACTGGCATTTTCTAACAGTTCCTTCTCCCTTTTACTTCCTATCCTGTCCATGTCTCTTGTCTCTGGGCATGTCCAGTGGAGAGGACTAGCAACCAAGATAGGCCTGGTAGGTGCTCTGACAATGCCAAAAATCACAGTACTGTCATGACTCATTTCACCACTGGGGTCAGCCAAGGTTACCTTATCAAGTTTTCACGCCTGATGTAAATCTGTTTTCCTTTAGTCTACATCTACCACTTCAGCCATTCTGCCTCACTGACTGCCTGTCCATTAAAAAATATATCTTGACCGTCTGCACCTTAACAAATGCATGTATGTGTGTGCATGTGTATGGTGTGTGCTTCATGTAAATTGTACATAGTTGAAAAGGAATATTCCTCATGATGGATGTGGTACTAAAGGATTGCAACTAAATGTTATTGGGATGCTAACGAGAGAAGTGATGAGTGAGCTGACATGCCTAATAAACATGCCAAATAATCTGAGGTTATAATGCACCATCAAAGGTCATGACAGCAACCTCTGCTCAATTTTGCCCTATGGCTGCATAGTGCTATAAAACATCAAAATGACTTTATAATGCTTCATCACTACATCCCATGGCACTTGAAAAGTTATGTTAGATAACATGTCCAGTCTTTTGGCTAGACTTGATTCTCAGCATTTACATCCATAACATTGGTGTGGATGCTGATAATCTGGCTTTGTGCAATTTTAATTGGAAATCCTTTAATGAGATGAAGAATTTTATAAGGGAGGGTGTTTGTTTTGCTTCTTATACAGCACTGTATTGAATCAATTGTGCTAAATTCACTTTGGTGAACACAAAACATGTGTCAAGACAACAGTGAACAGACTCCTTGTGAGCTGATTAGTATTGTTTTTCTTTCTTTTTCTGTCATGCTGTCAGTGTCAGAGAGCGGTCAACGTATCAATTATCGCAAGAAGCTACATCAAAGGTTTTCGCAGTAATTCCACAAAATAGAATGAATATACCATTTGATGTACTTTTTCTTGATGAATTGATAACTCAAAATTGCCCATAGCTGTGAATGCGGGTGAGAATAGTCTTATGTGTTTTATGTGCTGTATGTCCCAGTGTGGTGTATTTCTGACAAAGATCAACTTTTAATATAATGTTATAAAATACAATGTCTGTGTGGGATGAGCCAGCACCGGAATTAGGAAGGCCCTGAGCAATCTGATTGGATAGAAAATAATTACCCAACAAAGTACTTGAAACTGCACAGCCAAGAAATATGCTATGAAATAAAGACTGCGTGAAAAAAAGTTAATACAAATCCATCTAAGTGGTAAATGTAGGACAGTGCTGAGCCAGCAGAGATTTCTTGAAGGCCTTGACTGCACAGAGTGTAACTTGCCTCTCGCCCAATCCGCTATGCTGTGAAGCGGTATGTAAAAGGGATGGATGTCTGACTGTTTCATTGTTTAACACATCAAATGTTCACAATGTCATCTTTTAACTTTAACCTCTCTTTAGTAGCAGAAACAAGCTTGACTGATATCCCATGAATGTTGTTTTCTCTGTTTTGAATTTGACAATAAATTCCCATCAGCCGCTGTGCAGAAATTCAGTTGAATGAAAGCTAACAAAACTTCTTCATCCAGATCTCTCATGCAGAATCCTTTTATTATCCTTGTTCCAGGGTGACCAGAAGTCTGCTAAAGCCAAGAGGTCCAGTGGAGGAGATGGCAAAGGCACCCTGACTAGGATCTTCAAAATGGTATTATAAAAGAAAATCTTAGTTTCCAAAAACATCTCCTCTTTCTCAGAGTCCCAAATTGTATTTCTATCTTTTGTTTCTACCTCAGTGATAACAACAAAAGTGTGAGTAATTTTATCTGCTTGCATTCAAGGCTGAAAAGCTTGGGAAAAAAATCCTAATCAAATCTACCGCAGTTTTAAGAGCCACGATTGAACATCATGTACAATATACTGTATTATCTGAGCTTTGTGCAAGTGCTTATCTAATCCCACTGAAGATGCCACTCACTTCTCATGGCAGGGCCCACAAGTATGGGAATTAATATTCCATGATTATGCTTGATCATCAAGTTGTTTTGGAAAAGCATTTTACACCTTTGCTTTATGTATAATAACTCTTAGCTGCTCATCCCATTAAAACGAGAACAAAACATTGTGTACACAGTGTAATCTAAATATGTTTAGAACGTTGTTACTTCACAAAACTACTTATCAAGAAAGGCTTGTTTCGTTAATCAAAAACTAAATCGTTCTGAGGTGTGAATATGAATGCAGCTGATTATTGGTCTCACGAGTGGCTTGTGACCACTCCAGGTTGTCTCAATGTAAATCGGCTGGGTTGTGCTGCACATCACCTCGACCCTAATGAAGATGAATGGGATAAAAATATTATTATTTTTTACCAAACATGTCTGCGTGTGCGTGTGAATTAACCAGCCGCTCTCACTACAACTTTGTTGGCTTAGCACAAGCTAAAAGTGGAATTCAATTTCCCTGAGGGTTGCACCCTCATCTGCAGATGCTAAATTGTTGTAATTAAGATTCATCAGTGAAAACACCAATGACAAACTTATATAATGTGTCTAATTAGCACTGACTCACTCGCATCACACTATCAATATCTTTTGCGTAGACGAGTTGGAGAAATCATAGCAGGGCTATGATAGTAATTACCTTTTAAATATGTTTCAGTTTATTCCCCCTTTCTATTTATAGTCCATCTTGATTGAAGATTTTTTTCCTTTCTGAAGAAAGAATGAGATAATAATGAAGTACAACAGCCACCTCAAGGGCCTTGATTGATGAGGGCTTCCTTGCCACTCAAATCATGGATTATCTTTATTTCTAGAAATGAACAAAAAGCTGTACACTCCCATAAATTTTCTTTAGACTTGACAGCAGTGGCCTACTACAGTTTTTCTTTTTAGTCAGGAGATTATCAGAAAAGTTCAAAGATGGGCATCACAAAATATACTACAAGTTTTCCCTTTCAAAACATTCCCCTCTGAGTCTGACAGTTATTTGGAGCCAAACGGCCTCCTTGAGCCTGGGCAGGGAGGTTTGGGAGATCACATAGAACCAGATCAAGCCAGTAGGAAGGCTGGTCAAGCACAGCAATTGTCTCCTCAGTGAGGAACTGTTTGATGCTCAGAACATTGTAAACAGGTACGTTGTCATCTTGAAGCAATCACAACTCTCATCTCTTCTCATGCACTGAACAAATCAAATAGTGAGTGATCTTCCTGTGGACGTGCTGGTTGATTGTTTGACCAATTAAAAGAAGGAAACTGCTAGTTTGTAGATTGGCTTGTGCTACCCGTCCAGGAACGTTTTCACAAACCTTTTATATCACTCATCACTCTTGTCTGTTGTGCAGGGGAGCCGCAGCTCTTCTCCAGCCAGACGCTGAAGTTCCAACATCCCCTCAGAAGAAGCCAAGAACAGGAATGAGCAACGCGGGCAAGGAGAGGAGGAAAACAAAACTTTGTAACCTTCAAAACTTACCTTTGATAACCTCTGATAACACAAAATAATGTATCAATCCTGATGGTCTGCCCTGTTCCCCCCGCCCCCCATACTGGCTGACACAATCTGTTGCCTGCCTATGTCTTTTCGTGAACGTGACACTGAAGCCACTCTCGTGACCCCGACACCTGCCACGGCTGTATATGTGCTTGAGTTTCTGTCCAGTCTGATTCCACTAAAACAAAAATTGTTGCTGAGAAATGCAGATCTGCATTGTGAGAGGAAAGGCCTCGTTCAAAATCTTAACTTGCCTGTAGTTGCTGCTTTAAGTGTGTTTAAGGACCAGGCCGCACCCTCTCTTTGTCTCGTCACCATATCTGTCATGTCCTTCCACTCTCCAGGAACTTGTGATGCAATTAACTCCACTTATATTATCGTCAAACCATTTTGGGTTTTAATTCCACCTCCCTGTGTCTACTAAGTGTGATGTCTTCAATGTGACCTACTTGTTTGTCATTTGAATGGTTGTGGTTATTGATTGATATTCTCAACCACTTAAAAGATTTTCTGCAATGAGCACTGAAACAACACATAGATTTGTCTTTTCCAATAACACAAATACAATATAACAGCACATTGCAATTTTCCTCTCTGTGCACCTTGCTAGTTTTTAAACATGTAGTTAAAAGTCAGCTTCTTCTTAGTCTCCATTTCTGTCTTCAGCCTCTCTTCTTGCCTGCTCAAACATACTGCTGTTTCCTTTTTATGGATTACTGAAACAAACAAAAACACAATTTCAAAAAGGTGCTCCCTCACTAACTAAGTGGTAGTGAAAGATTCCATGATGCTTCTGTCTGAAACCAAATAATGGCTCATAGAAATGCAGACCACCTTTATTCCAGATGAATTAAAATGCATTTGTGTGTGTGTATGTGTGTGTGTGTGCATAAAATATGGCATCAATCTACAATGTGTGTCTGTAAATCTACTTCCAATGCATCTTTTAAATGAATGTAAAGATCCTTCAATTTAATAAATTGAGTAGCCACTTACCTGAAAATAAAAATAAAGAAGCCATATACCTTTGAAAGTGTGTGGTGCTTTATGTATACCTGATTGAAAGCAAAGTGATGTGTGTTTAAAACATCCAATTAGGTTTTTCCTACATTGTGAAAAAAACAAACATGGCTCATTTGTAGCATTATGCAAACCAAGCTCTTTCATAGGCCACTCTGGTTTATTCTGGTGTTATGGAGAGAAGAGCATAGAAAAACACTGAATTGAAAGAATAAAAAAAAAACCCATCCATGCTTACTCTTTTATTTTCTATATTCATTCTTCTGAAAAGAAGCAGCAAACCATTTTCACCTAATAAAAGAACATCCAGCAACAATACACCACATTGGTCATATTAGAAAATCACTGCTTTTGAAAAACCTTGGAAATCAGGAGTAGATCTAATGACATCCTCCAATGGTTCTCTTCTCTCTCTCTCTCTCTCTCTCTCGCTCGCTCTCTCTCTCTTGTTTTCTCTGTCTCGGCTCTCATGATTACGTATTCAATAATTTCCAACCAAGTATAAAAAGGGGAAGGTTGATTTGACAAATTGCTCCATATAACATAGCAACGGTTCTGTGAATACATTGTGAATACAATGTGAAATTATTACTTTGGCACCTTTCTCTCTGTCTACCGTCAAGGTTAATAACAGCTTCCAGTCAGTAGGATAGTCAGCAGCACATTAGTTTTAACACAACCTTCTATAATTCCAATTCAAACAGTGTCACTAATGTTTTGTGAATTGTAGCTGAAACTCAAAAAACACCAAATAACATCAAAAATTACCTTTGATTGAATGCAGCAAAAATGAGAACTGGTAATGATGATATTAGTGTGATGGTATCAAGTGGGTGAACTTAAGACATGTGCCTGGTTGAAGCTAGATTCAGTGTATTGTTTTGTGCACAGTGTGCAGGTAGAACACTTAAGAGTCCAATCTGGAAGTAGTAGGAGAGATTAGGAGCAAACTATTTTAGAGACATATTACGTATTTTGTTGAAATATTACTTTTCAAACAAATAGTACTGTATTTGAGAGAAGGTCAAACTACTGGCCCGCAAACAACTTAAAGGCACATACAATCACACAATTCGCAGTACATGTCAGAGCACAAACCAAGCATGACGATGTCAAACAATTAATGTGTAGACCTCTCCAGGCACAGATGTGGAAAGGGTACAGAAACATCTCTGCTGCTCTGCAGGTTCTAGTGAGCACAGCGGCCTCCATCATCTGTAAATGGAAATTCAAAACCACGAGGAATCTTCCAAAAGCTAGCCACCCACAGCAACTGATCAATTGTGGTTGAAGTGTCCTATTGAAGGGAGAGATGCATGGTGGTGGCAGCTAAAATTGTGAAGATGGAACTGGGAAATGAGTCAGGGAAAGATGAATGTAGCAATGAACAACGACATCCTGGATGAAAACCTGCTCCCGAGGGCTCTCAATTTATGACTTAGGTGATGCAGTCAAAATATCAGACGAGTGACTTAAAGACCACTCTGAATGTCAATTCATCCAGCCACTCTCTCTGGTGAACTCTGAAAACGGCTGGGCACTCAATCAACCATTGATGAAATTTGAGTGGTGGTGCAAAGAGAACTTGATGAAACTGCCCAAAGATAGTTGAGTCAAGCTTGTGCAATCATATCCAAAATGACTTAAGGTGGAAATTAAATATTATCTTTAATGTAGTTACCTAGAATGATGGTGTTCTAGGTTCAATTTTCTGTAATTAAGTAGAAATATTTACACCTATTTATATAATATTTATATATTTTATAATATTTATTTTTTTACCAAACTGACATATGTAAATCAAATGTAGTTTAAAGCATACTAGCTATTGACAAAAACAGAAGTTAAGAAGAACAAGATGTCTCCACTTCCCCTCTGTTAAGTGTCTGTCAGGTGTCTTTTTTTTTTTTTTTTTTAGGGAAATACATCTGTAACATTTCAAATGAATGAAAACACAGGACAGATTCAGATAGTATAAAAATTACTTTTGTTCATCTTTATAAAATAAAAAAACAACAGAAAAAAATACATCTGCTTTACAATAAGCACAGTAATATAACAGGATGACCATTCTGTGGAAGATCGACTATAAACAAATATCGCTATGTACAAAAGAAGTTACAGAAATTAAAAAAAGCACAATATATAAACAAAAACAATTCATCATATACAAAGGGAGCTACAGAAATGAAAAAAAAAATACAACATACATATATATTGTTAACATAAATATATAAGTAAAGTAAGTAATAAAACAGTTGAGTGGGGGATGAGCTCTTGCAAAGCTACTTTGGAAACCATGCCAGCTGTACCGTTGGCTGCATTCGTCTCAGCAAGCAGGCCGGTTAAAATAATGTTAATGCAAAAAAAAAGACTCGTTTCTTCCCCTTTTTTTCCTCATTTGCAATCTTGTCTCCTAACTGATGTCCGTACTTATGAAAACAAGCCTCAAAGATGTCCATTAATTAACCCTCCCACTGTAATACTGGCAAAGTTAACATTTATGACTTACAATACAGAAAACATTTACTATTATGTTTATTCTAATGCCGTAATCAAGTAATCCTCTGAGATATCATTGTTGTGGGGGAATGACATTGTTCAAAGCTTCACATAATGAAAAACAGTGACAGAAAATAGAGAGTCTAGAGTTAGGAAGGCATTTTTTTCTTTTCAAAGAAATAATTTCAAAGGCAAGATGTTTGGCAAACTTTAGCTGAACTGTTGTCAAACTCTAAACTGTGTAGTTAAAACCTGTTTGGGATATGTGTGATTTGGGTTGAGTCATGGGAAATCATTCTGCCAATCTCCAGATGACTCAGGAACCACTTCCAGATCAAGTTCAGGAGTTACAGTGACTTGAGTAGTTGCTTCTTCTTGGCGCAGGGTCACGTCCTGAATTTGACCTGTGAAGATGAAAAAGGGCCAAAATATAACGTGAATGAATAAAAACACAATGTAAAAAATGATGTAATATGAGAGAGATAAGTCAACCACGATTCAGATTTAACCATGGTTCAAATTTTGTTTGTTTTGGGGCCTTGATGACTTAACACCAATGATGTACCCAATTCAAACTTTCAAATTTGGTTCCAAACATGACCTGTGTGGGTATATATTGTACATAAATAAAAGTAAAGACAAGGACGGCCCTAAATGAAGACTCTGCGAAAAAGGGAACATGCCATGTACCGTATTTTCCGCGCCATAAAACGCACTTAAAAGCTTTTCATTTTCTTTAATAAGGTGCGCCTTTTGTGTGGACTGAATTCCAAAATCTGTAAATGTTGGACGTAATATATAGGCGTAATATGTAGACCCACAGTGCCTTATGGTGCGGAAAATACGGTAATCACTGATTTCAAGGAGAAGCAAGTTTTGTATGGTGAAGCACTAAGATGTTCCACAAAGGTCTGTAACCATGGTGCTTCAATCTTGTAACTAGGTGAGCTCTCCATTGAATGGCATGTACTGCTATTCTGTAAGGAACTTCCACCATTGTTGAAATTGGAACGTAAAGGTAGATGCTCACCGTAGCCGTGGGCTCTTTTCATGTGATGTCTCATGTTGCTCTTCTGAGTGAATCGAATGCTGCATATCTCACACTTGAAGGGCTTCTTTCCCGTGTGTTTGACCATATGCACTTGTAAAGAACTCTTTTGATTAAAGGCTTTATCACACTGAAGACACTTGAAGGGACGCTCGCCTGTAGGACAATGAGATCAAAGTGAGACTTTGCGGTTGGCTTTTCACAGGCTCTGCTATATACATAGTTGGATACACACATATCTACAGTAATCCCTCGCTACTTCACAGTTCGTTTCTCGCGGCTTCAGAACATCGCAGATTTTTTTCCAAATTAAAAAAGTAGATAAAAAAGTTGCATATACTTGTACCTTTTTATTAAAAAAATTGTTATAGTAATAAGAGTTCTAAAAACATAATTACAGTATGTACGCTTGTGCCTTATTATTAAAAAGTTGTTATAATAATGAAAGAGTTCTAAAAACACAGTATTTACAGTATGTATACTTTAGCTCCATCTACACACACGACGATATAATATCTAGTAAAAAAAAAAAGAATTAATAATTTGATATCCTACTATGGTGTCCTGAATTATTTTACTCGTGACAACAAAAAGCATCCCGGTACATGGACCTTAAGCTGGGTATCAAGAATAATAATAAAAAAAGAATGCTCGAAAGAGGCTTTCCATAAAAGCATGTGGATCCTGACAGAAATATGCTGTGCATTTGAATTGGACTGTGAATGACCTGCGAATACTGATATCCTTTACCGAACCTGTTTGATGAGATTCAAAGCCTTCACCATGCCTGGTTAGCCAGAACTGCACACGTTCACAAATTTATGTCAGATCTATGCCAAAGCTGCTTTCCCATGACAACAAAGCGATGGAAAAGCTTCACAGAATGTCATGCCCGTTTACTGTACATTAGCAGGCCCTCCTGTTAAATGTTTTGTCTGGTACACCGTTGTACAGAAGGCCGTATTTCTTTAAAAAACCATTTACCATTGCACTTTAAAAAAAATTAATACCACTAATGAGTTTAATCATCTTAAATCGTTGTGTTTGAATGACATGGGTTTTACTCAGTTATGTTAAGCACAGTATGTGGAAATAGGACAGCAGCAAATTCAAAATGGTAATGTCGTTGGCACCATGCTAATGACAGCTTTCTACAAAACGTTACAGGCTGTGGTGGCGGTCTCGGGAGCCTTGATGACAAGAAAAGCAGCGTGATGGTGGCGCTATTGCTACAATATGGCACAATCGCTACATAAGCGGATAAGAGGCCATATGGGTTTAAAGGATGACTATGGTGGCATCCACATACACTCATGAGTCTATTCAAATGGTAATGACCTGAAATAACTGTCTCTATGTTTAGAGAGAGGGGGGCGGAAGCCATCTGGTTGACGTGAAAACAGTATACGCTACATATTTATTCCAAATTACCTGTGTGTGTGCGGTTGTGTCTCTCCAGCTGACTGCGCTTAGGGAAGGCCTTCCCGCACGAGGAGCAGCTAAAATCTCTAGGTTTGAGGGAGCTGGGCGATGGGCCTGGCTGGTGCACTCGTTCATGCTCCTATTGAGAGATAAATGTATCCAACTTTAATGACAGGGCAGAGTATGTAGCAGGGGTCATCAACATAGTAGGCCTCAATGACCACACAAGTAACAGTAGTAGTATTAATAGACCACATAAGCCTGTTGTGAAAATAGCTCACCAGAAATTGGACAATGTGAAGAAGTGATATGGCACCGATTTAGCTTGACCTTGGACACAAGCTTTAATTAATTTCGCCCGCCTCTTTTCTTATTATTTATATCTTCAATTTGTCATAATTCTCTTTTCTGTAGCCACATCCAGGCAGGTTAGCTACAATCCTGTGGATCCTGCACTTCTGAATAAGTGCAACTGTAGTCACGGCAACATCAGCAAGAAGCTTGGAGATGGCATTCTAGCTGTTAACATAACTGTGCTTGCCTAGAATTTGCCTTCTAGTCTTCTAAAACAACACGTTCCTTTGCTTTTAAAGATCCATGGGAACCTGGTAATGGTGGGTGTGGGGTAAGAGCTTCTGCTCTGCTAAACACCTACCTTAAGATGCATCGCTCGCTTAAAGGCTTTGTTGCAGATAGTGCAGACATGGCATCGGTCTTTACCATGAGCTTGTCTACAGTGTCGGCGTAGTGAGTTGGCATTTGGGCATACAAAACTACAGTAGAAACATTTATATTGATTATCAGCGTCTGAGGGTAGTCCCTTTATACCCTTACGGCTATCATTTCCAATCTGGAACATAAACCCAAAACAAATAAGTGTCAGTGAATTATTTTTGCCTCATGAAAACAGCAATACACAATTGTAGACAAACACAATGTAATGCATGCATTTTTTATATATTTAAGTACTGAAGTGGACAGTATTAGATTAAATGAGCCTCAGCCTCCCGTAATCTAATCTATCTTCCACTTTGGTCTCCCTGCCTGATTTAGGTACTTACGTTATATCCATTGTCAGATGTTCCCATCACAGATTGGGAATGATGGCTGACCAGTATGACTGAATGGCCTGCAATGGATGCTTGGCCAGGTTGTAGATTCGAGTCATTCAACACTGCAGGGAATGTCTGACCCTAAGGATCAAAATAAGTTACAAGAACCTGGCTAACTGGAACGCTAAAGAATTCGAAACCTTGAGGACAGTTACAACAGAACATTAATAATTGACAAACGGTGCATGTAAAACATTTTTTACCTGTGCATTGAGGTTTACAGTGACGCCATCCAGCATACTCTGGGGATCTGTTAGGGTTAGTGTAACGCTACCATCACTGGCCACACCTCCTGGTGACAATACGAGGCTTTGTGATGAAGCAATGTGTGATAGAGAGGTGTTTGATGGAAGACTGGTGACTGTAGCAAAAAAAAATTGTATGTTAGGATTTTGAGTTTTGTGTCACTGATAAACCATAAGGTGCAAGTAAGGCTTTCTGGCAAGATTTTTTGTAGTTTTGTAGTGAAATGAAACATCTTCTGATATCATAATGTGAGAATGATGATATTCACTCTGTCCAATGTTTTACTTTAAAGTACAAGTTAAGCTAATTGTAATAGATGCATGCATTTCACATTTATTTCTAAAATTATACAATAAACAACAATATGAATCTATTTTGGCCAGAAATATTTAATGGAAATGTTTGGTAAAAGTACCAAGGAGGGCAAGGTACTATGATTTTGATTGTCATTACAGAAAACAAATTCTATATGTAGTTGATAGAAATATATATAGACATATTCTTTATTTGCAAAGTCTTACCAGCCATTCCAGTGTCGGTGGGATTTTGAGGTAGAAGGTGGTCGTTGGTGATGGTCAGGGTGGCATTGGTGGGCTGGCCTGTGAGTGGTGATGCCAGTCTGAGGCCACTGTTCATCTCTGCATTGTTGCTGTGCTGAGGAAGTAGATCTTGACCTGCAAATATATGTAATTAATGTGAAATTATAGGTTCAGGAAATGCAACACAAGCTGTTACTTTTGATGAAGACATGTCATTAATTAACAATGTTTCATTGTGCAGTAGCTGTGTGTATTCTAGTATAGTAGTACGATATCCGTCATAAGTTCCTCCCAAAATGTCATTCTAATACTTTTAATTTATTCTTTTTTGTATTTTTTATTTTGTTTTTCTGTAATTAACTTTTGTCTGAATTCAGACATGCAGAATGGAACTAAACCTTGACAGAATATTTCTTCCTCTCCGTTGTTTGAATTTGTATAAAACATGATTGAGAGTACACAGGCTCCGATGCTATATAATACCTGATATGGTGAGAGTGATCTCTTGAGGGTTTCCTGATGAGGTGTTGGAACCAGAAGCTGTTGCCTGTACTTGCGCTAGAGCATGTGTGAGGCTGGAATCGTTGATAGTGAGTGTAATCTCTTGACTGCCCGTGCCTGCACTCACCAACCCAGTGCTGCTCATAACATGGCTCAGGTCCTGAGAGCCTGGATGATTAGTGATAGTTCAATTCACCACTCAATATTCAGCTCAACGAGTATTGTTAACAATTTCAACAAGTAAGGAACATACCCGCAGTGTCGTGCTCCGAAAGCCCAGCCATTGTGACTTGGGCAGGTGTGATGGTGGAGGGCTGCAAGCCCAGGCTGGTCAGGGGGTGGAGGACAACATTGGCTGACACAGATGGGTCATTAGTAGACATGAGCTGACTGCCAGAGTGGAGGACAAGCCCAGTGTCCACACTCAGAGGCTGCGAGAGAAGGCCGCCCTGCTGTAGAGTCTGTTGGAGAAGGGCATGGTCGATCTGCACGAAAAAAACAAGGTACAAACAGATTATTGGTTTACAATGATTCATATTCATGTCTCAAGATTATGATGATTTAAAAAAAAGAAAAACAGCTTGGAGAGGCTCCAGCAACCTTCGCGACCCTGAACAGGATCTACGGTGTTGAAAATCAATGGATAAATCGAAGGTGTCCTTCATGTTTCATGGGTGAGTAGTTATGGATTGTGAGCAAGGTTGCAGCAGCAAGAAACAAACAAAACAAAAGAAAACAAAAAAGGTTTACTCGGCGACATGCCTAACCTGAAGAGTGATGTTGTTTAAGTTGCTCGTGTCGATGCCAGAGATCTGAACATTAGGGCACACCAAGTTGGCGGGAGTCAACTGGAGGTGAATCCCTTCAAGTGTGGTCAGCCCATCTGATAGAGACACATTCACATCTCCTGCCACCACAAACAAAAACAAATGCAGTTGATAAATATTCAATAAATGTTTCCCAAGAAAAATGGGTGGAATCTGAATAAAGAATATGAAAATGTAAAAAAAAATACAGTTTGTGGTTATTTTGTTCAAATCCTTTGTTTTTAGGTCTGGGTAGTCGTTTTTTGTAACCGTTAGTTCATGTTCATGTGGTGTGAAAACTGATCCATACCTGACATTGATGCTGGCAGAATTGCCTGTCCCACCAGGCCCGACTGTAAAAGATTCTGGTCAAACTGCCCAGTCAGCACTTGGTTTGCTGGGAGGTAGATGTTGTCAGAGTTGGGGGTTTGTAGCAGGCCAACAGTCTGAAGTGCCTCTGATACTGTTGTATGCTGGGCTTGTACTGAGGCCCCGGTATTCCCTGCGTCTTCACTATGACTGTTCTGAGCAGAAGACGAGGAAGGCCGTTTGGACTTGCGACTCTCTCCATTAGTTCGGAAGTGGCACTGGATGTGGGTTTTGCGATGCCCGGAAGTTCGAAAGCGAAGGTCACAAAAGGGGCATTTGAAAGGCTTGGAGCCAGTGTGGAGCCGCATGTGCACCTTTAAGCTTCCCTTTGTAGAGAAGGATGTGTTGCACATGTGGCAGTTGACCAGTTTCTGACCTGCAAAAATTAGAACAAATCTAAGAAGTGAATGGGCGTACTGAACTTATTAGGCCACCAACTAAAAACAATTCCAGTGGAAAAAATGGTCGGTTTGATAATTTGACGAACAAAATGGAACCATTACTGTATAAAATAGTCGCATCCTCGAATCGTATCTTCCTCGTGTAACCTCTCTTATGAGTGATGTACAGCAAATAGAAATTGTTTTGATGGTGCTGTGTTGTTTCTTGGAATTTATCGTGATAAACTTGGAGACTTTGGTGTTTAGAGAGGTTTAGTTGTTGTATATTAATAAGCATGTTATGGACTAAAACCATACTATACTGAATCTAATCGTAGTCCCACTAAATCAAAGTGCATAAAATCATTTCATTTTAAAATTGTTACATGCTTGAATCACATTGTAACAAAAATCATATCTAGAATTGTTTTATGTGGAGAGATTCACGTTGAAACCGATCTCAACCTGACTTGTTTCGAGAACATAGCATTATTACCTAAGTTGTTTTTTGGAAAATAAATAAATACATTTATTCAACAAACAAGAAAAATCCAGTTGACTTGATTCAACTTTTGAAAATTACCATGCCCTTACCTGTATGGCTGAGAAAACAATATTTAGCAAGTGCAATAGTATTTTTTTATTGATAGTGCGAGAGTACTGTAAGGTAAAAATCAAGACAATCAACATCAAGACTAACCTGTGTGTGTCTTCACATGGCAATCCAGAGTAGATTTCACCGTAAAACTCTTCCCACATTCATCACATTTGTATGGTCTTTCTCCTGTGTGGATTCGAATGTGCCTAAATACAATATAGGTGGAAGTTTGAGAGTTGTGCTTCTGGGTTCTCCCTTCAGTCGTGAAGAGGAATGTACTTTAAGATTGACAGTGTCAAACAGTTAGAAACTAACAATGGGGAAAAAAATAAAGAAGCTAAGTCAATGAATATTAAAAAAAAATAAACCCGCCATCCAACCAACCAGCTAGATAAGAAAAACTGCTTCAACCCGCTTCCCTTTTCGACAAGTCATGTAAAACAAAATGTGAAATCAAACAAAATCAAAATGTTCAAAAAATTACGTTGGAGATGTGTTGTGGGTCACAGCGTCACATGTTGCTATTAATATTAGTTTCATGGTATTAAAATGGGGCTCACATTACCTGATGAGGTCACTGGGTTTTTTGAAGCTTTTGGGGCAGAACGTGCAACAATTTGCAAACTTGGGTTCTGTCTCCGACACCACCGCTTTGTCCTTGATCTCACTGATACGATCCCTCTCGGCAGCAGACTGGGAAAGGATTCTCTCTGATACAGATGCCTCCTCACCAGGGTCCTTGGCCAGTTCTGCCGCTTGCTCCTCTGTGAAAGTGATGATTTCCATTCCCCGTCTCTTAGATGTTTTTTGATCCCCTTCTTCTTCTTCATCTTCATCATCATCCTCCTCAACCTCTTGACCTTCGAAACCAATAACTGAGGCAACAGAAGGCAAAGCTTTGAGTTCCAGCACAAATGTATACATATACTGGGCATATTAATTAGAGTGACACAATCTAATAAAAAACAAAACAAACGGAATTTAAATAGTATGCTGAATTTTGATTGACAGCAAAATAGCTTTGTCTTTGTCATATAGTGTAGCTATGTAAGGTAACCAACATCTCAGCATTTACATTTGCCAAACAATTACGACAATACATAGTACTTCAATTCAGTCATCATGTTGCAAGTTATCAGCTTGGACCATGAAGAGATGCCACAGCATTTGTTCAGCAGTTTTGATGCTGGATGCCCTTCCTGAATTTACAAATCCTTTTTTTTTTTTTTTTAAATCCAGACTTTGGACAGTAGTAGTATCTTTGTATTGGGTACGTGGCAAGAAATCAACAGCACTATGTTTGTACGAAAGGCACCAGAATGTACATAACAGATACTATCGGAGTACTAGTGCACCTCAATTCAACCAAGTAAAGCATACCTAACTAATAATTGTTTGTCTTTTTCAGTCCAATGTTAAGTGACCATGTTGTGGACCCAGATTACTTACTTCGACTCACAATCGCATGCTCCTTTTTGATATGCTTTTTACAAAGCAAGCTTGTCCTGAAGCTCTCATCACATGTGTTGCATTTGAATGACTTAACATGGATAATCATGTGGCGGTTCAGACTGCCATTAGTCGTGAAGGAGGCATCACAAACATTACACTTGAAGGGCTTCACTCCTGCCAATGGAAAGGAAGTACATAAAGACGTGTCGAAATGAAAATATGCCAACAGAACCTTTCGAATTTTCATGGTAATGAAGACCCAAAATGGTTGAACTTAAATGGAAATAAAACATTAAAATAATCCAATTTAAATACATTTTCATTTAAAAAAAAAAATCACAGTAATTTGGGGAGAGAGTTTGAGATTTCTCAACATTCTGTACCTGTGTGTGTGTTCAGATGGGATTTAAGCACCCCGCCGGATACAAAAGCTCTTCCACAGAGGTGACATCTGAAAGGCTTTTCTCCAGTGTGGGAGCGCAAATGCTGTTTCAGATGACTTGACTTTTTGAAGCCTTTATTACACCAACTGCACCTAATGATTTGGGGGTGAGGACCCATTTAGTCCCTTCAGCTAGAAAACGTTCACAAAATCCAACTTCTTCATTTACTTTGCTGTTCAGTATTCAAAAGAAATGGAATAAAATGCTATCAAAACGATGATGTGCAATCAGACATGCTGATGTTATTCAACAGTTGAATTAACTCTCAAAACATTACAAAATGTGTGGAAAATATAGAGATGAGGAACCACCTTCCCGAAAAGAGCATTTTAAACATCTACCAAAGAAGCTGTGTTCATTAAGCATGTTTCAGAGGCAAATGTCTGCAAGACTGTTGAAAACAGGTGGATATAACAGACATCAGCTTTTTTTTCCCTTTTTTAGCTCATCATCTTGCATCAGCCCCAAATATACCATAATGGTCGGAATCTGAAATTAACCTGTACGATCTTTTGCTGTTGTCTTCACTGTCCTCCTGGTAGTCGTGTGGCTCAGTATCCAGTTGTAGTTCTTCCTGGCTGTTCTGCTGGAGAAGCCCATTTGTCTACATGGAAAAGAACAACTACATACAGACTCACATTGGCACTTATAGGATAGGTCTATTTGTACAAAATGATGTCAGCACAAAGATTTGCGCCATTAAAAGTGATCATCTGTAGTGATTTAATGGCTTTTGGAGGATGAGATTTATGACAAACTGGCCCGTTTAATTTTGGAGCTCGCTTCAGCCAGTCTCCAACACAGGAGGGAGGCAGGCAAATGTTAGAATGTGTATTGTTTCCTTGCTTGGCTTATCACATTCTGTTGTCACTTAGTGTCTGAAATGGTGATTCATTGCCACCAAAATCCATATGCAAATTGCTACTCAGGTTCCCTTCAACCTGTGAAAATATGAAATGGCTCTGCACAGTATTCTGGATTTAAGCTCAAATGTGAGCAAAACCCACTATCTTTATATTTGTGGAGGTCCACAAATAAAAAAAATATTGTGCCAAAATTTTTAAAATATATATTTTTACAGGTTGAAGTGGACAATAGTAGAAATGTGCATATGAATTTGGGTGGTGATTGGTTGTAATTTTCAGACTTTTACCAACGCTCTGATTCTGCCAGACAGTGATGACATGTTTTCACAAAATTCCAGTCTTTAATAATTTTCCTTTTCTATGTACAAGTGTTTTCTATTCTGATGAAGTATGTAGTGACATGCCCATTGCCATCTAAACTAACCGACACCCTCATGTTGAATCCTGATTAGAAGAGGCTATTAATCAAGCAAATCTTTATAGTAATCAGAAATTTCATTTTGTCTTAGGACTGTTCCGTATGAGCCACATGTCTTACTTAAAATAAATGCAATGCATGTAAGTAACTAAGTTCAATCGAGGCAAGAGCTGTTGAACATGTTTTGAGGCCGGGACTCACCACTTCAGCATTGGGAACATGAAGCAAACTCGGGGGAGGAAAGCTGGATGACAGGGCCTGAGACTCCAGAGTACTGGAGTCCTGTAGCTGCTGGACAGTAGAGAACTGGCTTTGATTGTAACTTGATTCTGTTATGGTAAAGCCTGGGAAGCCCACATAGAACAAAATATTTGGAGTTAAATATAGGTATGGCAGCAAAAGGCTTGACAACATTTAAGACAACACAGATTTCACAGATTATAAATTAATGTATGGTAGAAAGTGTAAAATATTCTACAAAAGCTTTTTGCTGTCATCACTCTGCATACTGTCAATGACTATTCAAACGCTAATACATATTTCTGATGTGAAACATCAAAAGTTGTGTTGCGGTGGTAGCTAATGAAATGAGAATCTAATAGGGTCCAGTAAAACAAAAAAGCATTTTCAATTCACACAGACAAAAAAAATCTGTCAGAATGCACCTTGTGTTAAAGCTTGCTGGTCAAACGTGGTCTGAGGGAGTGTTCGCGTCTCGAATTGGGTGATGTTCTGCGGTAAAGTATGTTGGGTAGTCACATAGGAGTCTGTAAACAGATAAATAAAATTCTTATAATGTAGTCTTTAGTAAAAATCTGGGGCTGTATATAATGTATTAAATGGGAATAATCAAGACTTGAAAATACACACAATAGGGGAAACATTTAATATAAAATTGACTTTCTTGTAATAATACAAACAAAGCTGTTGCAAAACTTCATAATAGCCTCAGAGAGTTGTGTCTGGTTGCAGTACAAAAGTACTACTGTATCAATCAATTACCAATATGTCTTGTATAGTCATCTTAATATTGAAAGAATAAGGCTGTCTGACAGTTGACTTGTCAATGTGACAGTCTGAGGTTAAAGGTAGGTGAGATTCTTGCTGCAACATGAGACATTAGTAACTACAATATGTTTGGGGCGTGAAATTTATCTTAAATATTATAAACAGTCATTCACTGTCACTTATATTAAATAAATCTGAATCTTTATGCATTGTATTGAGTTTTAAAAAGAGGATTTTGAGCTTAGTGGAATGGGCAAGCAAAGGTAATAATGATGATCTTCCCAAAATTTTGAGGAAAACCAGCAACCACATAAAAGCCACTCGTCTATGTAAAACCAAAAACACGTGGTTCATAAGGTACCATGCAGAGCATACCTAATGCTACACAACAGCCCTAGTTGTTATACACATCTGGCAGTAAGTCAATGACGATGCAAACAGCAAATACTCTTGATGAGAATGTGACCATTTGTGTTACCTTCGCTTTGCACCAGTGCTTGGTCTCTCAGTTGTGCTTCTAATGTCACTGGCTGGCCTCCATTGACAGCCTCTGCTTGACCAAGTGTCAGCATATTTTCCTGCTCACTTGAAGTGGCGGGTGGTTGCTGAAGGGAATTACCCTCCATTTCCACCTGCATATCGTGGGGCACCGTGCCAGCTTCTAGCGGGTCATCAGCCGAGTTAGGCTGCAATTGTTGAGCCAGTTCATATCTAGTTTGGGGGCAAATATGAGGGGAAACAGTACATTAAAAGCTTTGAGTCAAAAATATTTTTCATCAAACTAATCACTGTATAGAAAAAAATATATTTGAAGCGCCCATTTTTACACACGAGCAAAAAAAACACTCAAACCTGTGTGTCTTCATGTGTTTCCGACAGTTTGGAGATGACTTGAAAGTCTTCTGGCAGTAGGGGCACATGTAAGGTCGTAAGTCACTATGGGTCGTCATGTGACGTCGTAGGCTACCACTAGTGGTGAAAGTTGTATCACACATGACACACTTGTATGCCTTCAGTCCTAAGTGGGTCCTAATGTGAGCCTTGAGAACCCCCGAGGAGGCAAAACCCCGACCACACTGCACACACTTGTATGGCCTTTCACCTGTGTGAGATCTTGAGTAAACAAAATGACCATTAGTTCCGGGAGATCTATTTTCTGTTTTTACAGTTTTTTCCCCCAAACACATGTATAGCAATCTCAGCTTTGAGATTTGAGACAATCGTTTATTGAAATGAGTAAAACAATCATTAGAAGAATTGTTTCACCTAACGTGCTGTTTCAGATGACTTGATTTCTTATAGGCCTTATTGCAGAACTGGCACTTGTACGGACGATCGCTGCCTTCCACCTCCAGGTACTGTTGGAATGCCAGGCGAGGATTCTGAGATGGGATGAGGCCTGTTGAGCGATCAACACATGATATTTTAATGTATGATGCAATTGTATTATATACAACGACATGCTGCTCAAATGAATGAGGAGGAGGAGTAAAGTGTTGTACTAACACAAGTAACACTAGTCTTATTTTGACATTGTGGACATTCTCTTACCAAAGTCCGTAATGAGAATGGGCTCCTGCAGCGGGATGTCAGGTAACGATAAATTACTCTTAGACACCTTGGCTTTGTTAGTTTTTCGTGGACACCTGTGTTTTTTCTGATGTAAGCTTTTGAAATGAGATGCGATATGTGTTTTCCTGTGTCCTGATGTACGGAAGATCTTGTCACAGTGAGGGCAGGAGAAAGGACGAACACCTAAAAAGAAAAATTCAACTTGGAAAACTTTGACAATTGAAAATTGTGCTGACTGTGACACATTTACTGTATTAGAAATGTATTAGACCACCACCATCAAGTTATCTCAGGGACCATCCCAGGATCAAACAATGAAGTGCTTTCATGCAAACTTGAATGCTTTCAAGGCAACACGAATGAATGGCGAATTTTAACCCGAATGCGCCTTAAATTAACAAACGTTTTAATCATGATGCAACAGCAGCTTTGCATCTTTGGGTGAGTAGCCTGTAACAAGAGCTTTGCTTTTTTGTTTCCTCATTAACTTCTTTTTTTGTGTTGTTATTATTATTAATGTTCATTGTTTGTCAAGAGCACTTGATGTACAGTGAGGTGACTGGGGGCAACATACATAAAAAAAAAAATTTAGGTCGATACAGATTCGGGATAAAAAAATAAAAAAAAAAACAATTCTGATGTTTTTCATTTTTAAAGCATTTCCATGGGCACCAATTCCAGGCAAATTTGAGCTATTTGCTCTTTCCCCACGAAAAGTGCGGGTTAACTGTAAAGAATATCGTTTAAAAAAAACACTTTTCTTATGTGTTTCCGATGGTGTTCTATAAAATAATCCTTCAATAAAGTGGACATACTTACCGGTATGCAGTCGCATGTGTACCTTCATGCTGCCAGAAGTGGAGAAGCACTTCCGGCAGAACTGACACTCAAACGCCTTGATCCCTGTGTGAGTTTTCATATGGGCTGTGAGTGTACTCTTGACAGCAAATGCTCGGAAGCACTGTTTGCACTTGAAAGGTTTCTCGTGAGTATGAATGCGGATGTGGCGGACAAGATCGCTGGGCTTCTTAAATTCCTTGGAGCAGTAAGGGCATCCATGCCAGCGGATGCCATTTTCCTCCCTGATGGAGCCTAGGAATGGAAGTGGACAATGGAGTCAGCATTTCAATCAGCTGTTTCAGCAGTACAAAGGCGTGTTTTTTCAGCCGAATAATACCCTTATCCAAAATTGATCCGTTATGCTTCCATACCTGGCATTTGGATAGGTTTCTTGAAAATGCTTCTTTTTCTTTCTCGCACAGGTTTGTCTAGAAGCGGTGTTTTTTTCAAATCCACATTAGTGCCCTCCGATGTCTGGTTTGGAGGCTCCCTGGCGTTGGTATCAACATTCTGAGTTGGGGCTACACTGAGCCCGCTGTTTTCTAGAGCTTGCTATAAAAACAGAATCTTCATTACCTCAAAGAACAACAATAGAAAATAGTCAGATACATTATATGCCTCTCATATTAGAGCGCTAAAGCGTGTGACTAAGTCTGGGGTGTGCATTATGTGAAAGTCCTTGACTCACTTGTAGGATGTCTTGGTTAATGGCGCTTTCCATGGCAACAGCTGGCTCTGGGGGTTGGGGCTGGGCTGTTTCTCCATTGACTTGCTCAGAGAGTTCTAGTAGCTGCTGGATGACATCTGTTACTGCCTCTCCGCCGTCTGACCCTGAAGGACCCGCAGTGTCTGTCTCCTGAGGGACAAGCAGGGATGAGGGGAATGAGAGATGTGACAATTGGCAATTAGGGAAAGGTGGATTTTTAAAGATCTAATCAGTACACTATGATATGCAATGCAAGTCAAGATCATTATTAATTAATATTGTAGTTGCAGTGTGTTCTAGTGGTAGAGATAGAACTGAATTGCAGCAAATTTTTGGTTCTTTATTGAGCTACCAGAGAAGGGACAATGTCTCTTAGTATAATCTGCACATCTGCACCACTGCTGACTATTTTTTATTTAATTTGTGGTAATAGGCTTTTCGATGGACAGCAATATCATTGGTATAGATTATTTATGTATAAAGTGTTTGCATTCTTCTGTGTTTCAATAAGTGCAGGAAAAGGAAGTAGGGAAGGAACGCACAGTGATGATTTTTTACCTCATAGTGAAAAATTACTATGAGATTTGTCCCAAGAGAATTCCTACTGAGAATTAAGAGCACACAGCAAGCTATCTGGTGAGCAAACATTTCAAATGATTTTTGCTCAGAAGATAGCGCCACAGTGCAGTAGGCAGAACACATTAGAGATTTGACAGAAAGCTGTGCAATAATGTCATCTTTAGTTTTTTTTTTCCTGTTACTAGATGGGATAAAATGACGCTATTTTATTGACTTTGTAGAAAGCTTTTTCTGGCCTCACAATAAATAGTGAATTGAACAAGGTCAAAGTGACCGATCAATATAGCGCAGCAATAAGAAATGGCTGAGGAAATATTGCAGGGCTTTAAGTGCTAGCAAGTAGGTTTAAACTAAATCTTAATGAATGTTTGCAGAAAGAGCTGAAACAAGCCATCTGAAGAAAGCACCCTTCAAAGGTGAGACAGCTGGAGCAGTTTGCTTAAGAAGAGTGGGCCAAAATAGTAACAGTAGGCTTAAAGTACCACCGCCCAACATGCTGTGCCTATAAACTGTGCTTTATTACCAAAGTGCTGGAAGGTACATCCATGACAGAGATGTGCATCTTGCCGATGTGTGCATTCAAACTGCCCAGCTTCTTAAAAACACAGCTGCAGTCCATACAGGGAAACAATGGCACACCTTTCACCTACAAAAAAAATAGTACATTACATACATACTACATTATATGGCAGCTCTATGACAGTGGGTCACATATGGTGGCTGATTTTATATACGTGTTGTACACACTATTCAGTTACAAAATTCCTCACCAATTCCATATTCACAAGATATTTGTTCCTAAATTGCCAAATATTGATTGCACTGTTTTAATTTCAATGTCAAGGAGTGAGGTTTGAGGATGCTTATTCGTTAGAACATGCGGATGTGGCAACTGGTTGAAAAATATACTGGCAAGATGCCTATACGACTGAGGGCCATCCAAGTAGGCCCTTGACAGATGACAGTGAAAGCATCTTTGTGAAGGACAAAGAAGTGGCGATCATGAAGTTGGATCAACCAACGATAAAAGCTGTGAGAAAATAGATGTCAAATATGAAAGCTGTATAAAGTGGAAGGTCAGAAAATCCATAGGTGATAAAAAGACCCTGAGTGAAATGTGGAGTAGGAAAAGACCAATGAAATCTCTATAAGTACTATACTGAAAATAAATGTGAAACAAAAAAAGGCTGTATATGAATGTCATCATTCATTGAACTCAGATTGGAATTTTGTGACAATCACCGTCGGTGGGTGGATAGGTGGGTGGGGGGGGGCGTGGGGGGGTTGGTTGGGTGGTTGGGTGGGTGGATGGATGGATGGATGGATGGATGGATGGATGGATGGATGGATGGATGGATGCATGCGGGTTCTCTGCAATTTCATGCATGCAATAGATATATAACCCTCTGAATTGTAATATAGAACAAGTTGGTAAAGACTTCTTGATTAAGCGACATTTGCATCTAAAAAGGCAACTGCTAAACATTCACCAATTACTTTTATCAGTGAAAACATGCCAAACTTACGATGCTACTCTCTTACCTCTGAATGAACCCTCTGTACATGGGAATGTAGGTTCCCCTTTTGGGAGAAAGATGCTGGGCAGAACATACAGAGATGAGGCTTTTCCCCAGTATGTCTCACCATGTGAGTTTGCAGTACCACCTTCTGGTTGAAAGCCTTGCTGCAATGTGTGCACTTGAAGGGCCTTTCACCTGAGTAAAGACGAGGTGAGACACATTAAGCTGTAGCAGGAAGAGAATCCATTGCGGATGTGCTGGAGCCTATCCCAGCAGTCATCGGGCAGTAGGCGGGAGACACCCTGAACCGGTTGCCAGCCGATCGCAGGCCACACAGAGACGAACAACCATCTGTACTCGCACTCACACACACCTAGGGGCGATTTGGAGTGCTCAATCGGCCTACCAAGCATGTTTTAGGGATGGGGAATGAAACCGCAGTGCCCGGAAAACACCCACGGGGACAGGGGGAGAACATGCAAACTCCACACAGGGAGGAATGGAGCTGGAATCAAACCGGCACCCTCCTAACTGTGAGGCAGACGTGCTAACCAGTGTGCCACCGAGCCACCCAGGAAGAGAATAATGATGCTTTTTTTTATGTTTAAATAAATAAACCAAGAAACAAAGCAACGTTTGTGTGAACGTATGGTGCCACAATGCAATTCTGAGTTTTAGCAATGACTGATAATTTTTTTTCTAATTATCTGCTGGCAACACTTGCACATTTAGAAATCTATTTGAAACCTAGAGAAAGTATGTAGTAATTTGGTCAATTTCAGTAAATGTAAAATGGCTTGCTCTCTTTGCTTGGATGATACAAAGTTCACGTTTGAATACATGTCATTTTTGGGATCTTCTAAAAAGTGATGACTTGGAAGGTACGAGGATTCTAACCTACACAGACGATAAGTAGATGTAAACAACGTGGTAGTAATAAGATTATCACAAAGAGTTTGGGGCTTGTGTTGCAAAAGACAATCACTTGCCGAAGAGAAATCAAAGCAAGCAAGTTGAGCTAAAAGGTTCAAGAGCCACGTGCAACAAGGACGTTTCTTGTATTTTATCTTTTACAAGTGCAGAATATCTTTTTTTTTTTTTGTAGTGTCATTTGTGGATGAGTGGTCTGCTGTGCAAATGGTGGCAACAGGAGAATATTTTTCTGCATGTACCGCTTACCTGTGTGTATACGTATGTGTCTAACAAGCTGGCTGGGCTTTTTGAATGCCTTTCCACAGTGATGGCAACTGTTGGTGAACCCGCTGCGATCAATGTTTTTCTTGTAATTTCTGGAGCTAGATGACAGCGGCCTATAATGAAAGGTAATAAAAATGCATTAAAATTTGGAGAGCCTGTGAAAATTTTTTATCATGAACTTAATTGTTAAAATATTGTGTTACTATGATAAAACAGCAGTGTTGACAGTTTCTATTATTTTGGAAGAAGGCTAAAGTCCTTTGACTTTTAACATTACTTTTTATTAATTTATTGAAGTGTCCTAACCTCATTTTAATGTGACATTTCATGTGCTCCTTAAGGTGTGCAGATGTCTTGAGTTCTTTCCCGCAGTTCTTGCAGGTATAGACATTAACGCCGGACAACTCCTTGCGATGGTTCTCTGAGTGAAGAGAGAGTTGACTCTGAAGAACAAACTCATCCCCACATTCTGCACAAATCAGGTTCTGAAATGTAGGAAAGTGGAGATAAGATTTGTTATAACTTGGTTTATATTGACCAATTTGCTGCATTGTTGGACATACCTCTTCTCTTTCGTGGAGCATAGTATGGGATTTGAGACTGGCAATGCGGGAGAACCTTTTATTGCATACCGGACAGGTGAAGTCAGAGGTTGTGTGTGTGGACTTGTGGAGTGTGAGGTTGAACTCAACATTAAATGTCTGTGGACACTGGTCACATCGATGAGGCTGGGAAGAAGAGCAGAGAGACATAATGTTGCGTAATAGTTCAAAAGTCCCTGCAATGCAGCCCTCTTGCTTTTTCCATCTCATGCTGTTGCGGCTTTAAGGTTAAAGCTGCTCAATTCAGGAACTTGATATTGATCATTCCTTTCCATAACTTAACCCAACCGCCATTATGGGCAACTCAAGCCACATTGATATCACCAAACCCTAACCCTCACCCACACGACACACTACATGCTGTCTGAATGTGGGCATTGGCACACAACAAACTAGTCAGGTTCAGACCTTGATGGGGACGGCAAACATGCAGATGAGCTTCCCTCAGACGATCTAAAAGTCGGTGCAGAAATGTGTTGGTCATGTTAAATTGTTTGTACAGGATAGCGGTTTGGGGACTGGTCTCTGATGACCTTTGAGGTAAAGATACTGGATGTGGAGGAGGTACAGTTCAGTTGTGAGGCCGGTTGGATGAACTGCAAATTTCTCTGAAATTTCTTTGGAGACGTCAGCATGCCAACAGCATGCTCCCTCATAACTTGTGAATTCTGTGGCATTTATATTTATGTTCAGTATATCATCCTTAGTAGCAGACATAAAAACTTATACCTAAAACTCGAACCATCAATGCTAATATTCCGACAGGTATTGATCACCTCCATAGTGCATTACAATACATTAGATCTTAACCTCTTACCTTGTCATTGATCTCATGCTCACGAAGATGCCTCTGCAGCTGGCTCTCTGTGGTAAATATTTGTGAACATATTGTGCACTTCTTATCCTTGAATTCACCAACATTGACACCTTCTGCCTTATTTTCATTAGCATCTGCATCAAAAATGAAGGGCAAAACAAAACATTTTGCTCAGTTCAATCCTTACAACCTTCAACCTAAAAGAAACTGGACGCGATGATGCAATAACTGTTGTGTTCACGTGTGAGTAACTTTTTTTTTTCATTAGTGCTCTGTGTATTAAAATGTCAACTTCCCTGGATAGGCGCCAAATGACCAAACTGTTCCAGGTCCTACTATAAATGAGTAGTGGTAGTCCTACCAGAGCCAGCGCTGGCCCTAAATAATAATGATATAATCCAATAAATTTCACCGATTAAGTCATATTTAGCATCTTTATAACGGTTTCATTTCAGCCTTTAAAACATTCCTTCCAAGTAGTTATTTGTGCACGTTTTTGTAAAGTATAAAATCTAACAGAATATTTAACATTTGACATTTGGGTTCAAGGCGTTTCTTATGGAAGGATTCAATGTAACATGCAAAAAAATGTATGTAGCACAGGAAAGAGCTCAATGATGACTGATCGGTTGAAGCGGATAAACTTAAAATCTTGAATATAGAATCGTTTTAAAATCAACATTGTTGATTTGATCAAATGTCATTTGAACTTGATCGGTCGAGCCAAGTCAGTGAACTTTAGGTGTCATGACGCTCATAACGTGGCCCATTAAAGCATGCAAATTTGTGATGAAACGCATGTAAAACAAATTCTGTCTTACCAAATGGTTTGGTAATTCTGTAAATTTACAGAGCATCATTAGGGGCATGAAAGTGAATACTGAAAGCAGCTTATGCACTGGCATTATATTTGTGTTGCTCTTTTCTAATGATATAGATCATGTATAGCCCATTCAAAAATAGTGTACTGGGATGTTTTGCAGGAAGGCCAATATTGCAGCTCAACAGACAAAAACGAGCATGGGCACTTGGTGAGGTGCATTTAGATTCTCAACGAATCTCCTTTGAAATATGGATGGTGTAACTTCTGACACCTGAAAGCAAGCATCATGTGTTCACCCAGTAAGAATAGTCGTTAATACATTGCATTTCCACGCAACCAAACACGTCTTGATTTCAGTCGTCACTCAATTTACGTCCTAAATATCGACGATTGCCACGTTTAGTCACCATTTCAGTTTATTTCGCCAGTGCAAGACTTTGGCATTTTTTTATGATGTGATCGTTCAAATACAGACAGACAAAAGGATAAAGAAACGTGTGCATGTTTGGTGAAACTTCTCCCACACAACCTACAGCTTGCAGGAGCTCGTAGGACTGTTTCACAACACCTAAACAACTACAGCCACCATTCGAGCAAGTTAGCGTGTAAGCTAGCTGTAGCAACAACGACGAGTTAGCACAAACGTGCTAAAGGCAAATAGCTAATAAACACTGGTGCAATCCAAAACACGCAGATACAATTCGATCGTCTAGAGAAGAGCGCTTCTCCTTTCGGCGACCAATTCCGTCTGGAAGCCAGTGAGGAGAGCCACCGAGATACTATTAATATCATTCCGCCTCAATCACTCCTTCGCCGCACAAAGCAAAGCCCACCCGCAATACTATATCCGGGGACTATATACACTACATTTAAGTGTTATTAGATACGATCTAGAGGTGTTTATTAAAAAACCACCGGCCTCTTTGGACAGACTAACATCTATATTTTTTATTCGCTACATTTTGGCACTTGTTACCTGATCCGTCGTTGCTTTTAACTCTCAGTTTGCGAGGCCGGCCCCGCGGCATAGTTCCAGTTCTCTGAGCGGGTGTGCTATGAACAATTTGCCTTTCAAAATGGCGTCTCTGTCATCTGTAGTGCAGAGTTGCCTTGAAAACGCACAGCAGCGCGACGAGGGAGACATCTACTGTTTGACCTCCTGTAACGCTTCCACGGATGCTCCTCTTCTAAACGCTACAAACATAACGAGCGTGTAAAGAGACAAAACAATTGCACAAACAAAAGTAACTGAATGTGAATAGGTTATAGAGAAGTCATGTTATAATCAAGGTGCAGGGTGCAAGACTTCTGTGTTCAAATACCTATAAGGATCTGACCTATAAGGATAAATAAGGATCTGAAGAATAAAGACTTTAAAAAGCAAAGATTACAGTGAACCTAAAAATCTGTAAAATAATAATAATCAGCAGAGCCGGGTCTAGGCAGGGGCAAGAGGGGGCCTGGCCCCCTCAAATGTATGTTGTGTCCCCTCTGAATAAATCCCCCCAAATATATTATATTCCAAATGTTTTTATTATCTCATGCCTCTTTCCTCCCCTCCACTTCACTTCCCAATGTCTTGATTGCACCCTCAAATATATGAAGTTGTTTCGTGTGTGGTGTTCCTCTGCTCCATCTCGCATGCACTCACATAGATGTGGAAACATGTTTCAAAGGCAATTGAGCTAATTTGTTACAGTGATTGTTACAGTGTTCACTGTGGAAAACAGGAAACAAGACTTGTCACTACACTTTCCAATTATTTCAGACAAAAAAATGCTGTCCCTTGTATACAAAATCAGACATTTCCCCGTTATCTGTGCCCTGACCGATTCCTCTGCTTATTTTTAGCCATTTTATATTTATAACAAGAACAATGGTGTCAAAACATTTAGAACACCAACAAAGTAAGTGTTGATCATCTTCAACAGTCCACAGCCTCAGATCCTCAGGTGAGGCCCTGTTACAAAGTCAAAGGTCAACTAAAATTACCAGAGAGCATTTTTCATCATGGCACATTGGCTTTGAAGCAACCTGGCTGAAGATATAAGACAATAAAAATCGATAGGATCTCAATCACTCCCTCATCAATAAAAAATAAAAAATAAAATGTTGTTTAGGTTTCTACACTTGTTGGATGTTTTGGTTGTTTTTCTGCTCTATCAAAGCATTTCACTTCAAAAACACATTTATAAGAGTGATGCAGTATATTAATACAATTATTATGATTATGATTATTATCATTATCATTATCATAATTACTATTATTATTAATACTGTATTCGATCTAGTGAGGCTGCACGCTTCACGAGAAAGCTGCTATATGCAAAAATAGACTACAATAAAATGCTCTCATACAAGGTGACTTAAAAACAAAACAGGGACACTGGTTTTGTCGGATTGGGTGCTCAGAAGAAGATTATTGTTCCTGTTGGCACGTTTGATGTTGTGGTTTATTTCCCACATTTGCCAGCAGAGAGAGGCATTGAGTCATCTTTAGTCCAAGTATAACTTCAATAAATTAGTTAAAATCTGGTATTTACAAATATAAGATGTATTCAGAGGATTTATAACAAGCAAAAACAATAATAGCCTCTGGGTTATTCCATTTCACTCGCATGGTGTGTTTTAGCCAAATTCCCATGTTTGTTTGCTTATTGAAGACCTTTCAATAAGCCCTGTTGGGAAATTAAATACAAATTTGTTTTTGATGAGATATTAACCAACTGTTTGGACAAAACATTAGACAGTTTCCTTTTTTGTAGCTAACAAGGGGAAGTTTGTGGCTTGGTTTTCTGTGAACAAGTTAGTTGCTATGTGCAGTTTATTATGTGTTCTTGCCTGTCCCCTCAGTGCTATGCACCAAAGGCCTCAAATCTCATCTCTGAAATAAAACGTAAAAAAATTTGATCAAATTTTGTGGAATAACCAAATTGATGACATCATCCTTTCCTCTTCCTCAACTGTAAATTATTATCCTTCCCTGTTAACCTGCCTCTTCCCTCTTGACATATTCAGAATAAGATTAATCAATCAATGAAACTTTCACAAATGGGTTTCTCAGAAAAACTACATTAAAGCTTTGTCAAACAACATGCAAATTTCATGCACTGGAAACATGCGGTATATCAGACAGACTCATTTTTGCCAGCTTTTTTTCACACATAGGTCAGACTGTCAAAAAACGTTTGACAGCATGATATCTGCTGTATGAGTGGCTGGTGAATTTCAATAATTCCTCAATTGCATTATTTTCTTTCTTTGTTTGGATTATTTATTGCAATATTGATGACAGAGTCAAACAGACAGTCATGCTCTTCTCAAACAAAGAACAAATTCAGCCGTAACATTCTCCATTTAATCAGTACTCAACCGCTCTGTGAAATGCAATGACAAAGAGACAGGTAGCATCTCATCATGACCTCTGGAGTGACCTTGTTCACCAAGATTTCACATTCTGCCAATGTTTCCTCTCCCAGGTGTGGCATGATTTACCACTGCGTTGTCAAGAGTCCACACTCCAGCTCCACAAAACCAATCATTCCTTGGCATCATGAAAACAGCATGTGACAGCCGTGGTCACCATGGGTAGCTCCCCCTGTGACCATCCCCACAGGGGAGGAGCACTAAGGTAACGTGCATGGCAACATTCTCTGTCCTGCTGGGGTGTGTGAACACAAAGGACTGTAAGCCATTTCTAACAGAAAATCAATGAAATAAAATAGATTCGATTACGGTGATATGCAAACCACAGAACTGAACTGTATTCAGGTGAGTTGGTAGGTAGATAGGAATTGGGATGAATGGGTTGATGGATAGATCAGTGATTGTCAATGAGTGTGCTGGGGTACATTAGTGTTCTGTGAGAGTTCTTAAAGTGTTCCGTGGCAAATTATAAAATTTCACTTAAATGGCACAGAAATAATTCATAACAATGTATGTATTTTTGCTAATCTACCTATGCCAGTTACTTAGAGGTAGACAGAACAAATGAATGGTCTTGTAATAGATGGCAAAATGTATAGAATTGACGTGTATCCCCTTTTTGTGATGTTTTTGTCTGGTAGTGTGCTTTCATCAATAAAGGTTGGGAATCACTGGGATAGATAATAGGAGCCCATCAGGTGTTACTGCGGAGAATAGGTAATAGGCATTACACAAACAAAACTTTACAGCCAAGTCACACACATTAATGCAAAGGTGAGCTGCTGTAACATATAGCACAATAGCTGTGGGCTTGACAGATGAAATAATAATGCAGCACTGTTTTGTAATCAATAATGCATGACTGTCCATCTTCAGCGAAGGGAAAGCCCATCCAAATACCAAAGGCATGAGGACTCTTTTCATTTTATGCTACTGAAGGTCAGTGCATTCACATCTGTACTGTACTGTTTCCACACATAACTGAGAAAAAAATTGTACATTTTACTCATTTGAAGGATTGTGCACATTTGCATAATGAAAGGACACATAAGACATACTTAGCGAAGTATAATTTGTATAATTGGTGATACTGAAGTCTGTAACTTATAATGTAATTGCTATAAAAATAGGTCACTACTGATTGTTCGAATGATTATTTTTTTGTTATTATTATTAATAATAATATTTCAAATTATTGACCAATCTTAAGAGCTCTCCTTTTATGATGCAATGCTAATGGTTAAACAAACTTGTCATTTTGGAGGGGGCTCCTGAGAGGTGACTATTTTGCAAGTACAAGGTTTAACCCAAGTGATATTTTCTGTGAGTCCCTTAATGCACATACTACAAAAACAAGCACCAGATATCTCATCCACTCATTTCTACAGACACAGATGCAAGAAAAACAACAATTTTTTACATTATATTTGTGCAATTGCTGGCACAATATGCATCTGCAGTGCATACCTGTATGTGCAGGCTGTAAAAGCACGACAACTTCTGCAAGTATGATGCACAAGCATGCAGTCATTTTTCATCTACCACATGAACCCACATCCCCATGATTGCTCGGATCAATTAGATACTGTTGAAGGCTAATCCCAGAACTGCCACAGTGACTTCCTAATATTTTTTTCTCCTTCGTAAGTCCATATTTTTCCCACCCAAAACTAATTACAGGTAGAGATGTGCAGTTTGAGATGCAAAGCTTGGAGACGCTTTGATGGATGGTGAGCAGGGACTCAAAAACAGAGCAAACAGGTAATTAGCATGACAATGGGGATAAGGCCAAACAAAGACACAAGTGTGTTTGGGCTGCAGAAGTGGAGGTAGTGCAGATGTCTTCTCTGTGTGTTGCTGGGAGGGGGGACAAAAATACGGTAAATAAACAAGTAAGAAGCAAGTAATTAGTAAATAAGAAGATAGAAATGCTGAGGAAAGCCAAGATTATTTGGATTAAGTCAAAATTCCTATTCCTAAAACATTCCAAATAACTTGTTTACATGTGTGAGCAGACAGAGTTACTCCTGGATTTGAATATTTCTATGTAAATGGTGACGCACAGACACTGTGACACAAATAGACGTAATACCTTCGAGCATCAATAAAACATTATATTCATGTCACTCATAAGCAGACAGTTTATCGCTAGCTGCAAATGTTTTGGTATTATTGTTTACTTCTGCATTGTGTGCCGGAAATAGGCGCAGATGGTACTGGGGATTGAGCGGACACGTCTTCAGTCTTTCAGGTTCATAAAGGAATAAAAGTAATAAGACAAAAATGTCTCGTAAAACAGAGGTGTAATGTTGCATTTACATTATACAAAAAATAAATTGTAGTTCAAGTTGTAATTTTCATAATTTCTCTTCCTGAAACCAGTTATGCAAGGCAGACGCATTTTACAAACCAGAGAAAATTAATGCTATCTGCTAATCATGTTAACACGACATGTTTTGTTCCACATTTAAAAGGCTGAGAAATGCTGAGTGCACGCAACTCTCGTGTTAGTGTCACAAGCTCCAAATTCCAACTCTCAATTGAAAACACCATCACGTCTTCCCACGCTGTAAAAATTTTGGTGTTTGCTCAATGGGAAAGTTAGACAGAGCAATTTTTAGTTGATATCAAAGCATTTTAGTAGATGTTATGCATTTTAGCGACAGTGAAATGAAGAGAAAAAGTTTATACTTGAGTTTAGTGGAAGGGAAGGCATGTAAGAGCACAAGGTAGTTGGTGAAAAACAACAAACCTTAAGCAATGCGTACAGTTCACCACAAAGACTTAGTGGTGAGTCAACAGAAGAGTTTGGTGGTGGTTATTTATAACATAACATAACATAACATAACATAACATAACATAACAGCTACAATTTTTCAACAGGAATGTTACAAACTACAGACTACAAACAAATGCTGGCCAACTTACTGGCTTGTTGCATGTAGTGATTGTTGATACACAATGAATTTGTGCCAACTGAGATAAGTTATACTGGTCGGGCAACTATGCTTTCAGTTGGGCCGCAGGTTGAGTGAAAGCAAACAGCAGTATGAGCTAAGCCCTTTTTGATTCCTGCCATTTTTATCCTAAAACGCCTAAACGAAACACCCAAAGTAAATTTGAAGCTGTTCTTGAAACTATTTGGAGTATCCATATTTTAGTCTCTTTTTAAAGATGACACTTTGAATTTTTCTCCCCAACTGTCAGAATCTGTTTAAGTGCTACTGGCTGTGAGTAATGCAAGTTTGAATACACAAAAAGATGAATTTATTGTCTGCCAATGTATTATTTTAAAACATCTGCTTGGAAAATGAATGCAGCATTAACATGTAAATAAAAATGTATTCTCTGTCCACTACTGTTATTTGTCAAATGCAGATGCAAATGCAATGCAAATGCATGTGTGCGTGCGTGTATGTGCATGACAAATACAATGTTTTCTCAAATTTGTGGAGAATGTGTTGCGTCAGTCAGATGGTTGTGAGTTCTGGAGGAGGGCAGCAGAGCAAGTGAATGTTTTGCTCTCCGTTAAGCCTTCAAAGAAGACTATAATTAGGGCAAGAACAAAAGAAGCTGTAATGCGCAAGAATGTTGTTACAGTATAAAGGAAGGTAAGCATTTCAAAAGAATGTCAGTAATCTACTTGTACCTATATGTTATCAAGTGGCAAGTACAAAAAAAAGCACATTTCCTTATTGAACCCAAAGTTGAGTACCCTGAGTTGAAGGAGCATCGTCACGTTGCAGAGGCAGACATTTGGCCAATGACTAACTTGCACTTAGTGCATTATAACAAAATGTGTGTTACATGTTATGTAAATATTACAGGGAATGAAGAGGGGAGAACAAACTGTGAGTGACCCAAATAAGTTCCACACAAAAAATAAAATATTTTCATGTGGTGGTAAACGTTATAAATTAGTTCCCATCATGAATTATTGCGGAATGCAAAACATTCAGAATTGTTGTTGCGGTCATGACCTACACCTTAAAGTGGAATGCTGTAAATGTCAACTCTGTGCATAGTGAAATATGTTTCCAACTAAATACTAAGCATAAAACATACTGAAGGAATGGATCCGACAATACCTATATCTTCTTTGTCACCAAAATCCCAAACAACTAAACAGTGTGCAACCATGTCTGATGGCCTATCACATGGTTGAAATACACAGTAATTCCCAGTCTGTGAAGAAACGTTTCTATCTGATTAGTGTTGTGGACAAGAGTCCTTTGTTATGGGTTTCAGTCTAACGGCTTCACTGTTCTGGAATCACTTTGCAACCACAGAACTCCTTTCTTACCAGTAAACAGACACAGTGAATGTCATCAGCCATATCACAATGCAACAACTCCCCCAACTGAAACAGATAACACCATTCTATAGAGACAACCTTGTCACTGTTTCTTTGTTACAGTAAACATTTTATTTACGGATTGAGGATGTCCACAAATTAAAGAACACATTTTTACCAAGATGTATGTCCAGTTAGCACAATGCAGAAGAGTGTGAGATTTTCAAATGCTTTCAGTGGGGACGCTCTGGAATTTCCAATGCACATTTGTCATGCTTTTAAGTGATTTAAAAGTGAGAGGAATGGATGCATTGTGAGGGAGCTGGGACAAAGGTGGGGTGTTGAATGGCTGCCTATGTCCCCTGCCCGACCACTGCATAAAGATAAAGAAATATACTGTTGTGTGTCATCGTTGGTTTTAAATTATGAGATGTACCACAGCCACTTGCATTATTCCAGTGATAGATGAGAATGCAAAAGGTAAGGCTCGTGATGATCTTAATTCTTGTAAAAAAGTTGTTTGTAGCAATAACAGATGCATCATAAAACAGATTTAAAATAAGAGGATAACAGGGACCTATATCAAATACATACTTAATACTTCAATTCTGAGGTTTTCTAATTTAAAATAAAAAGAACAAGCGATTTCTTTGTTCACTTATTCACCCTATCAGAAACAAAAATTACTGTCAGAAGCACACCCACATTACCATAAATAAAGAAAGGAAAGAAAGAAAGCTGTAGGGCCTAGTGCAAATTTGAACCGATGAAAAAAACACATTGACTACTTTCCAGCCAGTTTCAGACAATTCTTTTATACTTTCATTCAGAGAGAGGTGTCTTATTTTAGTTGGGCAGCCACTGAACAAAGATATGTGGAAAGACAGTGCAAAAAGACAGAGGAAGAAGGAGGAGTTCAAAAATACCCATCCCCCTCTCTATGTGGGAAAATATGCAGCTTTGCCATCTATTATTGCTTCCTTCAAAGACCTTGCCTTTCAATTAAAATGACAGATTAAATTTCCTCACAATAGCTAAGACAATCTTAATTAGTAATATTGATTTTATGAATTGTGGTTTGGTTGTATGTTGTTGACATTTTTTTTTTTTTCTTGAGGCAACAGGTTTTATTTATGAACTGATATGCACGTATGTTTGGCCACTGACTAATTATGAACGTACACATAGAACACACTGCTTAGGTCTTCTTTCAAAAGAGCAGATTTTAATGTCAGCTGTTTTGATGCCTTCTCGGTTGAGTTTATTGTGTATGTATGTGTGCGTGCGTGCGTGCGTGCGTGCGTGCGTGCGTGCGTGCGTGCGTGCGTGCGTGCGTGTGTGTGTGTGTGTGTGTGTGTGTGTGTGTGCATGTGTGTTTAAAAATGGTTGGGGGTGGGTAGAATCTGATTATGCTGGTAGTGCTGTTCCCCCCCACCTCTTAACAGTTAAGACAGTCTAATTACAAAGTGGGTTTGAGCGCTTGGAACATTGCAAACAACAGCTGTCTATGGCATGAGTAGGAAAGTCAAACACACGGTAGAATGAACACAACACACGCTGATTATAAGATTGACACACACGATTTATGTGTTGTCTTGTTTTAATGTCAACTGGGGGGGGGGGGGGGAGCATTTCTAGTGGTAGAATTTGAAAGTAGAATGAAATATATTACCTTGAGGTGTGTGTATGTATTTACAAACAATTCTCAGATTTCATCCAAAGAATTTCGTACCAGATCGGTTGTGCCCCAGGTTAAAAACAGCGCCAATACCTTACAAGGTGTCAGTGTAAATTCAGCTACTGTGCGTCAAAGACAAAGGAAAGAAAGAAAGTGGGTTCATCGGTTTAAAACAAAGAACAGAACCTTAAACTGAATGAAGGGATTTTTAATGTTGGGACTATAACAGGAAAAGCTCTGTTCATTGAAATGATGATTTGGACAAAAGTAGCGATACTGTGCATTCAGTAAAGCAGGTGGACAAGCAGTAAGGCTTAAAGCTTATGATGGTTCATTTTTTTTTACCACAGTGTTGATGGTGAGAGAAATGAGTCGGAGTTATCTGAAAGAAAGAGTGAGTTAAGTATGTCAAACTCATTTTTGCCGCGGGCCACATTGTAGTCATAGTTTCTTTCGGAGGGCCATTATGACTGTCAACCTAAATAAATGTATGAACTCCTCATATGATATAATAGTGTAACCTACAAAACAAACTGACAAATAACTCATTGTCAAATCAGACTAATAAACTGTTCAAACATTTTAAAAATATGTATTTTAAAGGTGAAGACAATTTGATGCACAATTTGTCTTTGCAGGCCACATAAAATGATGTGGCGGGCCACATCTGGCCCCTGGGCCTTGAGTTTAACACACGTTCAGTAAAGTGATGAGACTTAATCTTGAAATCGGCCCTGTATTTAGTTTTAATGTAATTAGTGGTGAGGCTATGCCCCTCGGGCAGGATATGAATTAGAAGCGAAAGAAGAATTCAAGATAGAGCTAGATTAAGCGGTTCAAAGCTCCTCAGGCAGAAAGTTGTGATTGGTGAAGATTTTGATGAACTTGTTAGCGCCAACGTTTAAAGTAGAAATGGATGGAGCAATGCTTTGTTGATAGGGCGTTTTCTTCTACTTCTACTGTATTTCCGGTATATTTGGTCACTCTGCATGTCAGAATAATTTGTTCTGCCCAAAAGTGTTACGGATCAATATTTTTAGTGGCCATAAAAAAACAATGTATCCGATTACAAATTCAAACTCCATTCAAAAGGTCTCAATAGAAACAGATCATCTCATTCTCATTCAGTTTGCTCCACATGATGTGGTCAAACCCAGTGAGGAAATGCTATGCTTCACTTCGACCAATTCGAGTAATAGCACTTCACTTTAAACACTAATACGAGTTAATTCCTTTTGTGGCAAGGAGCTTCACAGATAGGCAAACAAAAGATAATCAATATTATATGGTGCATAGCCTCAGCAGCTTCCCCAGCATTCTCATCATATGCCTCTGAGCAGTTGTCTGTCAGAAAATTCAATGTCAGACACAATGTCAGACAGGCAACATGTTCAGGGCACAGAGTTAATTATGACACCATCATTCATGACAGAAAAACACGCTCCTCTAATATGGGACCATCAACGCAAAGAATCATTGCATGCCCTTGCCTCACATAAGAAGATTAAATACAGTTCTGACATTCAATATGGAATTACATTTAATATTCTCTTGTGTAATATTTGGTGCGTTTTGTTGTAACCCTAAGTCTTGTTTTTAATTTCAAAGGTTTCCAAGGCCTCTCAGTGTAACCCTATATTTGTGGCCTATGAATGTACACAATAATTACTCTAGCTTTTTTTGCCCTTCATCATATACACACACTCTCTTTGAAATGTGAGGACAGACACACAGAGTCTTTCCTGTATGTGATGTACAGTACCAGGCTAGGGTGTATTTTTTACTTGCCTTGTGACAGCTGTATGTGAAAGGGTCATTGTCACCAGTAAAACAAATCACGTCTGTCAAGGTTAAACTACAGCTAATTTCCTATTTTTCTATGAATAAACATCACATTCTTATTTGAACTGAAAAGGTATAATACACCTATGGAATGACATTTGATAAGAAAATTCCACTTGTGTGTGTGTGTGTGTGTGTGTGTGTGTGTGTGTGTGTGTGTGTGTGTGTGTGTGTGTGTGTGTGTGTGTGTGTTCAAGTGGCTGTTATTGCCTCCTCCTTGAACCCATATTGCGTTTGCATTATATTTAAAGATGAGAGGATTGAATAGCTGTCTGAGTTGTTTCCACATCCTGTGTATTGAATATGATTTGTGGCTGCATATTATCACACTTAATACTACATCTCTCAATAGAGTAAATGTGTGTGCGTGCATGCATGTGTATGCACGTGTCACACTGTGTGTGTGTGTTTGTGGTGATAATTCTGCTGAGATGCAGACAGAGAGTAGGGGAGGGGTTGGAGGGGGTGAAGGAGGAAGAGGAGGACTGAAGACGGTGTCAGCGCTGCAGTATGATCCTGTATCTGCCTCCTGCAGTCACAGCTATTTAAAATGCACTGCCATAGATACACACAAACTCTCTCTCTTGCACTCTCTCTTTCTCCCCCCCCCCCCCCCCCCTCCTCTCCCTCATGTACACAGACAGAGGCGCACGCACACACATGGACAGACAGGAAATGGCCTCAATCACTATAGAACACAGCCCCAGTTTTTTTCATTCCAGATGGGATTATGATGTTATTATTGCACGATGACGCCACCTAACTATATTAACAACAGAGCACAACCTGGGACATTTCAATCATTCACCTTCCCTTGAAACCTCGAAGACTTTTCATCAACCCCTCCCTGCATCACACATTGTACACACCCTGGAATAATACCAGAATTAAACAATCCACCTTTGTCCTTCCTGCTGCTGTTGAATTAGCTATTATCAGCATGGTGTGATTATGTTTGCACAGTGATGTATTGTCAACATGTATGCATCTGACTTGGTGAAGATTCAGTGCTACAACAACTTTTCTGGCGGATCAGATGTTTTTCTGCAGGTGGAGGCTGTGGCCCATCCGAGAGCTTGGCACAGCTAAAATAGCATGAATAGACTGATGATCGCTCGTGTGGGTGGATACGCCCTCACTTCCCCTCCCCACCCAACGGAATGTGATAAGATGGAAAAGGAAAGGTGGACAAAGACTAGAGATGGGAAGAGGCTAAAAATAAGAGGAATGTGAGCATTTTAAAAAGATGAGGGCCAAGAAATGGACAACTATCTGAAGATTTGAAAAACATCATATCAACATGATTAAGAAAGAGAGCAACAATTTGAAGACATATTGGAATTCTCAAGGATGAAAAAAAGTACAACAAAAAACAAAAACTGTGAATTTCCCTGAATTAACACTTTATGCAAGTCTCATTTTATTCTTTTCAAACTGATTCTGTCCAGATCAACCACACTAAAAAGACACACGACAGCAGAGTCCAAAAGGAGGTGTTATGATTTTTCGTGTTCAAAGGTAATATGATATCCTATAAATATTGAATGCAGTATGCCGTGATGTGGGCTGTCCTAAACACTATACAGAGCAAACATACTGCATGCATGCACTCATGGTCTGCGTGAGCAGCAAAGTGCATGCCCCCCCCCCACCCGGTTTCCACAATCTTATCATCTCCCTGAGGTATCAACATGAGGGCTTGTCTTGCACTCCTTTGCCAGCTCACAATTAGCCTGTAATTTCTAATGCACTACAAGCTAATTGAACACAAGGGGCTGAAGGTGTCAGTCACCGTTAAATGCTTGTCACAGCGACGTAGCTCACCACTAACTTACAAAATATGATATTGGTGAAACCATTTGGAAATTTTCAAATTGACTAAAAATGTGTCATTAATAAAGATGTATTGTGTGTGAGCTTGATTCTGCCGTATCACCTATCATAAAGAGCTGTGCTTTGCTCTGAGTACATTTTGTGATTCAAATGTGCACTCGTTAATAATAATAATAATTCATATAGCACTTTTTTGGACACTCAAAAACCCTTTAGTGGGGGTTAATACGGCAGCACGCATTATTATGCTGGATTGTGCAGGGAGATTTCTAAAGATTTCCCCTGACCATGTGCTTATGTCTGCAATGCATGCAAAAGCAGCTTGGTGCAAACGCATGGATATATTTTAAATCTATGCTTCCATTGCAGTGACAAGTGCTCAGGGAGGATTTTCAAACTTCTATCCTCCTTCTATAAAGGTGAGGGGTCACTGGTGTATGTTTCCAAAAACACTACGAGCGACCAGCAGACAAAAGGGCATTTGCAAACGACAGAGAAGCTTTTTGCTGATTGAATCCAAAGGAACCAGAGAGAGGACACCTTGGTGTATAATGTGCCTGACATTCATACAGACTGGGAAGCATGAGAGAGAGAGCGAGAGAGCTCAGGAGCAAGGAAGTACAGTATCTGAATCATGAAGCATACTGCAAGGCGAGAGAAAGATCTGGTGACTATTGACTGTGCTGTGTGGTTGTTTCCTCCTGTGAGTCATTGTAGATCATTAACAATAGGACAATGTTGACCAATATTGTAGAATAGGTGTAAATGGAAGGACATTCCATACATACATGTGTGGGTGTGTACTTGTATTAGCACGTCATAACTGTGTGTGTGCACTCACTCAAACACACGGATATACACACACACACACACACACACACACACACACACACACACACACACACACACACACGTATATATATATATATATATCATATACCAATTTCGAGTATGCCTGATTGATTTAATGTTATCCTCATTGAAACAATAGCTATTTTTCACATTTTTAAGTGTTTTGAATGGTAGTTTAAGTCGTGTCTCCAAAGTCACTAACGGCAGTTAGAAATGTCTCTCTCTCTCTCTCTCTCTCTCTCTCTCTGTCTGTCTCTCTCTCTCTCTCTCTCTCTCTCTCTCTCTCTCTCTCTCTCTCTCTCTCTCTCTCTCTCTCTCTCTCTCTCTCTCTCTCTCTCTCTCTCTCTCTCTCCCTCTCTCTCTCTCTCACTCCCTTTTTCTAGCTCTTGCTCTCTAACTTTCATTGCACAAATGCTGAGTCAACAGGGCTTTGTGCAGAATGCCCCTAACATTGTGGAGTGGCAGTTATTACCAATGACCATAATACAGACACACTGGAGAACACAATACCTGTTTGAATGCGTGGGAAGGCAATGTTTTTGTTTTTTCTCATTCAGGTGAATCTGTTTCCACATTTATCACAGTTATCTTCCTTGTTTCTCCAGAAATTCCAGTCTTCCGAGGAAGTTAACCCCTTTTCTGCCTGTTTCTCATGAGGCTCAAGGGAAACATGACCTAATTAACCACCTCACTTTAGTTATTTTTGGTAGGTTATCTTACAAGAAATTTCCAAGGTGATCCCCAGTACAAAGTATATCAGACCTGCAACAAGAGGAGGGCTTACTGTAAAAAAAAGACTAGCTATTAGATAAGTTTTGTTTTCCAAAACAGCGGTCCACAGCATTTTTGCAAGTGTATAAAAGTCATCAAGTCATCACAAAAATCACGAAAAATCCATAGAACGCCGCACCGGACGACAACCCGCGGGGTTCAAAACTTGAGCAAAAAGTAGCGGCTTATAGTCTAGAAATTACGGTAATTTAAATTAAAAGAGCTGTTAAATTGCAGCGCGTAGTAGTTGAAGGTATAATGGACTCAATGAGCCTTTGCAATTTGCGCTAAACTGAAACCAGCTTTTTGTTCACATTAATCATAACTTTAATGTTAGAAATAAACATAACTAATTACTTGACAACTTTTAGTGTGTCATTGTGCACGACTGTTTACTATGTGGACAAACTTTATGGTGTTCTCCATTATAGAGTTAAGTCTCGCTCAGGACTCCTTTCTGCCGTATGTGATACATTCATGGACAAACTCCAAGCTCCGAAATTTCCTACTTAATTGACAACGGATCATGCACGGCAAATGATTCATCACAAGGCCAAGTGTAGTTGAAAATGTATTGTCTAAAAACGGACGAGACAGCTGTATGCATAAGAAGATGAAGCATGGATGGCCGAGAACATGGATATCAGTCATGGTCCAAGTCTCCCATGGTGTGTCCCTTAGCACAGAGAGAACGGATGAAACACAAATCTTGCATAAAGTAATGTCGAGCACAATGTTAATAATGGTCCAATTGCCAAGTTTGCAATTCATTGCGGACAGCTACAAACAACGACATCATCGACACTTGTGCTGCATATACGGCTTCTGTTCTTCAAGAAAGTAAACTTTCCACAGTGTCAGTGAAGGCAGCACCGGTGAAACGACAGAGACTAGAGACACTCACTGAGTAGAGTGAGAGAGGAACCTGTACTCTTCCACAACATAAGGAGACGGGAATACACAAGAGATATTAATTATTTTTTGCACGATTTCTGCAAAGTGGACTGTCAATGCCTTCAAAGGAAGACGCATAATATTCTGATCCCTGTTTTCCTTGGATGGATCTGGACTCTTGACAGCCTATGCTTTTTTTGGAGCGGTGCACCGGTCTTTTTGTGTGTGCGTATTGGGGCTTCAACGGTGTTTCAACTGGTAAGGAAGTGAATGCAGACATTTATTTGTTATTTGATGTGATGTGTTTGCTCTCTGCTGCCGTTAGAGTAGCATGGATGAGTAAGCCTCCTTTAAATAAGTCATTTCCCATAAGAGTGAGAAAAAAAAGTGCATTTACTATAAATCCAGATAAAGGGTCATTCTGAGGAATGCTTGAACGGCAGAAAACTGGAACCCCTCCGGACTAGAGCAAACAATCCGTTTGACGTATGTACAAGATTGGTAAGATTAAGTTACTATATTTTGGGACCGACTAACACAGAGCAAACACATTAGGTCAAGTTAAAAATAAATCCAAAGGTCTTAATAACTGTTATTTAACGATAAAACATAAATCTTTATCCAGCCATCCTCCCCTGAGGGCAGACTTATCACAATAGTTATGTAAAACATTGTTAGTAAGGGAGTGCGCGAGAGAGCGTGCGCATGGATGTGCTCGTGCGCGTGCATAGATGCCAAAGCAGGCTCACTGGATGTTTTACAATTTATCTAGCAGAAATAATCAAGACTCAAGGCGTGTCCAATTTTCATGTTGCTGGAGTTTTTGTTGAATAGTAGGTTTTGTGACACACGCACGTACTTGCGCGCACGCACGTACTTGCGCGCACGCACGTACTTGCGCGCACGCACGTACTTGCGCGCACGCACGCACTTGTGCGCACGCACGCACGCACGCACACATTTACACGCACTCAAAACCAAAACTGCATACTGTCACTTATCTCAGGTTTAAGCATGTTTATTTACAATCGTCTCTGGTATGCCGAACAACTCAAACAACCTTCTGCATGTCTGTATTTATTTGTGATCTCCTTTATCTGCACTTGATGTGATAGAGGTAGGCCTATTTATTTCCTTCACTGTAAAGAGAAAGAAAAAGAGAAAAGGAGGACGGAGAATGTAGATAGGATCACCTCACACGCTATTCGATATTTTTTTCTTCCATCGACAGCCAGCTGCTCTCACTGTGTAATCACATAAAAAAACAGCCGCACGACACACCAGTAATTTATGATTTATCGTAACCAAGGTGACTGAGTCAATGACAGTCATGACAGTGGTCATGGTTAGTCACCAAAGCTATATGGAAAATGTGAAGAAGGTCTAGATTGAAATCTTTTAGATCCTTACATGCGATTCAGTTAAAAGAGAAAACATGCAACAAAAAAACAACAACAACAACAGTGTCTTCCTGCATTGAGGTTTTCCAAGGTGTCTCCATAACAGTGCTTGTGAAGCATTGTGCAAATGAGAGACAGTAGAGTGGGATTCACCAACTATCTTCCTGGACAGTCACGTTGGAGGCTTGAGGCGCAAATAAAAATGAAATAAAAATAACATTTTGGAAAAACAGTCTTGTGTACTTACAAATTGAGTAATGAATAAAACCACTGTAGCCTTTTGTAATGAATTATTTTTGATTTGATGTTTCAAGTAGGGCTGAGTCTGATATATGAAAAAAACAACCAATTACCGATTAGTCGGCCTATAAATTTTAAGAATATGTACAGAATATATTAACATTTATTTGTCACTTCCAACAAATATATGAATTAAAGACATTTGACTGTTTTGCAATACATTGCCCTTCAGTATATGTTTGTTTTTTAAACAGAGAAATTTAGGGACAAAAAATTGCAAACAAAATGCAAATAAAAACATTTGGCAAATGTGCGCATGTACTGTTTTACGTATGAGAGACTAAGAGAATATTTGGACAAAAGACAATGTTGATGATTCTTTTAAAGCGCTATAATCAGCAGATTTAATCTTCTGAAGGATTAATTGGTCAAAAGACCCTATTTGTGTCATATTCCGGTTTGTCCATGTAACTGTTTGGCTTTTCTTAGTAGCTTATGTGCTTCGCATCCCATATGCGTATCATTAACCTTCAAACTCTGTTATGACTGTAAGTTTTCCAATTGATTTTTGTAAAGTTACTCTTAATACTCTCACCCCACTCACTCACACACAAACACATTATGTCTCTGTATTTATTTTGTGGAAAGTTTCTTACAGAAGTTAATATTGTGCAAGAGTGTTTTACTCATGTGTCAAGAAACAATGAGGACAAGGCAGGGCTTTGTGATGGTAGAAATGCATGTTTAACCCATGTGAATGAATGAAGCCTCACATTCCACAGCAGCAGCCCCTTTGCTAAATGGCAGCACAAACTGCTGTTTTCATTACTTATTACTACCCCCTGCCTTCATCAGTAAGGACACAGTAGGTAAATACCTTTGAAGATCTTGACCCTATCAAGACATCAAAATAGCTGTATGTATATGGTAATATTAACATGATTACTCCTCCTGCCCAAAACACAACATGTGCCTGGTAACCATTGCATTTTACACCTCACACATACCCAATCACATGCAACCCCCCCTACCCACTTCATCGGCTTATATACAGTCTTGTAAAAAGGACCTAAAAGTAATACTTGATCAAAGTACAGGTATTTATTTTAACTGAAAAATACTTTTTTGACCTTGTGGAATACAACTTAAGGAATGTGCTTAAGTATCAAAAGTATTAGTATCAAGTCTTAAATAAGTTAAGTATCAGTCGTGTTATTATGTTAAATATAACTAAATTGCTCTTTTTTTTAAGCGAGCAGTAGTACACATTTTAAAGAGTTTCTGATTACCTGCGTCTCATTTTCACAACCTCCTTTTTAAGGTATGACCACCACATCAGTAAAGGCAGGACTATTCTTCTGCTTTGTAGTCCTCTTTTTAGGCGTTATAACAACAAAGAATTTCTTCACGTTTTATTATGAAGTATCGAGTAACTAAGATTATGATAAATGTGATGGAATAAAATATATCATTTTGTATACATACTTTAAATATTAGTGTATTTTTTATGTAGGCCATATAGTGGAATAGAAGATGCCAAAAATATAAACCTGTCAGCCAACACTGCCATTCTTTGTTGTTCAAGAAAAAAGGTGAAAAATAGTTAATAAATGTCCTCAAAGAATACAATCAAATAATGTGTAATATCATTTTACACAAAGCTTGCATCTCCCATCTAATTTATGCACAAAACCATTGTGTAAATGTTGGGTGGTTTCAAACTGACGCATCAATGGATTTGCTAAAAAAAAAAAAAAACTACAACCTTTATCTGACTTTCTCCATTGATCATTTTCTCAATTGAAATTCACTTTGCGACACTTCAGTTCATCACCAACTCTAGGAAAATATACACTCCATAACTCTCTCAACTCAGTATTGATACAAGATCTGCTGTCTATTTTGCAGTGATGGCATCGATCCTTTGCCGCTTGGTGGGGTTTTTCATTCTTAAAGGGCAATCTCACTGTGTTAGCCTAGAAACGCTAAGACTCTGGATTAAATAATAAAAGAGCCCTCCGTGGGAAACACTGTTTAATCTCATGGAATGAAATTTTCATGCATCTATCTTTCAACTTGTGATATATGTTCTGTATACTGTAGTGTTTTCATACATCATCCCGAGTTGGCAAATTTTGGATACTGCAGTAACAGGTGGACAGTTAATCTCTTTATTTGGGTCACTTCTGTATCCCCCTCTTCTCATAAGGATCAATGCAGTCAAGTTATTCAGGTAGTACACTGTAAAGCCACTTTGCTGTCTAAATTAGAGTCCAAGACATTAATATAGTGATTAGAGGTTTATTATAGCAGAGGGTTTGGAGTTGTTGGATGGGAGGGGAGGTGCCACTGTGGGGATTCAGGCACAAGCACATTTTAATCTTCGCCCTTGCTGGCAGGGAGGGGAGAGAGGAATGTGTTGTGTTGGTCTCAACTGTTGATAATACTACTATTGTTTAGTCAGTGTGGCCAAAAGTTGAACATTTGCACTGGAATTATCTTAAATAGTTGGGCAAGGAATCCACTGATATGAAACAATGAGTTGGCTCAATTTAGTCATACTGCCTGCAAAAGGTAATAGTTCATATTCCTAGCATTGTTTTTTTTTTTAAATATAACAATTATCTGGGGAAATTAATGTAGGCTTTAGAAGGTATAACAGGAGAATTCCCAAAGGGATTGATGGTCAACAAAAACAGCTACATGTGAGAGAATAATAGGATTTCCTGTACAGATAGAACAACAATGCATATGGAAAACAATGTTGCTTTCTTTGAAAGTGTCTAATTACAAAATAGATTAGAGATCTAAGGTTGTAAACAATGGATTTGGGCAAACCTAATTGTAGTTCAGGGTAGTAGTATCCTCTAAGAAGTCACAATAATAATACAACTGGAGAGGTTTCTATTGCATACTATTTTTTGTTTGTTTTATTTTAAAGGGAAGGAACCAGTTTTTGATGCAATTACTATTGGTTAACAGAGATGACTCAATAAAACAAAGGAAAAAATATATAACAGTGTTCTTTATTCATTACCAAATGTGTTTTGGCAATTATATTTCTGTCCTTTGTCTAAAAGGCTCCATTATCCTATCAGCGTTATCCACATTCCCAGTTGTGTAACCTTATTAATCACATGCAAAACAATGAACTACAGCATCACAATACAGGGCCACATTCTCAAAGTATGGTTTAGGTCAATGTGTGACTGTTAAATGGTTGAGGCCAAAAAATAGCATATGTATGTATGATTTTGACAAAACCACTCATTGTTGATTTTTATTGAGTATGAGCAGAGCATTAATTACTAAGAATCAAATCAATGAATCTGGCCTATTAGTGTTGATAACTCCATTGATCCAATTTTAGTTTCAAACAGTGCAAAATAATGATGCAACAGATGTATCAGCAATTTGCTATTAGATTACTTAATGGTCATACTTTTATTGGTGTGTCTCATGACAGAGGTGTTTAATGTGAGCAATGCTCATTTGACATGCTGATGTTTTCCCCAGTCATCTGCTCCTTCGCATGGGTATGAATTTGACATTGTTACTGTTTGAATACTTCTCCACTCTACAAATAACCGCACTGGAATAACTTGCCCGGCTAGTGCACTATTTCCACTCCTGTGATAAAGGCTATGATTAAGGTCACGTCACACTGTCCATGTCTTTAACTTGCTGTGGCGGAGACCGTTATCAAACAGAAGCTGTATCTTAATGAGCGGCTAATCATCTTTTGATAATTGCCAAGTATCAACCCCATTTATCAGTGTTCGGACAGCTACAAAGGATGTGGTTTCAATGTGTTGCAATCAGATTTAGACCTCTTACTGGGTCGTAAAAAATAACATTTTAAAAAGAGAACAATCTTACATGCCAAATTAAGCCATCAAGCTTTTAGTATTATCCAGTTTGCATTATCCATCGCTAACACTTTTTTTCCTGTCATATCCGTTCGTAAACATCCAGTAAAATAGCAATTGTGACCACAGCGCAGCCATTTGAATCTTAAGGAGCAATTAAGTGTACTAATCAGTTTTAGTTGACATAGAGATCATAGATCTGCCTGCATCTATGACCAGCGCATGTCATTGTTGGTGGTGATTGCTGCAGGATTAAAGAAGAGACGTAGATTTAGCTGGGAAAGAACCACGCGGCTGTGATCAGGGATTGAACAAGAGAGAGCGCGAGAGAGTGAGACAGACAGACAGACAGACAGACAGACAGACAGAGAAAACGGGAGAGCGGCTAGGGGAATGAACAGCGCCCCTCATCTAGTCCAGATGTCACTGAAGTAGACTTCTACAATTGTCAATTCACTCATTCGAATTATATTATTTAAATCCTGTATTGCGTTACCTGAAGAAAATAAATCTGAACCCCAGTATGTTCGCGAGTATGTATGCATGTATTTCCATTAAAACTACCTCTCACAATGTTTTTGGTAAAATCGGTTAGCAAGTATATACTTCTTTTATCAAATGTATTATATTCAAAATTATGGCCACTAAATCAACATTAAAGTTATAATCACTTGATATCTTTAGAACCTGTGGTCAGACAGATAAATGACATATTTTCCCATTATATATTTTTTCCTGTTGAGTAAGTGGGGGCAAATGAGTTCATATATTTAGAAGGAGTGACAGTGGGTCTTCTTTGGGATATGACATGGGACCTAAACTTAATCCAAACACACAGCAGCCTGGAGGGCATTAAGGGTGAGTGGGGGTTGGAGGAACAGATTCTTAAGCAGAGAGCCTCCCTCTTGTGAGCATCTGCTGCTTTGTTGTAGTTGATAAACACGCTCCACATGTTTTAAACAGCCAATAATTGTCTATAGTCAAGATAAACAAATGAGGGTTCCCCTATATTTTTTTTATTCTATAAATAGCATATTGTATGCGATGATTATGCAGTAAATATTTATGAAGTTGTCACTGCCCATTTCATAGCAGTTTTAGAGAGTTTGCATTGCTTTTATGCCTCACTGTTTACTATAAACTTCATAGATGCATACAGGTGAGATACAATGTTGGCAAAAGAGGAAGTAGTAATACTGTAATTTAGAAAAGGTCGAAAGAGACTATTATGACATTGCGCTTGAATAACGCACACACATAGACACTGATGTTCTCGTCCAACTGCTAAATATGTTGTGTCTTTGAACATCCAGCCATCTGTCCTTTCATCGATGTATCCATTTTCTGAGCTGTTTATCGTCACTACGATTGCATGTGTGCTGAAGCCTATCCAAGCTGATTTAAAACTCACAAGACAACCTGATTCAATTTGGCAATTGTTTTAACTGTTCAATTTGGAAACTGTTGAGCACCATAAGAATACATATAGCATGAGAAGGAAAATTGTTCAAAGCGATGTGGTTTTCAGGCTTGTTAATTATTAACTACTGGGCCAACAATTGTGGACAATATGGTGCACAACCGTGGACTCCAAACATTTTTATTTGAGGAGCGCATACAGAATATTTTTAAAATGTATTAATTAAACACACTGAGGTAAAAAAAATCAAGCATTTATTGTTTCTATTTTCTATTTTTATAAACAGCTACGTCACAATTTTCTGTTACAGCCGATAAGGCAAATAGTTTAGATTTCCAAGATTATGGTGTGGTCTCAGTCCTGTATGCGACCAAATCCTATCTCAACATTCAGAACCACAACACGAGAAAATTGTTGCAAGTGGATCATCTTTAAAACAGTTACTTGATAATTATCAATGTTCATAAATCAGACCTTGCTACAGAAAAGAGTGGAAGGAACCATTTTTGTTTCTAAAATTAAATCATTTTTATTAACTTAATTATCATAATTATTTTAGTTGTAAATAGTTTTTTCCTTGTATATCTTGTAAAACTACAATATATCTATCTATTAGTCTATATCTATCAATGTATTAGTAGTAGTGGGATCTATGTTTTTACACCCTCCTTTCTTCCTCTGCCCACCTCTAGACTTTTTTTTAAACTAGCCTTTTATTGAAAAATGGATGGTGGGCCGCAAATGGCCCCGGGCCATACTTTGGACAAGTTGAGGGAACAATATGCATCATGCTTCCCTTCTAGCTACAACCTGACTAAAAGTAGTCACTGCAAAATAAAAACCCAACTACTATATTATTTGAGGACACAAGCCAGAGTGTGTTCAAGACCTTGCTGGGAAGTTTTCTAGACCAGATATTATTATTGCATTATAGTTAAAGAATGTCTTGACAGTACCTATTCATATGGATGTGTGCTGCATGCTCACAGACTTCGACAACAACTATATCTACTTCTACTATAATGTCATCATTACTTAAATACAAAAAACACTTCGAATCAACAGAAAACACACACACACTCTCTCCTCCCCAAATCCTTCAGTTAACTGTCTTTTTTTTTTTGGGGGGGGGGGGGCGAGTAAGAAGGTGGCTGCAGTGCAGACTGAAGGCCAATGATTTTGCCTGTCTAACTAACTTAGGGAAACAAGCTGGAAATGTCTCCAGGCTATTGCAGCTAATCATTCAGTCCACAGAAGAACTAATCGTTAGCCCTCGATGTCAGTCTAACCTTGCCATGCTTTTTAGTGAATGTGTGAATGCATGATTGCATCTGTATATGGGAGAGCATGTGAACAAAAACTGGACCTCATCCAGCCATTCCATTGTATGGGGGAAAAAAAAAAAACAGCTATTGCCGATTATTGAATAATCTAGAGATGCTTGACTGTGCAATTGTATGAATAAGACAATACATGTGCCAAAAATAGTTTATACTCGAGGTTGAGTTTTAATTGAAGTAGTTTGAAATGGAATGTTCGTGCATGTCTCACTGGTTTCACCTGTCTTGTCATTGGTCTCTTAAATCAGTTTTCCGACCACTCGTGTTTTGGTGTTGCAACGTATTATGAATGTTTTTTATCTGAAGAAGCAGATTTGTATTTTTTACACTTGAGACTTTAATGTCTAAGAACAGAGTAACGTAGGTAACAGCCCTTGATGTACAATTTTGTAGTGATGACAAAACGAAGCTTCCATTTTTTTTTTTCATGAACCAGATGTAGGTTTTGATTGGCCGAAAGCACACTGACTCACCGTTTTTTAAATCCCTTTCTTTTAACCAACAGAGTAGTCAAAAAGTACAATTAGTTGAAGAAATGAAGAAAATTTGAAGCTTCATTTTCCCATCAAATCAAGCATGTACAAAGATAATCAGCTGGCTGTTGTATCTGATGTTGTTTCCTGCCATACAATAAGATAACTGTACGGAAGCTGTAGTTTAGCCCCCGGATTGTGTTTTGGGGGCTGCTTTTTGCTACTCACCTCAGCTCCCTGCTGTCTGCCTGTCTGTAGCTTGGGGGCCTTGCAGTCAACTACACAGGAAAGAAGAGACAAAAGACAGGGAGCCTTTTAGTCGAACCCCCTCCCACCTCGCCTCCACTGCAATACACACAACCCCACATCCACCATCATCACCACCTTCTCCACTGGCTCCTAAATCTTGAAGAAAAAAAAAAAGAAAAATAATTCCCCAGCACACTTACACCAGCCCTCCCTTCAGCTATCCCCTTGGCCTCAATGCCCTAGCTGTTCCCGCATTGTATCCAGATGTGAGGATGATCGCTGGGGAGCGAATGCCCTAGGCAAGGCCTGTTTGTTATGACCATCACTTTTTTACATCAATATTTTCCTATATTTCCTCATAATTTTTCTCTATAATCACATACATCTAAATGATTAAAATGTATTATTTTCCTTCTTCCTTTCCTAACAACAAAACAATCTGAAGTTCAGTGCTGAGTTTTATTGTCTTGGTAATATTGTAGCAGTCTTGTTCATTTTCTTTCACAAATGGAATTTTCCGACAATTAAAGTAAAGTAAAGTAGTAGTAGTAGTAGTAGTACTAGTAGTAGTAGTAGTAGTAGTAGTAGTAGTAGTAGTAGTAGTAGTAGTAGGAGAGAGAGACAGAGAGAGCCACACAGTGAAAGAGAGAGAGAGAGAAAACAAAAACAACTTTCTGTAGACAAGAAACATGTCCAGTTGGTTGTGTCTAAAGCTCATCACATTTACTGGTGTAATGAATAACATCTCCATTGCATGTGAACCTCATAAGCAACGCCCTGAGGTTTGACTAATACTTGACGTGTTCATTGTTTGCTTTTGTGTTTGTTTACTTTTCACAATGCTATGCAAATTAACTTGGTTATAATATGAAATTTGCTGCAAGCTCTGAATCTTAGCCCAAAAAAATTGCTGGTACAAAGGGCTTATTTATGCTCATTGTCTTAGAATGGTGTATTCTGATTTTAACTGCCAGTGTGGTTAATTTAACGGTTACTTGACCTGTCTTTTGTCTTTCTCTCATTAGATGAGCCAGCAGTTTCAGTAACAGTGAACCACAGAATTTGCATGCTGCAGTGTTTTGGCATACATTTCACTTGGCAAATTATATCCTTCTGGTTTTGGAAATGAAACTTAATTACCAACAAGTTTGTCAACATTTTTTGAATTATTTTTCCATGGCGCTGTGTCAAGAGACTCTTCCTAGACTGCAGCTGTGTGCAGGGGGGGGGGGGGGGGGGCGCGTGGCACTCCAGGCAACACTGGGTAGCAAGCGCAGCAGCTGCTTTTTCTGTTTCTTACTGTTCACGTTTCTCACTGATCACAGTTATACGTACTGGCATGGTCTCGACCAGCCTTAATCAAAATTTCAGAGTCCGCCCTGTCCGACACCGAGACAAGACCAAGTGAAATTGCCTATTTTAAGCTAAAAATTGAATTTGGTGACCATTGGTCATAGTTTGCAGACATTCAGTCATGTTAAGCTTTTTTAGACTTACTCAGCAGCAGTAAACTGACCCACGGCAGAGACAATGGTCCCTGCATTCCCCCATTCAACGATGTATGGCTGACGTCGCAACTCCGAGCTGGTGTTTCATGGTGCGCAATGTCATCCTGACTGTGGTGGGTGAAGAAGCAGTGTGTAGTGTGAATAGAGGCTTTTTTGCGGCCAATGAGCAAGTGCGGTATAGTGGGAGAACCCTATGGTCCTAGAGGGCAGCTGTTCTGTTTTTTTCTTTCCCTCCTTCAACACAATTGATTCAAATGATCACCTAATCACCAAGCTCTGAAGAAGTCTTATAACAATCTTGATTGTTTGAATCTGGTGTGTTGGATGAGGAAACCATGTCATGATTTTTTTTTTTTTTGAAGAAATAGCTAGTTATTTTTTCCTGAGCAAAAAAAATATCTAAACAGCTTTACAATAGTTATTTAATAATTTTACTCTAAAGGTTTATATAGTCAAGATAGAATAGCCTCTCTGTCCTTGTTGCTACATTATCTGTCCCCCTTGATCGCACTCCATCAGCTCTTCCTCTAGCACTCCTGCCGTGAATTTACATCACAACTTAACACTTACATATCTTACCTTTGCTGCCTTTCCTCTTTTCATCTGTTCTGGAGACATAGTCTATCGAGCCTGTCCTGGATCGTCCTCTGGGCCTCCCCCCAGTGGGACATGCCCTGAACACCTACAAACCACCAACTCTAGAGGCATCTCGGTATAACCCTAACAAGATGCCCAAGCTACCTCATCTCCCTCCTGGGTGACCGAGTGCCTCCCTTATTTGTAAGGAAGAGCCCAGACGAAATTCATCTCGGTTGCTTGTATGCGGCATCTTATTCTTTCAGTCATCACCTACAGCTCATGATCATAGGTGAGGGTCAAAATGTAGCGTGACCAGTAAATCAAGAGTGTCGCCTTCCGGCTTAGCTCCTTCTACGACAGGCTGATACAGAGCCCGTGTCACTGCAGAGGCTGTACCGATTCGTCTGTTGAACTTACGCCCCATTACCCCCCTCACTCAAGAACAAGACCCCAAGATACTTTAACTCCTTGGTGAAAAAGGGGAGCTTTGGCAGAGTCCAACCCTCACTGGAATCAAATCCAACTTACTACTGGAAATGCAGACTAGTAAACTGGAATTGGTCATGGGGATCGAACAGCCCGTAATTATTGAGTCCAATACCCTCTACTCCCGGACCACTCTGCACAAGAATACAGGGTACACGATTGAATGACCGTGTAAGTCTACAAAGCACTTGTAGAGTAGTAGAGCGAACCTCCAGGCACCCTCCAGTACCCTGTTGAGTGTGCAGAGCTAGTCCACTGTTTCATGGCCAGATTGAAAACCACCCTGCTGCTTCTGAAAATGATATTCAACTCGCCGATGAACCCTCCTCCCTAAAACGTCTGAAAAGAACTTACGAAGGTGGCTGAGGAGTGTGATACCCCAGTAGTTAGATCACAATCTCCGGACAACCATCACTCTAGTCTGCTCATCCAGAGGCACTGGCTCTGATGTCCATGTGATGTTGTAGAAGTGTGTCAACTAGCACAGCCCTACAACATCCAGGCCCTTTAGGAACTCTGAGGGCATATAATTCACCCCCGGGACTTTGCCATGGAGGAGCTTGTTAACCTTCTCAGTGACCTCAACCCTAGAGAAGTCTCTGCTTCCTCCTGTGGAGACATTCCTTTCTACCAATTCACAACATAAGGTCAGCAATGCCCCATGCCAACTAATTGTTGTTGAGGCTTCCCCTTCATGAGACAATTGATGGTGGATGAAAATTTTAAGAATTAGAATTTAAGAATGTTTGGAAGTTGCTCACCTTGGACTCCTGAAACTCCTCCTAAGAAGTTTTTGCTTCAATGACTGGCAAGGCTGCATTCCGCTTGGCCAGTCATTACCCTTCAGCTGCCTCCGGAGTCCTACGTTCCAAATAAGCCCAGTAGAGTTCCTTCTTCAGCTTGACAGCACTGTCCACTTACATTTGCTCTTCAAAGTCAAAATCATCAAAACAATCACTGCAAATTACACTCATCTGCTTGGTCCATCCCATTAGTTTTTTTGTTTTTAGTCCATGTCATTTATTTTGTTCATGATTAAAAAGTAAAAAAAAAAAAAATTAACATTTGGTTTGTCTCATCTCTGCCTCAAGGTCATCGGGTGCACACCTTTCCTTCAAAAGAGAGTGTTATTAAGACTCCTTGATACCATAACAAACCAAGGATAAAATCACCACTGTGCCTTTTGTGCTACTATTTTTACTGCTGACATTAATTTAATGACTGAACTATAACATAAGTGCCAATGTTTATGTTATTACTGAGTTTCTTTTAATGACGATCCGGGGTAGATGTTTGAGCACAAAGTCCTACCACCTTAGAATAGCTTTAATGCAAATATATAAATATAGAATACTGGATAGATTTAATTACAATCTCATTTCATTCAGTATTTTGGATTATTTTCTATATCATTATGATTATCGAGCAGCTCGGCCCTCCCTGTGTGGAGTTTGCATGTTCACCCCATGTCCGCGTGGGTTTTCTCCGGGCACTCCGGTTTCCTCCCACATCCCATAAACATGATTAGTAGGCCGATTGAGCACTCCAAATTGCCCCTAGGTGTGAGTGCGAGTGGGGATGGTTGTGCGTCTTCGTGTGCTCTACGATTGGCTGGCAACCAATTCAGTTGTATGTATTGTACACGTGAGTAAAATCCTCGCTTCTCTGATGGCCGGGCTTTCTTGGTGCAATGACGAGCAAAATTTAACGGTTACATCAGTGTGAAAGACTGGTGGGTAGTGTTGAGGTCACCAGTTTAATTACACTTCACAGAGACTGATTTAGGTCTTGCAGAGGTTGTTTGGGGCTGCAGATGGATGGAGGACAGCAGAGAAGAGTAGGCAACAAGGAGGGAGATAGTCAGAAGAGTTCTGAGAGGAGCGGACATTCTGACATTGAGTAAAAACATCTTGAGGAATTTCAATTTAGATTGAAATCAAGCACTGTTACCTGAAGTATTCTGTCCATTTCCATAGATATTTTAGCATTCATTTGCAGAAACATTTTTATTTTTTATTTGTATCATTTATTTTGCAAATGTTTGCGGTTTTGATGAAAACACTTCAGACATTAGTGATACTGTTATTTTACTTGTTGTGGTGCATTTTTGAATGTTTTGCACCGTATGTGCTAATGTACAGATCATGAAATTTTAGTCTTTAATTTACACGAAGTCCTCATTATGAAATTAACGAGGTTCTTTTACATTTGGACAGTGTGAATGTTGTTTCATTTAGGGCAATGTTTTCTCGTGTGCAGTTTTGCACTTTACTGCCTGCCCAGATTCTCCCATTGGTTGAACTCACGTATGCACGCACTTTCATGCCAGGTAGAGCAACCTTAAAATATGATCAGTCTAATTAAACTTGCTGACATTTTGAATTATATCAATTTATCTTGGAGAAATAGATAAATGACTAACTAATCTTGGAATAAAAAGTATTTTTTGTTGCGTGACTAATACCAAAATGTATGAAAATCACACCTGATGTCCTTGTGACACTGCTCTCATACTTTATTCGGCACCCAGCAAATATTCCCTGATGCTTTTTTGTAACTTAACCACAAATTCATACATGGGCTTTTTGTCTATATATGTGCAAGGTTCAGGTGGTCTTTTTGAATTAAGATTGTCAGACCTATTCTTCTGGGTTCATTATTTCCAGGTAGGCAGTGGAAACTACAGATTGTCAAACCAACATTCTCTTCTCCTGGTTTTTACTTCAACTGCAAACAGTGCAAGTTTCCAACCTGCTAAGATATTTTTAAATGCTACTGGAGCTGATGATCATTTCAGAAAGAATCCTAAAAACAAAAATAATTGAAAAAAGTATTCAAATAAACTGCTCTGGGAAACAAAAGCTGCTGAACAAATGGCTTACTGCTATTTCCAGTGTTTCACAGGAAGTTGCGCCCAATATCATTTCAACATCAGAGCCACCGGAAATAAGTTGAAAAGTCCCTGCAGTTAAACTGGAGCGTTAGTATAATGTCAACATGAGTTATTTCCGAGTTTGTCAGAAAAATAACACACAATTTAGCAATGCCAAAAGAACTGCAGACCGCCCACTGGTTGTTTTCCTGACCAGTCAAAGAAAACACAAACATGATCAGGTAAAACAATATCGCTGACACTTACATTTGAAGTATTAACACCCAGAGTAAGTAACATCAAGAGAGCGCTTTCTACTGTGGGTGAGTTTAGTCACATGCTGAACAATTCAAGAAGAGCAGTGTGTTCTTTAGCATGCCTGAAGGCTGTCCCTGGCTACACCCACATGTACAATTAAATCCCCTGTAATGACTAAACATTTAAAATTGGTACACATAATTGAAAATAATTAAATATAATAATAGAGTATAGTTTTATGTCAATGCCAAATGACACACACTCAAATGAATAAAAAAATATGTTGAAAACAACACAATGACAATTTGTGGGTGGGTATATTTTACCAGTGAATGTCACAAACTATCCGACCCCTGTGGTTTTGTTGTATCAGACACACAAGTTCAAGTGAGGTTCGCTAAGACTATAAAAGAGCTGCATTAGCTATAAAACAGTCTTCAGATAAAGTAAACACAAAACAAATCTTATTTTCTGATGTTCAGCTTTGCAAGGTGCGTGTGTAGCTTCCCAGGGTCACTCATCCAGCATTCCGCACAGAAGTTTGATTTATTTCTGATCAGGTGTCAATTTATATTTTGCTTTTAGAAAACTCTACAATATACACTATGCTCTCATAAGACCTTCTTGGACATACAATTTGTGTTTTTTTTTTTATGTGACAGAACATGTACAGTTAGTTACTTTGTAACCAGCAATTATATGAGGTACTACGGTGCGGTATGCTGTATCTTGAGATCGAGGAATGGATGACACACAACGTTTGGAATATACAGCTGTACATTTTTACTCCTTTCCTGTCCTAATACTATCCTGAAAAGTAAATACATATATATATACAGTCAAGAACATGCCATTTTCTTAAACAATCAAGTGGACCTAGTTATAGAAATGAAGTTTAAGAGTGTGTGTGTGTATGTGTATGTTTGTGTGTGTGAGAAAGAGAGAGGCGGGGGGTTAAGAAGAATGCTGCTGTGCTGCAGGGGGACATGATGATGGTGGGGGTTCTACAGACTGGAGAACCCAGGGGTTAACGAGTAGTGTGAGAAAAACAGGCAGAGTTTGAGACAGAGGGGGAGGGAGGGAAGCATGCATACTCAACATTGATACACACACACATATGTACATACAAGAGTGGATTTAAAAATACGGCATTTTGTTGTGATTACTAGATTGCACGGACGTTGTATAAGTGTAGATAATTATTTACATGTTTTGCATTCTGCTTTTCTTATTTTGATACTCTTGTTTGATTTGCAGGTGATTATCAGTAAATGTGAATAACATTTAGCCAACAAAAAACTACACGTGTCACATTTGTATGACTGACAAAATGACCTGAGACTGACTGTCCTTTTCCCTTGTGGACTATTCAGTAATCCCTCTAGCATGGAGCGGTCACCAAAATGTAAAATGACAGTATTGACCTCAACACCTGCTACTTCCTGCAGATGTATACAGACAGACCCAGTGGATTCTTTATCTAATGGCCCTTCTCACGCAAATAGGTTGGGGTGGGCGTTGAGAAGGGACGGATAGAGGCAGTCCCCCCCATTGTCCTGGTTTAGTTTAATGCTTGGGGGGTTTACTGATAGAACCAAGGATAGTATGGGAACTGAGGAGCCCAACAATGCTGCCCCCCCTCACCGCCTCCCAATGCTCTTCCTGCTTATGAGCATGACCTGCTGTGACAGTCCGGGACATAAGACAACTAAATTGTGGAAAATCAGAAGTAATCACAATTTTGAGGCACAAACTACTACATAACAGACACACTTATTCACGTTATGATTTGGTAGATTGAATTTTTATTTAAATATAAATTACATCAGTTGCGATACTTGCAAAGCAACAAGTGGAACTACATTGGCATTCCTTTACATATACCATTACTGTTAAGTAAACTAAACTTTGATGTCTTCATAAAGATGTTTTTTTTTATTAATAATCCCTTTATTTTACATCACCTACCCAACAGCTGGTACTCTAAATTTGACTCACAATGAATGGAAAAGTGAAAATGAACTACCAACTACAAATGAACTACCAACCTTAAAATCAACATTGTTAAGCTGCTCACGTGGCAATATATTCTATACCTCATCCGCAGACTTTATCAAAATACCTTTTTTTCCAAAACATTTAATAGCAGTCAGTGACATTCATACAGACCATTCCTTTTGTATTTATATTATATTTCTAAAGTAAAGATAGATTCCGCTTTCACCTGCAGACAAAACTTTTCAGGCGGATAGTAACTTTTTTTTTTTCCCCCTTAAAAAAATCGTTTTTTCATTACAGCTGACCTGGAAACCATCAGTCTTCTGTGTGTGTGTTTTGAATGGGCAGTACGTGTGTGTGTGTGTGTGCGTGTGTGTGTGTGTGTGTGTGTGTGTGTGTGTGTGTGTGTGTGTGTGTGCGTGTGTGTGCTGTATGTATACATCCAGCTGAGCTCCACTCCTCTCACTCATACTCGCTACAGCAGACCCCCTTGTCTGGGAGTTTAAAGCAGGGATGGGGCGGGGGATGAAGAGCAGTTTGTTCATAATGGATTATTGATTGGTCTGAGAATACACACTCTGCATGTGTGTCACTGCATTTTAGGCATAGTGCCACTTTCTTTGTCCCACTCTGAGCAGCTAGTGTCTCCACTTTTGTGCAGAGGCTGGAAAGATTTCTTTTTCTCTGCAAAGCCCTCACTGTACGTTGTCCTCTGCAAAGTAGTGTTTGTATGAGTTTGTGAGTAAGCCTCTGTACAAACGGTTGAACTTGCAATGCTGCCTTGTATGGAACACTGTGGTTTCCAAAAGATGTGTGGGCAAATTTAAAAGGCCCTCTGTTTTGCTCCTTGCACAGTTGAATTGCTTGTGTGCGGGTGTGTGTTTGTCAGCATTCAAACAGAAGGTTCACTCTTGATTTTTTATTTTTTTTTTAACTGTGTCTATTTGTCCCCAGATTCAAATCAGAAGGCTCTTTGGTTGCTAAGGAATTTCTTAGAATACAGATGTCCCTCACTAGAAGGACACGCATGATTGAGTAAGGCATTGCATTCCGAATACGTGACATTAAATTTGTACATACACATTTGTATATAGGATCCTCTCCAAAAATAGTGGAACAGCAAGGTCAATTTGTTTGTTTTCTTGTATATTGAAGACATTTGGGTTTCAGATTAAAATATGAATATGAGACATAAGTTTAGGTGTCTGGGTTTTATTTCATGGTAGCTATTTTCAGCCAAATGTTTCAATCTCAAGACAGAGTAATGTTCGAAGCCACCATTTCCCAAGTGAGCAAAAGTATTGGAACATATATTATATTTTATATTTGATGTCATAATCCTTACTTGCAATAACTGCATCATGCCTGCAAAACCAGTGACTTCACCGGATTGTTGCATTCTTAATTTGAATTTTTTTTTCATGTGTTTTACTGCAGTCTCTTTCAGTTCTCTTTGCAAAATACAATATGGCCTTCCGATTCATGTGGCATTGCCGCTATATTTCTTGTATATTCCTGTAAATTCAACAATATTGTTAACGCCTACAAAATAATTGAGCCTTTGTCTGCTACAAAGAAACATTACACTAAACTGGATTTATTTCTATACACATTCAATATAATTTTTTAAAATTCCACATTCATCCTTGAGGATGGGTGTGTTTGAAACTTTTAATCTACCTCTGACTCATTTAGTCTACTTTGTAGGTTTGTAAGTAGAAGCCTTGAGGACTTGAGCAGGAAGCATCGTGAGCCATTTACTGATTTCAATAGAAGAAAGAGTCTCCATAAATAGGTGGCTCCGGTACAGGGTATTCATTTCAGTGCAAGTTATAAAGATGTACAATTGTTCATGTTCATGTACTAAAATCCTCATGTGGTAATGATCAATTATCCTCTTATAATTAGAGCTTATCAATGGTTCTATTATGGTCTTTAACAATTGCATCTGTCTAATTTCTTATTGTTCACCATTTGAGTTTCTAGTATGTCTCAAATTAATAAAAGGCAATTTTCATCTTTCAAAAGTTTCTGAATTGTGACAGAGACACTTAGTGAAACCTTGTTCATAAGTACAGTATGTCTTTTTACATTGGGGTACTCTAGCAACACTTTATCAAGCTAAGTTAAGGTTATTCTTATTGTAAATATGATGGACATATAAAGTAAAACAGACATCTTTTTATCTCAAAAACAAAGTAATCTGAAGAATAACTGCAAAAGCTCAGTGTCCATGCCTAATGTAAATATACAGTGTATGGTCTCAAATGTATTAAAATACCATCCTTATTCTTTCCCCTTCATTTTGAGCCTCGCTGCGACAGCATTCAGTTCCAGTTTGAGAATGGAAGGCAATTTGTCTTAAGAGCCACTTCCTTTTGTGTACTTAAGAACCTTGTCATGTGAGCAGAGGCAGGTTTGTGAGGCCATTATGGGGAGGGAATATGGTGGCATTGCTGATCTTGCTGATGTGAACACGGAACATCCACCCTCCTCTTCCCCCACTATGAGTGTGTAAAGTGTCAACTCAGCTGGTGTGGCGTCAGAGCCCCCAACCCCTCCACAAATCATTGCACAATCATGCAGATGGATGTTGTACATTTAAAGGGGAGGGGGATACACCGCTGAATCCAATCTACACACAATAACCAAAATATATAAGTACAACTTTGCATAACGTGTATCAAAGTTTGAGCATTAAACAAGGTCAGCAGGTCATCCTCACAGTCAAGAGATTTTGGGTTTGAATCTCTTCCTTCCTGTGTGAGGTTTGCGTACTCTGGTTTCCTCGAGAAAAAAAAAAATCACATTAGGTTAATTTAAGCCTCTATTGGTAGGTATTTTGTTGGGTATACTAGGTATAAATGGTTATTTGTCAATACCGTATGCGCCCTGTGATTGACTTGAAATGAATACAAGTTATCTTTCTGCCTCTTGTCCAAAGTCAGCTTGGCTAGATTGAAAGAGATACTCAGTAGAAAATGAGTGAATGATTAATCAGTTCAGTTTTTAGTGCACAATGATCAATGTTGTTTGTGTACTGTATTTCTAATGATGCGTGGGTCAAGTATAGATTTTTTTCAGGATAGTGTGAGCAATTTTCACCATTTTGAATGGCTATCTCAATGAAAAAAAAAAGACTCGTTGACTCATTGTGAAAAAATTTGAAACATATTTCCTTTTTCAGTTTTTCATTATTTGTTACTGTCACAACCGCAGCCTCTTGTGTTTTTTGACAAGCGAGTTAGTTTAGTTAATTAAAGGAATCGAGGGTGTATCCACTTCTCGTCCAAAGTCAGGAGCGGATAGGACTCCCTTACGCGTGTCTCTATGAAGACTGGTTTTATTGAAAATGAATGCTCAGATGTAAACTACTACTTAGTAAATGTCTGTAAACAATTTTACTAACTTTATTTTTTTTTTGTCTCTTTCCCCTCTCATCTCCCTGTACTACTTTCTTTCCACCTTTTCATTCTCAGATTGCTGATGTGTCTCCAAAGATGGAGAAATGCCAGGCAAATGAATGAAGAAAAGAAGCGTTCTAATAATCGTAATATCAAGCCTTTTTGGTACCTGGAGAGTTGAAAACTCAATTTCCATTCGCAGATAGTAAAACGTCAGATACAACATTTTGAGATATCTATTTCAAATGTATTATTCTTTTTTTTGCAATTTAGGACATACAGAATAACTCAGACTGACTGAATTAGTGACAGTGATAGATGAAGATGGCATTATTTCCTGTACCCAGACAGTGTTAAATTAATTGATATGGTCTCATTGATATATCATCTCTGGATGACTGCAGACTGATAACATTTTAATTGACTAACAAAGGCCTACTTGACATCCCTAGATGTGCAACGGCAGATAGCAGTAGATTGATCTTTTTTTTTTTTTTTTGCCCAAAAGAGGTACAATAAACAGGGTAGATCAAATCCCACTGTAGGCACGATGGATACTCAGGCTAGAAATCTTAGGGAAAAGTTGACTCCAATCAAGATGAATTCCAAACATGACACTGAGGGTGAGGATGACAAAATACCAGAGACTTTTGACTGCAATGTTTGTGGCCGCAGCTTCCCTTTCCTGAGCTCTTTGTCACAGCATATGAGACGCCATACTGGCGCACGCCCTTATAAATGCCCCTACTGTGACCACAGGGCCTCTCAGAAGGGCAACCTCAAAGTTCATATACGCAGTCACAAACTGGGTACGCTCTCTCGCCACCACTCCAATGAGGAGGAAGAAGGGGGCGCAGAGGAAGAGGAGATGACTGTTTCAGAGGGTCTTGATGGAGGTACAAGTCCAACCAAGAGCAGCTCAGCCTGTAATCGGATGATCAATGGTCATAGCGCAGAAGAAAGCCGCAGGAAAGTGCCAGTCAGGAGCGTGAAAAGAGAGAAAACTACAAGTGATCAGCTGCCTTACTGCTGCCGTCTTTGTGGCTACGAGGCCCAGCGGGAGGACCAGCTCCTGAGCCATATTGAGAAGGTCCACATCACTGTAGACACAGGAGAGCAGACAAGTGTTAAGGAAGAAGCTGTGGCTGAACCAGATGAATCTAAGTGTGATGGGACCTTTACCTGTGAAACCTGCGGCCAGGTGTTCACCCAAGCCTGGTTCTTAAAGTCGCACATGAAGAAACATGCTGGGATCCTGGACCATTGCTGTCAAATATGTGGACGGGGCTTCCGCGAAGCTTGGTTTCTTAAATCCCACATGAAAACACACAACACCAGATCACGGTCTCGTGCAAAATCGGATTCTGCTGAGCATCCTGCCACTATCAATGATGTAGCACAAGATCCTGAAATAGTTTGCTCTGTTGAGTCGGTTTACCAAATGTGCTCTAAATGTGGGAATCTGTTTCATAGCAAAGAGAGCCTGAGGGCTCATGATAAAGTCCATGGTCTCAGTTATGGAGATCAACCTCAGAACCAGTCACAACCCAGTGATGGTGATGATCCACCAGCTTCAAAGAGACGTTTACTTGACTGCTTAGGCCTACAGTCTGTTGCAGTAAAGGCTGCGGAGGTTGAAAGTGATGCGATACTGGGTCGAAGAATCCCAGAGCTTGATCCAGTTTGCAGTTACCAAGCATGGCATTTAGCTACAAAAGGAAAAATTGTAGAACCGGTTGAAAATATGAAGGTTTCCAATGATGGAGGAAATATTGGAGAAGAAGATATTGCTACAGGCACTGTCGTTTACAAGAAAGAGAACAACGGTTATGCCCTTGAAGTTCAAGAAAAGCGTAACACAGAGCGCCGCAGCAGCTCTGGTTTGGGAAACCAAGCGTCATCTGGAGACCAGACACCAGAGAATCTCAGCGATTCGGAGTACCGGCCATCATCTCGCCAGGAACGGAGACGGTCATCCCAGTCTCAAGGTCCCTCTAAATCCCTCGAGTGCTTTGAATGTGGGAAGATGTTCCGTAGTCGTCACCAGATGATTGTCCACCAGCGGCTCCATAGAAAGGATGGTGGCAGGACATCAGTGAGCGACAAGGAAAAAAGTAGAAGGAAAGAGCAGTGGAGCTCCATGAGTGACCCTGAATCAGGCTCCCCAAACCGACCTTTAACCCCGGGGTATGGAGATTCTCCACCAGCCTCCACTTTCAAAGACCAGGCATCTGAGATGGGCACTGCTAACTCAGGAGAGTTTCCAGGTTAGTTACAACTCATTATAAAATACAAATGCTGCCTTCACAGAATGTCATAAAGAAATATTTTATGCTTATCATAGCTTTGTAGCCTCAGTTTGTTTTGTGTGTATGCATGCATGCGTGTGTGTGTGTGTGTGTGTGTGTGTGTGTGTGTGTGTGTGCACACGCACACGTGTGTTTTATCTGAACTCGTAACACTTCACAGTGTCTTTTTCTGGCTTTGCAAATGGTGAGGTTATAAAGTGGGTATAGCCCAAATCTTTTAGTTTCTTTTAGCAAGGCGTGAGAGCAGTGCATCTTTTTACACCAAATTGATAGCAGTAAGAATCCCAAACTATTCCCACAAATTGGGAGCTATTATCATCTACAATGTCATTATAATAGTTATTCATTCGTTTAGATTTATTGATGCCTGCATTCACGACATTATTGTTTCTTGGGATGCTGAGTTATTTTTCTGGCATAACATCAGAAACATGCACTGAAATTAAAACGTAGTGGCTCATTTCAAACCACCCACATTTCAATCTCATGAGTCCATTGTTCATAAACTGGACTGAGATAAATTTCCCCTCAGCTCTTTAGTTTGCGTGAAGCGGGAACAGATGTCACCATGTGGCCAAATATAAGAACTACAAAGGCTCTCAGCCTTTGCTGCAAAAATCAGTGAACAGTGAGAGAAAGATCACCTCTTTTTTGTCACATAAAAAGCAAAGCACAGCACATATATTCTATTGCAAAGCAAAAAAATAAAAAAATACAGTTTATCTGTTCCTACAAAGACAGCCACTAATCATGATGGAATGTTACATTGTCCGTGTATGCAGCGTATGAGCTGTCTCACTAAACTTTTCAAAACATTGTGAGTATTAATAGTGGGATGCATTTGCTGCCAATGCTCAAAAGTGTGAAGAGGTGTTAGTAGTGGCTGTTCCTAATCTTCCCTGCTCTCAGTGATGATCAAAAATAGCAGAAACATTTCTTCAGGCATGATTGAGCTGTGAGCTATTTCAGGTCTTCCTGTCTCAGGAAACCCCCCCACTCTTATCCCCCTGAGTGAGTATAATTTTTTTATGGGCCCGGTTTTCTCTCTTTCAACTGTCTTCATGCACTGTTTTACAATCGTGACTGCCGATTTAGTTTATTTTGCGACATCCAGGAAACATCCATTTTAACAGCTTTTACTTAAATGACTTTGGCTGTGGTTTTGTCGAATGTTCTTTAGTGTCCACTCTGAGATGGTGATGAAATAGGTATTGCTGTCCATGGTTGCAAAAAGAACAACAGTGTGTAAAGAGTTGTAAAGTGTGTTTTGCAATCATCATATAACAACCCAAGAACAAAAAAAAAAACATTCCCATACAAATGTCATGCACAGTGGTGTAGAAATTTCATAATTGAAGGTTTATACATAATTTAGTCCCCTTATTTATCCATATGACAGTGGGACTTGAAAAAGAAAACTGCTTTTTTTAGGATGCTGCGTAATATGATAGTGATAGCAAATCAAGTCATTATGTAGAATGCTGTGTTTTAATCTACCTTTTGTATTTATTGGATATTTCTGGTGATCCTATTGTCTGTTATGTACATATAAACCAACTTGTTGACATTTAATTAGAGTTAATGGGTGTACTTTTTTTTCCATTATTAACTGATGTAAAAGTGAATGGGGGAAAAAAAAAGTATCCGTTTTGGCCTGATAGTTTATCTACACGTCATCAACACTGGAGGTTGGGTTTTATCTTGGCACAGTATGTATTGGTCATTGCCTCCAACAAGTCAAATGAAAAACAGATGCCAAGTTCCGAGTGTACAAAAGAAAGGGTTGTTTAAGGAAATTGCTGCTGAGTATTGTGTAAGGTGATTGTATGTATGCTGAGAGACAATACACTGGTTAATTACTAGGTGTGTGTGTGTGTGTGTGTGTTTGTGTGCACAAGTGTGTGTGTGTTTTTTTAACTGTATTTTTTTTTGCATGTAAACCTAAGATAAAATGGGGGTTGTCAAGACTATGGTAGTTTACTTTTCTCAGAAAGATAGGGTGTTGCCGCCATCAAGTGGATCATTTTAAAAACTGCACAAAAAACTAAATTACTGCATTTTATTGCCTCAATGTCGAGCGCCTAAACGGGCAAAATCTACTACATTGTAGTATAAATTTCACAATAGTATTTCAATTTATATTTATATCATTTAAATAGGCAAAATTTACTACAGTGCTGTATGAGTTTCATAATAGTATTTCAATTGATATTTATATAATTGGAATGTTTTTTAGTGATTATAATTCTGGGTTATTGTGGTAATGACTAATTACACGTAAAATGTACAGTGGAAAAATAAAGTCTGATGCTTTTTTCCCCACAAACCTTTGATTTGTCATTGCTCTGTTGCAGATGAGAGGCCGTACATCTGCAGCATGTGTGACTTCGTCACCACTGAGTCACATGCATACCTGGCTCATGTCCGTGTTCAACATTCAGCTTCCTCTGAAGACAGAGCCAACCCCACACCTAGAGTCACCCCCAATGGATACCCCAAATTAAAGAAAGCACTCCTGCAAGGTCTGGAAAATATTCCATCCTCTCTTTCTGATCTTTCAACTTGCTCTCCTCTCCATGAGTCTGTTTTGGCCCCTATGGATTTATGTATTAGGCCCGAAGGTCAAAGGGGCCAAGCCCCCATAACCCTTGACAGAAAAATCCTCCCGAACCATAAATGCTCTTTCTGCTCCCATTCAACCCTCTATCCCGAGGTTCTGTGGATGCATCAGACTGTTGCCCACCGCATGACCAGTAGTAGCTCCAATCTGGTGCCTAAATGGGCCCTGAAAAACAACACCAAGGGGCCAAAAGACTTGTCCTCCAGGAGACGAACTGCCCCCCCACCAGTCCTGGAGGGTAAAGAATGTCCACCCCTGCCAGCAATTGTGCGTGTCCATCGTACACGACCCCCAACCCAGTCCAACAAAGTACTACAAAAAAGCAAAACAATGCATCATGCAGACACAGCACCATCAAGATCATCCCCTCACTCTTCATCTTCATCGTCACGACCATCCACCTCAGGATTTCACGCTGCAAGAGTCCCTCAGAGTCAACCTCTGCACTCCAGACCCAAAAGTGATGTTTCCTCTCGAAGGAGCTCGCTGTCATCCTCCACCTCTAAGGAGAAGAGCTTCAGCACACCTTCCCGTTCTTCAGCCCCAAGCCTCAACTCTGCTACTGATAACAAAAGGGCAGAATGTTATAAGATGCCTCAGGAGGGACTCGGCTTCATGCTTTCTAGCAAGTACGGTACCCAAGCAGAGTTCGACCAAGCTAGAAGCTCTTCTTATCAATCACTCACCAACTCCCATGGCCAGCGACAGACTAATGCTACCAGACCTAGTAGCATCATCCACAACTCCACTGCGGGGCACTATGGAGCGACGCAGACATATGGAGGCATTCTTCAGACTTCATCATCCTCCTTGCTCTCAGAGGCTTATGGGAATGTGAAGCAGGAACAAACATCAGAAATTCCAGAAATGCCAAACAACATCCTCAGCTTCCTCAAAAACTACAACCCCCATGAACTGGCTGCACTGTACCACCGCTGGGGTGCCACCAATTCACTTTTGGATCCCACTGGTAAGGAACTACATTTGTTTCCTTTTTTATTCTGATCATTCAGGCTCACAAAGCTATGTGGTGAATAAATTACATTTTACATGTTACACTCATATAAGATTCACAACAAATTTAAGCACCATAAAATAATCTTTAGACTTGGCAGTGGTTGTATTGATGGTGTGCAAATGCTTTTCTGTATCAAAATATACACTCAGCGGCGAAATATTTAGGTACACTGTATGTCTAACAAAGAGCTGTTTCTAAAATGATTCCATCAAAAGTAAATCATATTTTTTCAGTTTTTAATAAAAAATAATATTGTTATTGTTGTTAAGGGACAGTACTGTCATTCTACAAGATGTAAATATTTGTATTTTGTTTCCTCAGAGGAACTAAACTGTAAGCACAATAAATGGTCACCACACACAGCCTTAACTCTATTGACGGATTCCAGGTCCACCATCACCCAAAACAAAGATCTTGAACATTTTGCAAAAGGAGGTCTTAGAATTACCACATTGTGTGTTTGTGAGATGATCATAGGTTGCATTTGGGTCAGCATGTTTGTTTTTTGCTCCAAAATAATCATGTTTATCAGTATTTGTATTTTGTTGTTTTGCTTAAAAAAATATCTGTCTGTGAAAGACGAGAGAGAACCTCTGGTGCGCTCAGGTCTGTGAGGCATGCCTCGTGTCCAGCTCCACTTCTCCCAGAAAGCTGTCACAAACTGTTTAGGTCACGACTGTGCCTGATAAGAGACTCGCACAGATGCAAATGGGGGAGGCAAAACACGGGCATGCGGAAACATAAGAGGCAAAGAGAGAGAGCAAGCGTGCGAGATGAGACAGAATAATTACCCCACCAGCTGCTTCGGAAATGGTCATTACTGAACATCAACATTATTTCCCCATTTTTAGTTGTGTCTCTAAGGTCAAGTGGGGCTGTGTGGTGCTAGGGGTCAAAGACAACAGCCCCAGAGCAGACGCATGACATCACTGTCACCCGTCCGGGCGCATATCGTCACCATCCGCCTTAGCCCTTTGAGTCACATGCTATAAAGTGACCTTTTTTGAGCAGCTACGTCTTTCTCCCTTTTCCTCTGCAATATGTGTGTGTGTGTGTGTGTGTGTGTGTGTGTGTGTGTGTGTGTGTGTGTGTGTGTGTGTGTGTGTGTGTGTGTGTGTGTGCATGTTTGGGTGCCTGTGTTTCCCATCCAGCTCTGTCTTGTCTTTCATTAGTGCATCAATGAGAAGGGCTGGCAGCTCAGACTAGAAGTGAAGTAACCAGAGGCCAGCCAGCAGTCGGGGTGCCAGAGATGCTCTCTGTCACCTCTTTCCCCCGCCCTGACTTTCTTATCCTGTTTCCGCCCGCTTTCTTCATATAAACAGGAAGAAATACACACAACTCTGCTGAGGTTTTGTGTGACTGTAGACTCACCAGCATGCTCTCCAAAAGTAGAGTGAGTTTCATAACCGTGGGTTAGATGTCTTGGGTACTGTGTTGACAAGCAGTGCCGTGTCCCTGTAGCTTCCAATGCATTGATAATATGACGAGCAAAAGTGATAATGATGATTGTCATTCAGCACATAGGTCATCATCAAGTTATCAAAAGACGGGGAATTTGAAAAGGAATTTGAATTAATGGTTTGGTCATGCAGGAAAATATATCAACTCTATCAGTAATCAATCTCAGTCATGCACAGAAGCAATTGATATTCAACAAGTGACAGTTGTTATCCTCAATTTTTATGAAACGGGTAAAGTTGATCAACTTTAGGCCTGTGCTGTCCTGAGCTGGAGCAAAGGCACACATACTGTATATATAACTGTTAAAACATATACACATGCAGGCACACACACCTGACATGTGACACACGGGCAGCGGAGCGGGCACATCACAGCCGGGGCGTTTTAATTGCCTGTAATTTATGCGGTGTGTGTGTCTGGCTGTCAGCTTGTGAGATGATGCTGTGTGACAGCAGCAGTCCAGCCCCTGGAGCTAGCCGCTCATAATGACACATTAGACATACTAATGATGCCTGCACTTGTCCACTACTCATGCCGCCTACCTCCATTGCCGCAGCCATGCTTCTGTGTGAATGTACACATGATCAGTGTATGCACAGTACTGACCTCTATGACTTTATTTGGCCTCAAACACAGCACGATTTTGGAATGAACCAAGGTTGTTATAGCAAACGGAGATTCATGAAAAAACTAAAAGTAAAATTAAAATGACATTTTGTTCATGAAAGAAAATTTTAAAAATATATTAATCGATAAATCTGATAAACCACTCTAGGGGTCGCTCCACATAATTTTTTTTTTACTAATGTTTGCGACTAAAATATTGCATTTTTTGTCAGGCCTAACGTCTGTGCAAAATTTGGGGAGTTTTTGTTAGTTCTTAAAAAAAAACCTTTACGGAGAAGATAATTACGAATTTCTACAGAAACAATAACTTGCAACGTTGCAACAACTTGTATTTGTTTATTGCAGTTTTGCAGTATGTTCTGAGAGAAGTGAATGAAACTGTCGTTTGAGAATTGTAGTTTACACAGAATACTCAGTGAGTTTGTTTTTCATTTTGTGAGGCAAATACTCCATATATTGAAACCGAATTCTAAAAATCAAGTAATATGAAGAATTAAAAAACATCAGAACTAACAAACCTGCTCAAAAAGCTTATAAAAACTACAAATGAAGAAAAAAAATAGGGGAATACAAAAAATAGTCAAAACGAAATAAAAACGGACTAACAAAAAATCCAAACCTATTATCTCTCGCACGAATATATAAAGATGACAATGTCCTTTTGTCCTCAGAAATGATCATTGGTGAAATAATTTGCGTACTGGAATTTCTGGACTCTTAAGCCTCACCTGAATACAAGCCATTCATGCTGGTCCCACAAATGTTTGTGTCTATCATCAGGGATGCTGAGGTCTGTCATGCGACAGGGACAGCATTTCTGCCATGAGTGTGGGAAGAATTTTGGTCAGCCCAGCCATCTTCGCACTCACATGAGGTCCCATACAGGTAAATCCCACTTCACACCATTCACAATAAAGATTATATACTCTCCAGTCAAATGTGTAGTTCTACCTGCATTGTGATCCACTGTGGTTGAAACATATTTAACAGAAAGATTGCTGAACAATAGTTTACACTTCAACTTTTGGTTGTCTTATTTACTTAGAGGACAGTGGCAACATATTCAGTATGAAGCTTCAATATATACTGTAGCACTGTAACACACATCATCTGGGAATCACGAGAGTCGCATTTTGAGGCTGATAGTATAGTTCGACAATAAAAGTAACAAAACATGAAGCAAGAGGAACAGCAAAGGAAGTTGATTCAACATGGGAGAAACAGTCAATAGTTTGGGTTCTTTAGTTTGTGACATAGCCCCCCCCCCCAGCATCTAAGTATTCATCTTATAGCACATTTTCAGTCATTCACCAGTTCTGACACCTGTGCACACACATCATCGCCTTCTCAGCCATTTATCCACTCAGAGACTCCAACATGAGTTATTGAGAATATATGCATGGAAGGATTCACACTAAACAATATTTCATTGTCGGCCATTCCGACATGTACCCATATAAATCAAACCAGATCTTTTTGTTCAGTTGAGTGTGACAGCCAGTCTGTGAGTCCTTCCTTGCCCTGGGCTGGGCAGCTGTCGCTATTTTTTAAACTGAAACATGTTTTCTCTGGATACTGACCTGTGACAAATTGTATACATTATTAATCACATGTCAATTAGAGAAGTGCAATTTTGCATTCCAATGAAGTAGACCATCATTTATTCACACCAGTCTCACAAGTCCATTTGCATGTGCTTTCGTGCCATTTGTTAAACAACTTGATGAAGCTATATCCACATGTACATGTTTTTTTTCCATGATATATCATTGTAGAGTTAAAAAAAAGTGCATTCCACTGGTGTTTAAAAGCAATAAAATCTCCCAAGCAACCTTTGCCAAATTTGTAGGCTGTCAAACCTATGCCAAAGCAACAGGTGGCTTGATTTTTATTTTTATTTTTTTCCAGTCAGAGGCCTGACATTAAAGGTATTCATGGATGAAGTTGTGCTTTCATTTAAGACCAGGATATATAGTCAACAAACAATACAGATAAAAAAAAATCATTTTACATGAAAGTCCCAATATTATGAGAATAAAGCTACAGCTATTTCTATATGACAAAAATCCATGTTAATTTGTCAGAACCATAAAATATTAATCAGAAATTAATCCCCAAAAAATCTTGACACACTCTGGTTACTCTTAACATTCCAAAAACATTCATAGTGACACTAAATTTTCCATAGATTTGAATGTGAATGTTTGTTTTTCTCTTTGTGGCCTGCTGGTGACCTGACATGCAACCCATAAGAATGAAGTAGTATCACAAATTGACGGATATTTTGTAGTTAGATGGTTGAACAAAGTTTAAGAGCTGTTTTTTTTTTTTTATCCTTAAGGCGACCTTAAAGTGCTGATGGTGCGAATGTGCCCGAAAACGTGTTTGTCACTGAAAATAACTAACTTGTGATATTACTCCTTAATTCCCATATGATTTGGACTTTCTTTATATATAGTGTTAGTTTCTTTTCTTTTCACTGGTTCATATGTGTTTGTGTGGATATTGTTTTATATTTTCCCTATTTTCTGTACTTCGTCATTTGTTTCTCTTCTTTTCCTTCCCATTCCTCTTCATCCCGCTGACATCCTCTCCATCTCATCCGTTTTTGCCTGTCTCAATTTCAACCAACCAACCAACCCATCCCTTTTCCTCTTAACTTCTATATTTTCTTTTACTCCCTCTGGATTCCCACACTTATATTCTTTTGCTCCCTCTGCCTCCTACCTCACTTGTCTCGGGCTCCTCTATTCCCTCCCCTGTCGTGTCACGTCCATCATGTGAGCATGCAGTGATCACAGCAGACAGTGAGATAAGTAGCTTCTTTATGGAGAGTGTGAATGATATGTGGCATCGCCAGTGATTCTAAGTGACAGAGGCCAAATGGTAAGTGATGCAAAGCTCTGCTTCCCCTAAGCCCTATTGTAAACACACAAGCACACACACACACACACACACACACACACACACACACACACACACACACACACACACACACACAGCAAATTAACACACTCACGCCCGTACACAAACTGTGTAAACACTAGCCAAGACTGTAATTAATGTTGTCACCGACGATTGTCCTCAGCATGGACGTACGCACATAGAAAAGGCCATCCACCCCGAGGCCTCTATTAACATGCGTCATATTAAATCACTGACTTGGATCCACCAAGTTCCATCGCCATCATCATCACCTTCAACGCCGCCATCATCATTACCGCGAGCTCCCCTCCATTAGTATGGGCACTGGTGGCGAACGCCGCACTTCATTGTGCGACTGGTGGCACAAGGAGAAAAGCAAATGCTTGTGTGGGTCTTGATAGAGCTTTTAACCGGATGCCCTCCTTCCTCCTCCTCCTCTTCCACCTCCTTCCCCCCCACCCTCCTCTTCCTTCTCACCCCACAGTTGGGTTTGATTTTAACGGACTCCACAGAGGTACTGACGCTCACAGCACCGCTTCTGAAGCTCCCAAACAAGTATGTGGCACAACGGCTAAATCACTCGGCTCCACCATCACCTTTGCATTGTGTCGTCTTTTTGTTCCACCTGTCAGCATGCGTTGTAATGTTGTCAACCTCTTCCCCCAGTCCTTCTCTCTATTGTCTATTTTCTTATTTAATGTTACACACTACACACCTGGTGTCCTTAAAAAAGATTTTTGTCATGAGGAATCATAATTGTGCAAATTTGTGCAATTTATGTCAAACTCAAACTGGAAATTACATGCAAAAGGGGTTCAAAAAATGGATGGAAGTGGTTAAAAAAGCCTCACTACAGGAGATATTGCAAAATATTTGCCATTGGATAAATTTATTTATTTCTTTTACATTCAGTATAAATGATCAGGGCTGTCAAACTGATTTTGTATTAGTAAATACATTAAGCCACATTTAATCTTAGGTGGCCCGGTCCAGTATCTATTATATATTTACATTTAGTATTAATTATTATCTTCTTGTGAATCTGGTTTCAAATCATGTAAGCAATCTGACATTTCAGAACAAAAAATGGCATCATGGCAATATTTAGCAGAAAACATCAGCAATCAATCTACGGTGTTTGCGATAAGCAATCGTCTCTATTGACAATTAGCAGCGGGCCGGTTCTGGTTTGTGGGACGTACCATTAAAAACTAGACCATTCTAGTCAACTACTGTGCATAAATTAATAAATGAATAAATTGATTTAAAAAAATGTAAATAAATAAATAAATTCAGACAGACAGACATTTAGGAGAATGGCTATGCATGTATACAGCTTTCACCTGAAAATGTGACAAAGCTATAATTTATGTTAGGCATAAATGCAATTACACAAACTGTTGGTTATTCTTTGCTAGACTTGGCCGTATTATATCTACATTCCACTCACCAGCTTCAATAAGTAAGTAGAAAAAAGTGTCACTATGAGGTCAAATATATTTTGAAATAGCAGCTTTCCATCCGTTACTTCCTTCTCTTCGTTTTAAGAGTCAGTCAGAGAGACAAGAATTGAGGCCGAGTGAGAAACAAGTAAATCTGCTCAGCTTTGACATTCCCTTGTACACGCTGCACCTTCAACTTTATTAATCACACACATCACACACACACACACACACACACACACACACACACACACACACACACACACACACACACACACACACACACACACACACACACACACACACACACACACACACACACACAAGCTTGCTCCACGACTGAGATTTACCGCACAGTATATGAGTGATGGGAGCAGGCGTCTGGCGGAGGGGTCCAATTAGATGCAGTGTTGACGTTGCTTTACGGTGACGATAACCTTTAGTATAATGTAGTGCAGCGGGCCCGTCAGCCGTGTTTCCTCACAGGACGATGTCGCCCAGGTTCTTACTTTCCTCTCACGTCTAACCCTCACCTTCTTTTTCCAGCTGTTTTATTATTTTCCTTTATGATTAATTATACCTATTTTGTTGTTATCGCTCTCTTCCTCAAACACCCCTCTTTCTTTCTCTCTGTTGTGCTTCTGATGATGTATGATAACTGCTATATTTTCCGATGTCTTCTTCGGGGAAAATACAAGGGGAGGGGCACGGGGAGTCATTTGTTTTCCCGCTGTGATAATCATCCATTTATCAAAATGATAATTAGGTGCAATTAAATGGCAATCTCATTTGTTCTCTTCAGGTGTGAGTTGCTTATTTTTTATTATTATTTCTATTTTTTTGCTGAGGTCTGATGTCTGTCCCATTGTAGGTCAGTCTAATTAGAAGATGGGATGGGCATGTGTTGGGGGGGGAGTGGGTTCGTCAGACTGCTCGATAGAGTGAAGTTGATGGAAATAAAATCTCTGTTAAGGTTTGTGTGGCTTCTCCTGAAGGAGTTGGGCTGACATGTTGGAATGTGTTGAAATAAAACCTACACTGAATGGACACAAAGTATCGTGACACTTTTTAATGGGCTTAAAAATTAGTGGAATGGACAAGCAGCGTGCCTCACAATTTCGAGGGTTGGGGTTTGAATTTTGCTTCAGTATGCCTGTGTACAATTTGTCTGGCTGGATCTCATAGTATTGGGGTTGCTTGGTCCATGGCGTATTACATTTTTAGTTTCTGTTGATGTATTAGCCAGGTCTCCCAATATTTCTATCCATATTGTGTATGCAATGTGTGGCTTATGCATGTCTTTTCCTCCCCATTCTATTTTAACACTCTCATCTGTTGTTTACATGGTGGATGTCATATTTGTGACCAATCCTTTGTTGCCACCACATGACCTTTGCAAATGTTGTGTTTTGTTGTTCAGGAGAGAGGCCTTTCTGCTGCCAGCTCTGCCCATACAGAGCCTCTCAGAAAGGGAACCTGAAGACACATGTCCAGAGTGTCCACCACATGCCTTTTGACAACAGCAAGTATCCAGATTCTAAAGACTTGTTGCCGAGCCCCGAGGAGCGCAGAGAGTTCGAACAAACACCAACCCCACAAAATCAGCCTTCGCGCTTCTTATGAACTTCTGAATTTCAGTCCAGGCTAGTCAGGGACTCACATCAACTGAAAAATGCCATCATCACATTGAATAATAGAAGGATTTGATCAGCGTTGGATTTTATGACAATGTGAAAATGTTTTCATGCTTCAACCAACCCCCTTTAAGGAGGGCTTTCTATATTTCTTGTAGTTCAACAGTGATGTTTTGTAATGAATGAATGGCTGCTTTTCACAACCCAAAAATAATACATATGGGTAAAGTCAGATGAAGGCACAAACCTATTTTGCTCCGCTTCTTGCAATTGAAGGTTGAAAATAAGGATGACAGTGTATTGAATGATATATACTTTCTGAGGACAATACTGAACTCATTGGCATATGAAAATATATTTTAACTAACTGCCGTGGCACGCTACTTTAGTGGACAACTTGTTTCTCCCTTTTCTTATTGTACTTGATGCATCACATATTGCAGCATGCTATTGTCCATAATCGGCTGCAAGTAATTTTTTTTTTAATTCACTTCTTTAATTACTTTATATTTTAATGAATTTAATAACTGATTATCAAACGAATGAGCTCTCCCTTCAAATATTTGGGCACAAAAAAAATCTAAATATTTGAGCGCTCACAGCGTAAAACCATTTTAAAATTGACTGAAGTAATTACATAATTTGCAATATAGTGGCCAATAAATGCTATCTGCATTGTATAACTGATTCATCGACTAATCATCTCAGCCATAAAGACTTCTTCTGGGCTAAAAGCCATTACAGTGTCTTCTTGTATGATCCAGCATGTGCAAATGGGTTAAAGTCACTTCACTCCACTCCTTAGTGAATTCTTAAGAGTGACCACTCTTCCACTACGAGGAAGATGATTAGAGAGACTGGGGGGTGGAGTGTGAGAGAGAGAGAGAGGGAGAAAGACAGAGAGAGTGACTGCTCTAATGCTCATTAAAAAGAGTTGCTTTTTAATAGCCATTATAAATGAGTGTACCACTTTTATGGCCATACAATTATTGTCAATTGAAGAGGAAGGGGCTGAGTGCTGGCACTTTCCATCTATATAACTCCTTTATATTACTGAGCCTTTCTCACACTGACACTTCGACTTTGATTTACACTGCAAACCTGCAGTGGGAACAGCTTGAAGACTCAGATTGAAATTACACAAAGTAAAGGGCAGCTGGTACACGTTTGGAGGCGAATATGAATCTGCTAATGTTAGCCAGTGTGATTGCGCTGTGAAAAATGCATATGGTAATTGGAGTTAGTGTTATTTTAATTTCAGTTACATTTTGCTGAAGGCCCATGTTCAAATCCCCCCCAACTGATTCATGGTTGAAACAGCAGGATGCACATTGTGGATCACATCATCAGAGGTTTTTTTTTTTTCTCAAACGTTTCTACTTGAAAAAATGTTTTGTTTGATCTTATGGGATGTAATCGCTGCCACTTCAATTCCTGTCGTGATCTGTTTTGAGTTACAATATCTTAATTTGGTCATCTGCTTTGTGTTAATCGCTATTTGCACTGCTTTTTGGCACCGGACAAAACCATTGATCAATTTGGGTTTTATTACTGAAACAAACTACATGAAATTCTCAGACCAGAGTGTTTTATTTTGTATGATTTATCAACTGGTAGGTTGGTGGGCCAAAGTGAAGTGTTACAAAATATTCCTTCTTAGTCCGACAGTGGGAAGAGTCACAAAGGAGCTTTGGTATCTTCCAGGAGGATACGTCCAACTTGTCTCATGACGAGAAGGCCATTCCGTCATATGCTACCAAATAGTGATGTTGAACTCTACGGGATTGTAGAGCAGCCTTAGCAAAGATGAGGTTGCATGTCTTTGTGCATTATTTTCCAATCTACTGAAAAGGATGATAAACATCCATCCTTGTGTTGTGCCTACCTCCTTTCAAATTGCATGTTAATATGAAGGAGGGGCTGGTCTACAGTTTTTTTTCTTCATATTCTCTACTTGGGCTTGTCTTCAGCAACCCCCAAATTGAGTAAGCCATGGCTTGACATATTGGATATAAGCAGATTGTCACTTGTCAGGGAATGTAATTGTGAGGTACATTTTTGCACGCATAGACTATTCAAACGAGTTTGCATACCGAGTACGAAACTATTAGTCTATTTTCAAACCTCAGTAGTTTTTACAACAACAACAAAAATAGATGTAATACCAGCTGAGATATGCATACTATGTTGTGTACCTTAATATGTCTAATGATACACATAAAAAGTCTGTTTTGAAGCTGTGGGTAGTGAAAATACTTGAAAACAAATATTCTAGCCTTGTAGTGTAGAATAGTACTAATAATACCCACATTGTACAGAATTCCCTTTAAGATTAACTCCTCAGTTAGAAATTTGTACTCCGAAGTGTGACTTAGTGAAAGTGTGAAGCTGGAGTGGCTGTAATATAAACTGTTTTATCTGTAATCCACTCTTACCAAACTCTTTATATACAGCAGTAGAAACCAAATGGCATTATTAGTGCACTTAGACTAGTTTACAGCTTTAACCTTTCTATCTGTTCAATTCTAATCAAGGTTACTTTAAGAATGTTATGATAGATAATACACTTGTAAATTGGGGTTTCGGGGTTTTTTGCATAGATTTTAATGACAGATCTTTTTTTTTTGTAGTGACTCTGTCACACCATTTTACTTTTTTTTTCTGATGGAAACTTTGACAAGTCGAGGTTCAGCAGTGCTTATTTTTCATGAAGATGTAAGAGCTTGTTTTTAGTCATTCTGCTAAATCGTAGGACTTTTGTCATTAGCTCTCCCTGTCTGGCCTTCCATGGGGGTTGTTTTTTACCCCTTTGGTTGGGGCTTCATTACATATTTTAAATTGTGTTTTTGTGTCTGAACTTTTTATTTGTATTGAACCTCATGATTATTGTACCTATCAAGACCTTGTTATTCCAAGTGGTTTGGTTGAAAACTGTATTTATTATCACTTCAAAAAGGACAGGAGGGCAGTAGCAGGACAGGTGTTTGGTAATTTTGATTTTCTAGGTCATTATTTTGTGTTTAGTTCGTTTGTTTGTTTTGTCATTTTCAAGCCAGCAAAGCGACGTGAAAGCTCTACCTCGTCTGAGCCATTCTCAGTTCTGTTACACTTTTGTAAATTTCAAAAACATATAATGTCATGTCCAAAATAAAGACACATAAAATGATAACTTTTGCCAGCCTTTCATCTGGTTGTCCTCACTTGATTTAATTGTTCCTTAGCCACTTGTGATGGAACACATCCATATTTAGATGAGACAAGGTTCATATTTAATTTTTTATTCATACTCACCTGTTCTCATTTCAACTTTAGCATGAACCCGTCAGTGCATCGCCTCTAAAAATCACAAAAGACTTGGCATGTATTGTACACTGCTTTGCTGCTCACAGGACCTACTGGTACCATTAAAACTCACTGTCAGGATCTGGGCACGCATTATCAAACATTTTTTCGCACATCAACAGATTTCATAGACAACTAGAGTCATCTGTTGCCACCATAATGATTAAACTAGTGAGTAGTCAACCCTATTATTATGAGATTTAAAAAGTCACTCTTGCCACTTTGGAGTTCCTGTTTTACAGATGCGGAGGGCACTAAGTTTTATAAAAGCTCACCATCCAATGAATACCCAGCTCCTGTGACAATGAATCCTCAAATATGAATCTATCAAGCAAAACGGATACTCGGTGGAATATAATATGTGTATTACTAGATACAAGATGTGTATTGTAATTGGGGAGCAAATGATGGATGAGCAAAACAGTGAAAAACCTGGAGACTAACCAAGGTTGGACTTAACAGAAGTGGGGTGAAACATTGCTAGCCACGTATTTGTGTTTATCTGATCCCAATGTGAGGAGCGTCAATTTCCATCAGTTTCTGCAATTAACAGCTTGCACTCTGACAATCCTGTGAGTGTTCACCCGTTCATACATCCATTTTAGATTTGGAGTCCAATTTTTTGTTGTTCGTCCTGTGTTTGTTATATTAGGCTACTTTCTTGTTCATGGAAAATGACCCAATATTAGGAATAGTTATGCAGGATAAGTAAAACTTTAATTTGCAGGGGTCATCAAACTTTTCGAAACCGAGAACTACTTTGCTGCTGATCAGTTCTGAAATTGCAAATTGGCTCAAGTTACCCTGAATCACATGTTAGATGTTCATTTATGTGAGGATGTTAATTCATTTTATGATGATAATTAGCAAACAAATCCATATAAATATGCAATACTTTATTTCTATTCATCTCTGCCAGTGTTTCACCACATTCCTAAAAAAAAATCACAATGTACCATCACTGGTGAGCTATTATTAGAACAGGCCTGCAGGCTACCCATGGCACATTGGTGAACCATGCTGAGTATCTTGAAAACAATATCCTGAACCTGTAATCTACCTTAACCCATTACAGACTCAAATCAGATATTGTGTTTTTATTTTGAGGGGGGGAGGCTCTGTGGTTCATGACAATATGTGGCGCCGCAAACCTTTGTTTATCGAGGTTTTGAGTTGACAACTCTGAATAGTACGACTATATTCATGAGAAAATAAATCTCACAGGTTAGCAGCCTGATAGAAGTCCATAAAATTATAATGTATGGACGAGTCAAGTCTACGTGCAAAATTGAGTAAATGCGGTCCTGAATAGTGCAGATGAGGTGAAAACACATGAGACCAAAGCTATGCTTCAAGCTGTTTCCTTTCATAGCATCTGACACATCTGATGGATGTGGACTTTGATGGTGGGGCCGCCTGGGCTGTTGCCACCTTGATGTCCACGTGTGGCCATGCGCTTGAAGGGTATCTGCCATACAGCAGTGATGAGAAACCCATATCCTTCAACTTTGAAGGACCACGTTGGGATTTGTTGCTACTTTGCCAGTCTCTTTCATGTGCTGCGTCAATGTGCACCGTTTGTCTGTCAGCTTGAGTGACGGCAGAGTGACGGGTTCCCTCTGAGAACATGGCACATAACGCTAATGCCAGGCAGGCCCGCGGGCTGAGAAAAGACTGCAGCTGCCCGTCACTCTTTCCAACCTCATCAGTCACTGTGACGGCCTTGAGCTCCCTGAAACCTGTTAGCTGACATCTCTTTTCTTTGTCACAGCACAGTCAAATAGAGTGAGTGACATGGAAAATATGCAAAATGTCAGTCAGATATGGATGTGTCAGGTAGATGTGATGGAGAAAACAATGCTTCAAATGTTGAGAAAGCTATCACCACAAACATCTATTGAAGCTATATTTCATTTTTCAACGTTTGGACTGACATATGCAGAGGCACCTCCAAAATCGAAAGTACCCTCGGGTATACATTTGAGATTGGACCAACAACAGTCACACAAAAATGAGAGTGCAGTTCAGCGGGCATCAAACAAGGCACATTAAATGACCGCAACTTACAACATTTGAAGAAAATACTGACAGCCACTAAAGTAGTCTTTGATTGCCAGAAACAAAAATGAATGACTTTTATGCTGTTTCCGGCTTCCCTGAAATAATCAGTGATAGGTGGCACTTGCAGCTCATTCATCTTGCGCCATCACCAAGATCAGCATGTTTTTCACGGTTAAAACCCCTGAGAGCTACCAAAAATGCCAAAATTATGACTTCACCACTTTTACACCATTTGTTTCATCATCTTTCAACAGTAGATCACGCTCAGCATGCCCACTGACAAAGCGCACACAATCTGATCAAATGAGTTTGAATCATGCCCATATACATCAACATAATATCCATTTATCCATTTTCTGAACTGCTTCTCCTCACGAGGGCTGCGGGCATGCTGGAGCCTATCCCAGCTGACTTTAGGCATTAGGGGACTAGCCAGCCAATCGTCTGGTCGGGCACATATCGACGGACAACTATTTGCACTCACACCTACGGGCAATTTGGAGTGCTCAATCACCCTAACATGCATGTTTTTGGAATGTGGAAGGAAACCGTAGTACCCAAAGAAAATCCACGCAGGCAAGGGGAGAACATGCAAACTCCACACAGGAAGGCTGCAGCCGGAATCGAAACTCTGCACTGCGCGTCACTGTGTCGCCTCTTTAATATAATACTTATGTAGTATTAGTAGTTCAAGTTTCCAAAACGGAATGTGTTTCTCCTCCCAACATAATCTTTTTCTAATTCAAACTATTTAACTTAGACATCTCTTGAAGCCAGTAGTTTATTGTGTTTCCTTATCCGTTTAAAATATTCCTGTAAAATCTCTCCTAATATAAAAGTGGAGGAATGAGAAAACATTGATCTGTATCTGCCACCAGGGAGCACTATGTCTCTCTCTGGTGCCTACCGAATAGCTTTTCTCGACAGACAAGGGTAACATCAGAGACCAAATGGCACTTGTACATGTACAATTGCTACAGCGCCATTGCTTCCGGAGGGGCAAATACATTTAAAAACACTACAGTGTGTATCGGCGCAACAGCCTTGACAATGCAGCTCTCACCGAGAGATGTACGGGCTCCTCTACATTTCCCAGGCAAAAGGCCAAACACATTTACAACACTTCAAGTATGCGCGACACAAAAACGCCCTCTCTGCAGTGGAATATGTAAATATTGCACTAATCAAAGGGTTGTGGTATCGCAAAATGCCACAGAAAGGTTATGACCCGGAGCCTGTGCTAATAGGGGAGCAAGGGAGGGGGAGAGGATATGAGATGTGGAGGGAGGGCTGGCGGGTTGAGTTGTTGTGGTGGGTGGTAGGAGGAAGAGGAGGATGGGCTGTGTGGGGAGGTGCAGAGGAGTGACAGCTACCACAGGCATTTCTACTGCCTGAGGAGGACCTTCACTTGCTGACCTCCGCCGCCTGCACTCCAACGTTCTGACAGTAATGAACAGGAAGGGGCTGTTTATGCATATCAAATGTTATTTACTCTCCCACAGTCAAGTGTAGCCACAGAGGAAAGAACGAGGATGGCACAAAAGGCAGGATATTCCCAAAGAACCGTGGGGCTGCCATTAGAACAATATGTACCAGAATGCAAAGGCCTCATTGGAGCACTGAGGTTAATGTATCTATCGCAATGAATTACATGCAATAGTTTGTAGGCCTTTTTTTTTTTTTCTTTTTTAGCTTGAGTCTCTTTTTTTAAACACTACATCGTGGTTAAATGTTCGTGCCTGCAAGTATATGTGAGCTTGACAATGAACTGCTCTTACTATCTATTTACTTCAAGTAGTATCTGCCAAACAAAAGCTCATATCCGGAGACAGAATCAAGTGGATGCTAGCGCACACTCTAGTCATGTAATATATTTTAAGCAGGATTAATTCTTCTTCACATTGACATGATTGGTCTTAAATAGCACAAACCTCAAAGCCAGAGGGAGGAAAAGGCTCAGTGGAATTATTCAAGGGAATGACGTTGGACGACAAGCTCAAGAACATAACCTTGAGCGAGAACAATGAAGAATCAGCCGCCAGAAAACGTTTGTGTTTTCACAAGCCTGCGTGTCATCGTCATTGCGTTACGGCTCAGCTTCATTTCCCATCAGCCCTTGTGAGAATTAAGTTGGATCTTAAGTATGTAAATGAGAACCTATTCCTTGGCCCCCGCCCTCTCTTTATATGAATCCCAGGACAGACCATGACATTTAACATTGCCTTCACTAATTTGTGCTTAATAGCCAAAAAGTGATTAGAATTAACATTAATGACATTTCATATGTCTCCCTTTTTCCATTCATTAGCTCTCACTCCTGCTAGTGAGAAGTTAATGTTGTTTCCTAAATCTTGGGCTTTGCCACCACACTTTTTTTCTGCTCCTTTTAAGAACAGAACAAGGAAGATATATATAAAAAAAAAAAAATGGAGCTGCTTTAGGGGCGTCATAAAGCTTTTAAATTGGGAATTTAATCTATCGGTCATATCCTGTTTATCAATTGAAATGCATGTCACTGAAGATCAAAAAAAAAAAAGGGGGGGAGCAAGCACATTACTTTTTTTTCCCCCTTCAAGATTTCTCGCTCGAACAAATGCTGTCCAGAATGCTTCATCTCATCTTCTTCCTCAGTAACTACAGAACCTTTCCTCAGAAGAGGCATATCATTGGGGATAACACGACCTGAAGAATTGCTTTCTATTATCCTTTCCATGCTTGGATCAGAGCATAGAAGACAAAATGAGCATTGTGTTGCAACCAGAGGACACTCCAGCTCTTTGTGATAATTAGTAATAATCCCCGACCTTGGTCAAGGACACGTGGCCTAGTGTTATTTTAAGAGTTGTTGTGAGATCACGTGTCCCTGTCATGCATATGAAAGAGGCCACCAACCTTACATTTACATGAATTTGTTTGGTTACGGTAAACCATAAAAGCAAATCGCGGAAAATGTAGACAGATAAAATCTGTACCCGGGTTTATTAATAGTACAAAGAAAAAACACCGGTACAACAAAATGTGCTTGCCAAAATGCAAGGAGTGAAAAATAAATAAAAGTCACCCCAAAAACTACGCAGAATAATAATAACGAAAAACACTCAAGGATGACTACTAACAAAAGGCACTAACAAAAAACACAAGGGGAAAATACTTACACGGAACTGAACGGCAAGGAGCCAATATAAAATTGAAAAAACAGGGAGTAGTACCAATTAACAAACGGTAGGGAAAACAGTCAGGCAACAACCCCTAATCCAAGCTTTATCTATCCATTGCAACAAATGTTGTAGGCAAAGGGAGCCAGGGTATTTTAGTGGCATTGTGAAGCGCTAAGGTGATCATGGATAATGGCAGGACCCTCGCTTCTGAAGGACAGGCCAATCTCCCGTCGAGACAGACTCAAGAGAGACGTGTCCGTCTCCACCAGTACCTCGGGCCAGCTGCACAACCCCTGTGCTAAATGTGTATTGGCAAAGTGTCGTGCCAATGCTATTAGCCGGCAGACCTGAATTCCCCTTGTAATTTTCTGTGGCACTCCTTGTTATTGGCACCTGTGATGAGTGCAGTATTTGAATCCTGGTTCAGGTTAAATAGATGACCAGTGGGCTGATATCTCATCACTTGTACAAGACCGTGTCTACATGCACACACTGTCCTTTGCTGACTATTCATTGCTCAGTGCATAGTGCTCATTTAGTGAACACTAATGTAAATCTCCAACAGGGAAGTCCAAATTCTAGGAGAAAATCTATACTTTATTGATTCTCACATTTTAGTTTTATTTTCAAATGTCTATCCATTACTATGGATCGCTAAAAATAACATTGTTTATTTGAGTGTGTTTGCCTAATGTATGATGTTAAAAAAGTGCATTACAATTAAAACTTTTAAGCTGTATAAATTACTTAGTCACTTATCGAGCAATTTGTGATTTTTTTTCCCTTTTTTGCACAAAATAGTAATTTATGCTCAAATCTGAATGTAATTAAATATTTGCACTGGATATAAGCCAAGAATAAACTATTGATCGAGCCGATTTAAGAAAATAATGTGCCTTCTGTTACATATACTAACTAGTTCAAGGGTTTGTTCGCACAAGTGTCTTTAGGATCTCCTCCCCAAAATAATGGAATACTACAGTATATGCAATTTATGTTTGTGTGAAATTTGTTCCTTCCTTTTCTTAACAATGATCCTGAAAATAGTGTATCTTTCTGAATTTGACATTTTGACAAAATACATTATTTTGTGGGTGGCATTTGTACTCACTGTCTGTGTGGGGTTTTTCTAGGTCCGGTTCCCTCCCCCATTCCAAAACCATATTTTGTTAAATGATTGGCTGGTGACCAGTTTAGGGTGAAAATAACTTTCTGCCATTTTGTAGGGCACCTTCCTTCCATGACCACCTTTTGGCACTTTTGCCATTATTTACAGCGTGAAGTTTTTAAATACTGTCTATCTTCTATGACCTAAATAGTTTTGTTAACACACTGACACATAAATTATATTTTGTTAAAATTTTATTTTAGTAACCAGTCTTCTTCAGCTCTAAATTTACGAGGCTTGTATCCCTTTCCTTCACTTCCTGTGACCTACAAACACATTAAAAGAAATTGAATTTTCGCATCTGGAATGATTTGTAGCTTTGAACGTTCCTTTCGCTATTTTACAAATCTTGCCGCGCTCCCCCTCGTACTGCTCTTCATCAGGCGAAGACAAACAGACAAAAAATTCAAGAGCCACCCAAAAGAAGTTAAATCGCCATACACAGGAGCAATTTAGCTCCAGTGTAATTAGTATATGGTGTTTGACAACCTTGCTGAAGACGTTTTCACCCCAGAAATGCTAAGTAGTCCCAGCAGGAGTCAGTCAGGAAGAGGAGAGAGGCTCTTAGCTGTTTAATGTATTCTTCGGCAGCCCAGAGGCCTCCAAAACGCTGTATGTCTTTAGCATCACACACACACGCACGCACACACACACACACACACACACACACACACACACACGCGCACACGCACGCACGCACGCACGCACACACACACACACACACACACACACACACACACACACACACGCGTGCACGCACACTCACATGCACACTCACATGTCTGTCGGCAGTCAGGCTCTGAAGGAACACTGCTAATGGGGCTGTTTTTAATGAGGCAGGAAGAAGAGAGTGACCCTTGGAAGGTGAATATCTCTATCGCTCTGTTTTGCAGTTCCCAAACAAAATGTGCATGCCAGCCTTCCTCTCGAGTGTGCGCACAACTGGTTTTATGCAAAGTTGTACTTATGTCTAATTTGTTTTAACTGCCATAATTACGTGCAGCTCTTGACTCTCGCATTCAGCCACTTCTCTCGTCAGACGTGTGTTTTTATGGCTGTGTTGATTCAAAAGGTTTGGGGGGGGGGGGGGGGGCAGCAATGAAGCAATATTCCTCGACAAAGATGCAAGAGTATGCTGCTATTAAGTTCCACTTCACGTTACCAAGGACATATCCATCCCCAGACCATCAATTGACTTCATTTCACCTATTTTATGATCTTGCAGGAGAGAAAGAAGCAAATAAGGCGAGGTAGTTCTTACAGCATCCAAAAGATGGCACACTATGTATGGCAGGAGGAGGCCTGTGAATGTTTGGGAGCCTTGTAGCAACTCAGTGGTGTCTGTATTTAACCTGGAACCCAGAGAGCGTCTGTGTTTGCTCTGCTGGGAATCTTCTGCTTGCAGGATTCAAAGAGGAGGAGGGAGAAGAAGAAGCTAGGTGCATGGATCATATGGATGTCATGCTTCTGCTAATGCTGCTCTACAAGGCAGAATGTGGCTGCTTTTACACTAAAATGAGCCTGAGGATATATAGCATTTCATCCGTGAGCATTGTCTGCAGGACAAGTTCAGTTAAGTGCAATCGGAGTCTGATGTTCTGTTTAGCTACGTTATACAAAAAAATCCTGGCTTAATTAGGGCATCTTTGGGCTCTAAAGAATAATATATTGTCTATTTTTTAAATCTATTTGTATACTACACTAAAAAAAAATATGCATAAGCGTGCTGAATAAACCCTAAAAATGTTTTTGAAGCTGTTGATATTCTCACATATGTTCAGAGACCATTGTCTGGTAAAAAAAATCTTGAAATGCTGGTCATTAAATCTACATGGATAAAATAGTAACAAATTCCAAATGAAATCCTGCAAACCAAATTAAATGTAACCAAACTTTGTTTACAAATTCACATATTTTCACAAATGCGCATTTTTAAATAATTCCTGATTTTATTTTACTTCTACAAACTCTCAGGTGTGAACAACCGTCCGTACAGTCTGTTCCTTCTGTGATCACATTTGCTTTGGTACTTAACATCATTCTTGAACATGCTCCCATTTGATAACACACATACCAGCACGCACACACGCGCTACAGGACCACAGAAAATCAGTGTGACAGGTTTCACTCGCCCCTCTGTATCCACATCCCCTTTCAGACTCTCTGCTGACATCTGCTCGATTACCCCCTAAGTCGCACGCTCGGACGCCTGCACACACACACACACACACACACACACACACACACACACACACACACACACACACACACACACACACACACACACACACACACACACACACACACACACACACACACACACACACACACACACGTAGAGAGATGCTCTCCATGGCCGCTCTAAGCCCCTTTGAGCTATATGAAATGTAGTGCAGGAGAAACCAGATACTGCCGGCTGTGTCACATTGCGTTTGCCGCCACCCGTCAGGAGTGGGTCTGTTTGACTGCCAGACGTTATGACAGCGTCACTCATCCTCTACCCCAACAGCATGCTACAGGACACAGAGGAGGAAATAGACACAAGCTGAGGCAAAAAAAAATGGCCTACTCTAAATTAACAATAATTGGAAAAAAAAAAAAAGGGAGCATGAAACAGAATAAACATTCATATATTTATATTTTCTGCATTTTCTGCTTATGCTATGGGTGGTTATAATGTGTTAGAGCATAAAGACTACAAATGGAAGAATGAATTGATTCCAGTCAAGGACACAAACAAAAAAAACACAGGTGGGCACGCTAATAAAGTGGACATTTTATACAGCCCATGACATGTAGATGTGAGGTCTGCTTTTCACAGGACATCCGACAGCCCTGTGAGTTCCCATGTGGCACGAACAGTTTCCAGACAGCAGGACGGGACGCTCTGACATCGGCAACACCAGCGTCTCCTCATCCCCACCTCCAAGCTTCACTCACTGCCTCACCTTTGAGGACAGCAACCCCCGAAAGAGCCAGAAGAATGAGAGATGATGGACAAGGCAGACTTTGGTACAAGCAACTCGTCCTCTCAGGCTTGAGACTCACAAAGTTTATGGACAGACACTTCCCAATGACATAAACATACAGAGGAGGAGGAAAAACTGTTGAAGTGGCAGTCGTTAAAACGTTTTGTGTTTTACTCATTTGTTGTCTGTTGTCATTTCTTATCCTCAGTAGTTCCTTTAAATGCATATTGTTCAAGAAATCTAATCAAGTTTCTTGGTTGATTAGGCTATACAAACCCTCAGTTCTTGTATTTGATTTTGAAATGTATTCTTTTCAGGGAACAACTCATGACCCAAGGCCGAACAATACCACTTTAGATCATTTGTGACAATTCATACGGTCTTCTTTAATTAACTATTTTAAACAGTTCTTTTAATCGGACAGGGAAATGTTTTTCCCTACTTGACATGTTTTGACTATTTCCTGTAGCCTTCCTCGGAAGCGTCACAAGAATGTCACAGAAATATGACTCTTTTGAGGAAGTATATAAGAGTATAACAATGTATATAGCGTACATAGCATTCAGTGGAAAACTTGGATATGCAAACAGCTAAATTAACAGAATGCGCATATTCCAAGAAATATTTTCCTCGAAAAAAAGGGATTTGGCTCCCAAAAACAATCAAAAAGCCAATTCCCCCCTTAAAAAACCCCACCATGAAATCCCTGAATAAAATCCGTGGGTGACGAACCATGAGTATACGGGGGTCTATTATATTTGACTTTCCAGATTTTAGTCTTGGATATCACTGCCGTTTGTGTCCTTGTCCATCTTCCTCAGAAATGAAGGCCCGTGGTGAATAATTAATAAACAAAGCTATTAAGGATGCAGCAGACATTTCACTAAAGGTCCATTTCCCAAATACAATCTCCCTTTTGTTAATAAAGCCCATTAATCATGCAAGGATGTCACTAAACGCAAGGTTAATGAAACACTGCTAATGCCTGGCTAATCTATTTCCAGTCAGAAAGCTGTTGTAAGTGTGATTCCTAACCTTTTAAACTATTTACCCGGCAATCCCACGTGTTGGATTGATGGATGCCGGGCAGGGAATGTTTTCAAGTGAAGCACAGAGGCAGAATGTGGGGTCAGCTGTGTGCCCAACTCAAGCAGCTTCACCTGCCCAAAAGGCTAATGAACCACTGACAAGATGTATGGGAACACTTCAGGTATGAATGAAAGTAGAACATAACAACTTGATAATGCATTTAATGTGGTCCACTGAAGCATCAATTCATAAGCTTGGCTGATGTTGAGCATCAGGCAGTATAAGTGTCACATACGGCTTGTGTGCTTTCATGTATGTGGCTTGTTTCCACTTCCTTTTCCAGCTGTCAGCCCGACCTATTAAAGAGTGTATTATTTTTTTATGTTCCGTGTGCATTGTGGCTGTGTACGCGTGGCGTGGTGTAAGCACAACGTTACAAGAGATGTTTATTGTAATGTGGTGCCAGCTGAGCTGAGTTGCGAGCTGCTTGGAGGAGCGGATGACTCCTTGATTGTTTGATGACAATGTGAGGCTCACATCTCGCTTCCTTTTGTCTGAGTCTCTGAAGAATGCTGACATTAAATGTTTGATGTTGGCATGCACAACTGATGTACAAATAAAAACCTTACCAGTGAGACATGGGGGTTTGTTTTTCTGTAATCTCACAATCTATTGTTGTTTTTCTTATTCTTTTCTCATTCTATTCAACTTTACCTTTTCCCCCTTCTTTTAAAAGTTTGAGTTGATTATTTTATTTCCACAATTTTGAACTAGAAAGTCCCTACTATGGAGTTATAGAGGAATGAGCTGGATGGCTTAGGTAGAATTGCACCCGCTCAGGTCAAACTATCCTAATTGGGATCTTCACTTTTACATATTGGAATGTTGCCATTGTAAATGTGAAAGTTCCTAGATCCACTCCATAATCGAAAAAAATGAAAATTCTTAATTTCCTCATTCATGATTTTGGTACTTGTTACACAGTCCTCCCCAAATATCTGGATATGTTTGATACCGTGAAGAACCCAGTCATTGCAATGTCAATTCTGAAACATGTCTGGTTTACTGGTTTGGTCGAAAAAAAGATAATCAATCCAAATCTGTTGCACTTGGGCCATCGTCAAAAGAAAGGGGGCAGTTCCACATGCTGCTGCCCCCCTTCTTTTGACGATGGCCCAAGCAGGGCTGCGGTTTTCTCCCTCGTGTAGGTTTCTCCACTCAATAAAGATCAGAGGTTTCTAACATCTTCCTGACATTCTATAATCCCATAAGGATCAGGATGTTTGTTTCTACTATCTGGCAATGTTCAATTTTTTTCCAAGTTACCATTCTTTACAGTTGGTCGTCGCGGCCTTTCTTGGCTCGTGTTCTAGAACCAGGATGGAGGAGGCTCTGACGAACGATGCCATTGTCACTGCCCGACCTGGAGAAAGTGTATTGGAAAAGTGACCGCACACAGCAGAACCAGGCTGTTCTGGAATACAACTGGTAAAATGGAAAGGGGGTATAATTCCTGTATTTGTGCCACTCTTGGGACCCTAATTAAAAGTCAATGGTTTCCTCTTTGGTAAATTGATGAGCCTTTTTTAAGATTTTATAAAAAATAAAAAAAAGGCTTGTGGATTTTTTAACAAACTAGCAAACAGGGATCATAACAAATCTTATTGACCTCACATAAGGCAATAAAGATAAAACTATATGTGGGGTAGCGTGTAACTAACTTTACAAGTGAACCTCCCGTGGAAATGCAATGCTGTGTGACACCATGATGTCAGTGAGTGGAGTTGATGGAGGAGATGTTGGTCAATATGACTCCTAATAAAGCATGAGTTCATTTCCCCGCTCCGCAGCCCCCCCCCCCCCCCCCGGCTGCTCCATATACAAGTCAAATCGGCTTTTTGCCTCCCAAAGCTCTGTGATTTATGACCTGGCTCCATTGACCAGAGCAGCTAGTTTTCATTTTTGTTAAATCATGCGGCCCCCTAAATGAAACTATTGATTTAAAGTCAGTTTACTGAGGATTTAATTTGTATTTGGAAAATTAAAGCAGGTAGCGCTTTATAATTTCACATTGCACTGGTGTGGAACCAGTTATCCCTCGACTCGCAGTATCCTTATAATAACCACTAACCCGCCCCCCTCGAATACAACACATGCACACACATACACTTTTCTTTCTCATTTCTCTTTCCATCTGGTTTCAGTAGCCACTTTGTGTGGCCATTAATGAGTTTTGGACAGTGAGAAAAGGGATTTATAATCCTGGGACTCCAGCCCGGACTGTCCCATACTTAGTGCCCCTTTGCTCAAGGCTGCTGCCACAGCACATCACCACTTAGTGACTGTTTTTATCCTGATTTCTTGTGACCTTGACAGAGGTACATAGTTTCTCCATTTGTCTTTCCTAGGGTAACCATATATATATATATATATATATATATATATATATATATATATATATATATATATATATATATATATATATATATATATATATATATATATGATATATATATATATATATATATATATATATATATATATGATATATATATATATATATATATATATATATATATATATATATATATATATATATATATATATATATATATATATATATATATATATCATTTTTTTTTGCAAAGATAAATGTGAAAAAGTGCTCCAGTGCACAAACGAAACCAATAAAATTATTGTATTGGAATGAATTTGGTTGGGAGGTACCTTAAGAGCCCTGACTCTCAAACACCTTTGTGGTGCCCTCTCATGTTTATATAACATTATTATTATCACTGTGTCCAAATACAATTGGACTGTAGAGTTAAATTGTTCCGTGTCCTCTGTTTTGTCAGCATCACAAACTCTTTGTATTTCCCAGAGCCTTTTTAAAATGCTGAGTTGATGACATATCAAAACTGAAAACAAAACAACAACAAAAACAACTGTAACATATCATCCCACATCGACAGCAATACAGTGTCTCCAAAATGGCACAGCGGGGACAAAAAGCTACTTTGTTAGTGTTTCCATCACAAGACGTCTCAGACACCGCTGCTTCTGGTTTTGACAAGAAGCAGAGAAATGATGCACCTCACCATTTCAACAAAAAGATACTTCCTGGCCAAAAAGCAAGCTACAATTACAGCTCATAACAGGGTGACATGTTTGTGTGTGATTGTACCTTATTTGTGAGCGAAGCCACATTCACTGTCGCCTTGCCACCGCTACATCTCGAAGCTCTCTCAGCCTGCTTGCCTTCCCTCCACTGAGGTTGTGTCAGCCAGGCAACCCTATTCTCTACCCCTCTCCCGACCCCTTCACTCCACCATGAGCTCCCTCATCAGGCCCTTCATTAACCTCTCCTCTTCCTCCTGGCTTTGAAAAGGCACTGTCTTTAAACCTCCCCTCTTTCATCACAGTTTTTTCTCGTGAGCATATGGTTGAATGGGTGGATCACTTTCTCTGTGCCCCCCCGCCCCAGCCTGGTTTATATTATATTTAGTAAAAATAATCACAGTTATCACACCTCCTCCTCCTCCTTCCTTTTTGTCTGAACCTGCCGCTCGCCGGGAGGTGGGATGGCATGGCTGTCTCTCTGGCCTTAGCACCTCTGAAAGGGCTGTGCATGTCGCTCACCCTCCATAAAAGAGAAGGAGGAACGGCGGGTGGGGGTTGGAAGCTCTAGGGTGTCATTAACTCCTTTCTTCTAACCAGAAGGAAACAGCAGTTTGACTACCATGATCCCGACCCCTTCCCCCACATTGCAATGCACCACAATCGGCAACATTTTCTGTACCACCCGAAGCCCCCGTCAGCCCTCTCGTTTCATTCCATCCTTCATGAACTTCACCACCCAGGATGGCAATAACTGTTTATTAACACGTCTGTGACTTCACTAAACTCTTTAAATGGCGCTTACCCCTCCACCCACCACCTTCGCTCAGATGTCGCTGGAAACCTGTGCTTTCCCTTTCATTAGCTGTGACCTGTTACAGCTTTAGGTTTTTCAACTTTTAACTCCACATGCTGTGTGTAGCTTGTGTTTGATATTTCTGAGTCCCTTGTGTGTACTTGTGCCTATCTTCAATATCCCTTGTGTGTATTTGTGCCTATGTTCAAAATGTTCAAAAACCAAGAAGGTTTTTACAAGCCAATCCAAAGTTTTCCCCAGCCAAGCCTCCAAATAAAATAGGTAATACATTGTTTGATAAACATACAGTGGCAGAGAGATGAGGTCACAGTCATGAACTCCAAAGGAATTACTTGTATGATTATATATATATATATATATATATATATATATAGTCTTGAAATATATCCTTGCTGATACCAGTCGTACAACTTTTGTGACACACCTCATATACATACTAACCATGAGGTTTGAATATGCCTACATAATGACTAATTACTTGGAGACTGTGCCAAAGATTTTGTTACATTCCAAAAACATGTCAAGATGATTAACTGAATCCAATACAATGTTTAATAATAATTATCTTCTATACTAAATAATACTTGAAACATTGCCAGAACATTAACTTAATCTTTCATGCTTGTAAGTTTGACATAGGAATTGATGAATTCCATTTTGATTATTTTCTGTGAGAAAACAATATTCTACATCAGGGGTCTTCAATCCTGGTTCTCGGGGACCAGCGTCTTGCACGCTTTCTCCCTGCTGCAACACTCCAGAATCAAATAATCAGGATGGTTCTCCAGCTTCTGGCTAATCGGCATTGGTCTTGGAATAGACTGTGCTCAAGCTGAGACATTTCTTTATGTTTGAAATCTGTAGATACATCTGTAACATGTATCCTGGTTGTGTTAATTCCCCATTGATATGCCAAGTAAATGACCACCCAAAATACCCACCATGCTGCTCACAGCCTCTCCTTGAGTCCCCTTTTTAACTGATATCTTGTTTTAAGACATATAACATCTCAGGGGGGTGTATTTTCGCGTACTTCCATACTTTGTAAGTGGTATAAATGATCTTTTAAAAGCTTAGAATCACAGCAGGAGGTAGAGCTCATTCCCTGAGAGACAATAAAAAGTCCAGAACACCCGAGAGGATGTGTGGAACTCGTCTTTCAAATATTTTATAGACATCGTCAATCTTGAGTGCGGCTGTCAGTCAGATCCAGCTTTGATAGTCACGGTCCCGAGAAGATGGGGTGCGACTGTTTCCAGGGTGACCCAGGACAGTAGTACGTTGACTGACTGTATGAGTGTCCCGGAGGGAGCTTGCACGAGGGTCTTTGGTCTGGGCTTCCAAGCTCATATCTCTCTTCTCCCATAAACATCACAGAACACTGATGTCTTTAAAAGGTCCTGAATGACATCTGGGAGTGGAGGAACACTGTGATTAATCACCACGTTGATTCTCATGGAAATCACCCCGGGTCGATGCAGAGAGAGTAGAGAAGGAGGAGCCGAATACCGTGTGAAACCGACTCTGGCCAAACACACAAAGATGATTGCTCACAAGGGATTTTTTTTATGTCATCAAAAAGAGGTTTGTGCTTTGTGCAATGGCCTCCTTCTTTTGGCAGCGCTTTAAACTGTAGCTATTTCAAATCTATACCTCATAAATAGATTTGTCGTGTGCCAGTCACAACTATAACAACACAAATTGAAGTAGGAAGAGTGGAAATATACATCCAAACACATTATTTTTAATGTTACATGATAAGCATTATGCTGTTGTAAAATATGTGCTTATACAGCATGCATATTCCGCTACTGACTGACCAGCATCAGTAAAAACACTTGTGTTAATACTTTAGGTTAAGTATACATTGGTTAATGTGGGATTATTTATGATTTTACTGGGATACTGGGTTCTGAGTCAGGGACTCTAATTTCCCAAAGGATAAAATAAAAAAAAACATCCGTCTATTCTAAATGCTGTGCATGTACTGGTCTGGGTAATTCATCTAGGGGATCATTCAAATACAAAGCTCTTGGTGATAAATGTAAGCTTAGAAAGACACAGATAGATGTGTGCACATTCAAAAAGGTGTGCACTATATTTGAGGAATGGAGGGTTTCACAGCACTACCTCTTCATAACAAAGCCCAGGAAAGTTGAGGCTGACACCAAAAAAATGAATGAAAGTTCAATTTCGAATGTTTGTCAGGAGGTGTAGTTTATACTGTTTGGCATACCTGCCTTCCCCAACCTATATGTCTATGCCAGCATTAAAAACAAATAGCTGGACAGGGGGGAAACTCGAGGAAAGGAAATTTGCTCGAGTGACATATTGATTTTGTCTGACACAAGAGAGCCCTTCATTCTCAAACTGTGTCGGAATGTCCACCCTTCTCGAACCATTTTCCCTAACACTTCATTTAATATATAGTCCCACACTGTGTATGGCACTAGAAAGTAGTTTCCTCACACTGTTTAGCGATTCAGACAGACAACTTACAACTTTTCTCCTCGTCGCATATCAGGTGACCATCATACGTCTCATGACAAAGCGGCAAATTAAGATATCCGACCATTTATTGAGAATAAAAAATGGATTTATTTTAAAATGCATGCAGGTTTGTTTTCTATTCACCATCGTTTGATTGTTAGGCAGGATTATGCAAAAGCTATTGAATCGATTCCCACTATTGTTGTGGAAGGGATGGACATGAAAAAAACTCAAACTCAATCAAGCCGAAACTAAATTGAAATGGATAAATGGCTCTGTTATTATTCAACCATGTGTGATACACACATGGTTGAATGGTTGATTTCGTCAGCTTTTCAACCACAGGTAATACAAATACATTGCTGCAACAAATCTTTAAAGGAAAATCACAAACCTCTTAAAGTCCTGTCTCCGCACCTTCACGAAAAAAACAAAACCCACATTGTTTTGTTGTTAAAAAAAAAAAAAAAACACCTAATCCTAACCCTGAGAATAGAAGGTGACAAGAAAGATTTGATAAAACATTCAACACTCAATACACACCAGTCTGGTCTTACAGATTTGAATATAGTACAGTTAAAATAGTCATCCATCCATCGTCTATATCTTCACCAGGGTCGCTGGCATTCAAGCCAACTTTTAACCGAGTGGTCACCAGCTAATTGCAGAGCACACACTGACAAACAACCACTAACACACACTCTTACACCTATGGAGTCTTCAATTAACCTATCACGCATCTTTTGGTCATGTGAGAGGCACCCAGAGAAACCCCATGAAGGCACAGGGAAAACATTCAAAAGCCATATTGGAAGCCTGTCGTGCGGCTTTAAACCTATGATCTCTGAACTGTGTGACGGATGTGCTCACCTGTCCACCATGCTGCCGAGTTATAATTAACATCATTTGTCATTAGCAGCTGAACTTGTCTGATTTTGTAGGTAGGTGATGAGAGCAGCAATTTGATCTCACTGCTGACTGCTTAATAATAATCATCATCATCGTCATCATAGAATGTACATATGTTACATAACGAACACTTGTTTAAACATATATATTCCATATGTTCCATATGGAATATGAAGATGGATTTTAATTCTTATTATTATTGTTATTATTGTTAGTGATCTCAGACTTATGATTCACAGGTTTTTAAAAAAAAAAAATAAAGAACCAGATCAAATCAGGAATTTACCAGCTCTAAATCACTTGGGCTTATTCTTGCATCAGGTTGTGTTTCCCCACATATACAGTAGCTGAGGTGGTGTTTTTTTTTGCCAGAACTCCCATTGTTCATTTGACACGTACATTCCTCTAAAATGTTGTTCTGTGCCGCATACCTGCATTTTCATGAGCTGACAATAAGGGCCGTTTATCATACTGCATATTGTACAGTAAATTACTCAATATCATTAAACATATATCAATTTCTTGCGCAATAGAATTAATGTAGGTATAATTAAATTTCTAGATTGCCATTGTTTCTGTCTTATCAGAAATGGCTGGTTTTGGAGGCTTGGTAAACAGCAAAACGTGAATTGCAAATTTGCAAAGCCTTACTGTCGTCCTCATTTAGTGGAAGAGCTAATTTTTATGTGAGCACCGTTCCGTTTTTAAATGTGCAACACTGTTCTAAGGCAAAGAACAACAATGTGAATAATGAAGCACGTTTTACTTTGTTTTGCTGCTTGTTGCAAGAAATAAAAGAAAAGAAAAACATTGGTATAATTGTGTGCTAAAACTGTGGTGAAGATTATATATTCCAGCAGTCAGCATAAGGCAAGATGATGCTCTGCACAAAAAGAAAGGGCACGTTGTTGCAGAAGCACAACCGTACTCACAAGCGCACACATGTGCGTCTACACACGTGCGCGCAACACATAGCAGTCGTGGCGCCTAATGTCATGTGTGTTCGTGTATGTAGGTTGACAGGGATCAGTGATGGGTGTTAAAACATTTCAGGGCCTTGCGCTCCGCACAGCCATAGCATTGACAGTGTGAAACCTGCCACTGAGAGCAGCCTAACCTGACACTATTTATCACTGAGAGCATGCAGGAGTCAATGGTACACTGCACACAGCGACACACAATCTCCCTCACTGTCGACTGCACTCTGTCTCACTTCCGCTGCTTGCCGATTTCATTCGCCGTCTCTGTAATGTGTCTCTTTGTCCCTCTTTTCCCCCTCAAAACAATCTCGGAAAATCCTGAAAGTCTTGCATGCATTTATGCACATCATAAATCAAAATGATCTTATCAATCTCAACTGCAGCGTTATATTTATTGCAAGGAGTGACGCTACAATAGAGTTCATCCTCTCTGCCTGATAGCACATTATCAGTTGAGGATTAAAACTTTAATATGTGCAGGCCTCATTCTCAGTTCTCACAGACACACACACACACACACACACACACACACACACACACACACACACACACACACACACACACACACACACACACACACACACACACACACACACACACACACACACACTCCAACAGTACACCCCCGGGTGCCTTGTAGGGCTACATCTGTTTGTGATATACAATGTAATACAAGACTCACCCACACTCCACAGTGTCACAGATTCACAGTACGACAAGGGATTGACACAGTGTAGTTTCCCAAAAGGTCTTGCTCTTTACGACAGTGCGCCCCCGCCCCCCTCACCCCACCCCTTTTCAAATTCTCACCCTGGTAACATGGACAGCCCATAATAGCAGACATGAATCTGTGTCTCCCTTAGCTCCAAACAGATGCTGGCTGTCCATAAATCACATGCCTCCATTTTGTTGTGGAGAACAAAAAGCGCTGTTTCCGTAGGCCTGGTAATAATCCCCGTGCCCCATGTTGTGTTTTGTCTGTGGGCCGTCTCTCGTCTTCCCTCTCCTCTGTCACGCTCCGACTTCTCCACATGCATTACAATAGGGGCAGCCAGGTGATGAATATTTGTGTCTGGCCTGCCGTTAAGATTTCATTAATCAAGCCACGACTTGAGAGGGAAGTGGCGTACCTGGTTGGCCAGCAGGCACTCGGCCCAGCATACAACCTCCAGGGGATGACTCGCAGCCTTGTTGTTTTATGGGCAAAGACTTATTTGTTGTGTTGCTTCTCCAGATTTCCCTTTACTTTACTCTTTAGCTTAAAGATTATGAATTTGCTTGAAGCAGCAAAAATAATAGTTCTCTCTAATATCTCAGTATTATTCATGTAACGATGGGCTTGCGCATATGGAAGCAGGATGACAATTGAACCAATTTGGGTAAAACTTTGTGGCGAGGTGGGTCATGGAACAAGTCTTCCATTAAATATTGGTGCCGAAGTAGGTAATGGTGGCGACCCGATGTTATTGTTTTCACTTAATTAGTTAAACAGATGGCTTGGTGGTGGTGGTATGGAATAACGACAGAGTGCACAAAGCTTAAACATTTATTATCTGCAAAATCAATGATGAGCAGGATCATAAATATTATCTATTCAACCAGATGAGATCATCGGGGACAATACTACCTTCAAATTTCATAACCACTTATGCAATGATTTCAGGTAGGTCGTTTCAGTTGTAGAATTATTTACTTCAGTTCTGCAGCGGACGAGGCACAAGTGTGCAGTCTTGCACATACAAACGTGTTTGAATGTTTGTCATAGAGTCCATGACAAACGTGACCAATCGGTGGGTGGCTGTAGGAACACACCATTAGCTTTTTTTTCCTTACATCGTTTCTTTTTACGGTGTTGGTGAGGGAGTAACAGATGGAGAGACAAAGCACGAGGATGATGAGAACGTAAAATGTGCAACGTTTACTCATTCGCTTCTTTATTGTCTTTCACTGCAGGAGTGGAGTGAGCGAGCGAGCGGGTGAAAACAAACGGGTGGCTACAAGGACACGGGCCTCCTGAGTCTCATTCACCAACCAATCGGCCTTGATAGGATTCAGAACCAGCTGCCAAGGCACACTCACTTCACTCTGTTCCCTCTCACTCCATCTCCCTTTCTATCCCGGCCTCCCCATCCACTTCCTCACTGTCAATCAATTTGTTCTCTTTTTACTTTATATTTGCACCCTTCCCCTTCACTGGCCTCGCCTTCCCTTCCTTTCCTTCCTGTAAAACTGAGCATTGATGGATAGACGTGCTGGCGTACAGAGGAACCTATTTGGACTCGTGTGTCAGCCCATCTTTATCAAATGTTGCAAGGGTATATTCTCTTGCTATGCTTCATTACGCTGGAATGGAGGGCCCTGAAATGTTTGACTGCTCTGTCTTCTCTCCTCAGATCCCCACCACCTCGTCCCCCTTCTCTCTCTCTCACACTCGCTCTCTCACTCTCATTTATCGGCTGTGAGCTGTGGCACTGGAGCCGTTGAGTGAGTGTGAGCACTGCTGTCTTCCTCTCTCCGGACTGGCCAAGGGTACACGCCTTGTGGGGTATACTTATCGATTCTGTTGCTCAGACTGAGGTGCTAACGAAGACCCTTCCCTGCCTGTCTGCTCCTCCTGACAACCAGCTGCCACGCCGGGTCGCCATTGGCCGAACCTCAATGAGGTCTCTGCCAATCAAAACGCCACTTGACAGGTCCTCTTTCTGAGGATGACCTCAGGATGACATCACTGGAAAGGCATTAATGTAATAAAGAGCTTGGTAGTACAATATCGTAAAGGGCAGTGCAACATAAAGACGCATTGATCAGAACACAAGGTATCCAAATTGAGGTGTTTCGCTTGTGGTTGAATGAGGGGTCAGCTCTCACGAGAAAAAACGTTTCTTGGTGCTTTCTGGCGAAACGGAATATCTTTGCTGAACACCATATGGACAAAAGTCATGGGGTGTGCTCATCATGCCTACAGAACCTGGAGAAAATGTGAAATACACAACCTCTTTGCAGCTTCTATATGAACATTTGTGAAGTCATTGGTCAAATACTGATGTTCATTCCAAAAGTGTTTGATGGGATTGAGGCTTTGTCTTTAGGCTCTAGGGCGCAGTGCATGCAGTTTAAGGCTCGTGTCAAAACTGTTCCCACCAAATTTTAATGTCTGAGGTCTTGTTCAGACTGCCAGTCAAAATATGATTTTTAGTCCATCCAAAATGAAACTGGATAGCTCTTTTGTAGTCTGAATAGTCATAAAGCACATGAAATGATTTTTGCAAGATAGATCAAAACTATATTAGTTTCATATGTGATTCGGACAGGATGCCTATCAGTCTGAACAGCTCCAAACACATTAATCTGATTTGAATGTCTGTGATGTCACTCATCTTGGCGCAAGACCCAATTCGCCAGAGCGCCATCCAGAGAGTGCCAATAAAAGTACAAAGCTGTAAAGAAATGATAAACAATGAAGAACTTCAAACCAGCAGTCCCTAGAGAGAGGAAGAAACACATTGCCTTATCGGTCCGTGAGGAGAGACAAGTGTGACAGCATGTATACAAGTCTATTAATGAAAGTATTTTGGGTATTTACGCTGTCGGCATTATATGATGTCACATATGACTCCTCTGCTCCGACCCCGTTGCCACAGCAACCTGTCAGATGGGTCAATAATGTGGTCCACTCTGAATAGTGCCAAATCCAATTTGGACACTTACTAAAAACTGTGCGGACAATCAACCCTATCATCGGATATGAAGAGCAATCTAATTTGAAACAAAACACAACAATGACATTGAACCAACAAGGACTGAAACGTCCTAAATACAAACTCATGGGACAACTAGACAAGACACAAAGGTTTGGAGGGAGCTCATATGGTACCGCAAAGGCCCGGGTTCACAAGCCCAGGTGGACACTAAACACAATAACTTAACGAGACAGACATTGACACAAGGAATATTAGAAAAACATGAAATGGATTTCTTAAATCAAACCAGAATCAACAGCCAGATCATGACAAAGATGACATTGGTCATGTAACAGAGTGACAACTATTCATGAATAGTTGCTACGTTCTGAACTCTTGCTGCAGACGGTGAGCCAATGAGCAGTCACAAAAGCTCTGAGGCGTATCAGTACGGTGGAGATACTGAGTAATAAAGCAGGTTGCGTTTTGTTAAGAGGATGGTCACAATCTTATTAACCTTAAGGCAGACGGACCCATCCATACCCTTAATCTTATATCGACCCGACTACTTCCCACACAGTGCTAACCACTGTATGTGCTCCAAAAACAAAGGGAAACATAATAGCAACGATATTAATGCAATGAAGGTGGAAAAACAATTTATTGTGTCTGTGCTGTTATTAATTATTATTACTCATCAGCAATACAAACACGTCAGAACTGTAGGTAAAGGTAAAACTACATGTTTTTGCTTGATTAATAAAAAAGTGTGTTTGTAAAACAAGCACAAAGTTCGAAATCACGTGTTATTCCATGCATGATCCTTTTGACCACAACATGAAATGAGCGTTTACGTGATCTGCAGCTGTTACTGCTGAAGATTATGCATGGTGTGGTGCATGGTAATAACACAAGTCCCTCCTGAGAGGATATTCACCAAAACAGGGCAGATAATTCCCTACAGAAGAAACAGAGGTACTTTGTGTTTCTTTCTCACTGCCAATCTTAATTCTTGACAAATTATCTGGATTTGGGGGTTTAGCCCTTTTGTTTTACATTGTATATGTTTTATAGTGTATTTTGCTGTGATGATGTGTTGATTAGCGTAAAGAATTTTTTTCTTCTTTTTTTTTTCAGTGAGCTAAGCCAATAGAGGCGGTTCTCTAAGGAAACGGAATTTCCATCACTATATAGTAGTAATTCTTTAAGCAGTTGTAAATGTCCATTACAGTCTATTTTTGTCTTTCTCCCCGACAACGTCAAACCAGACTGATGGATGAAAACAAATCCAATGAAGGCTGTGTTGAACTGAAGATCCCCCCCCCTGTGGCAGGTCATGTGCTTCCTCAGTAGCCACATCAAGCGCATCTTCTGTTGGGCCTTTTGCAAATGGAGTTAATGATGGACCCTCACATTTAGTCCTAATAGAATTTTGTTTCCAGGAATTGCAAAGTCACAGTGGTTGACACATGGCTGTTAGACAGCATGAGGGTCAGCCGCGGCAAAGGGTGTCTTCTGAAGTCCACATTCATTGTCATAGTCTTGACTGAATTTCACTTCAAATTGCGCTTGCTGTACCATAACACCAGCCATTTTAGCTCCCATTGATATGTGTACTTGTTGTTGTTGATTAGGCTAATGATTGTGGTGCCTTCTGTAAACGTCAGGGGCCTGACAGCTGGATGAGTTGAGGCACAGTTGTTTGGAGAGAGACGAGACAGAACACAATCTACTCTCTTTGAAGGAGGAACATTTAGCAGAAAAGAACTACTGCCTCGATCAGTTGTGTTAAGAGACAGACAGACAGGCTGAATGGATGGATGGATAATTTGATAAATAGGATAACCAATATTATAGCACCAAGTCAAACCAATATCAGCGTTGAATGCACAAACATGCAAACAAGAAATGGATCTTATCATTGGCTCTGTGTTCAGATTTTCCACTTTATTTCAAAAGCTGAAACCGACTCAAATTGTAAAGGGGCCAATTATGAATGTCAAGATATCTTGCTCATTGTGAAATTGTATTCAAGGCCAGAGGAGACGGTTTTCTTCCACCAGCCCCATTTGGACCTAACTGGCCTTTCACCAAATAGCCTTTTTGGTCCTTATGATCCAGACAGAAAAAAGGCAGGGGCCACTATTGGTTCAAAGAAACAATGCATAACCCTAAAGAAGCCATAACTCTGGACTTTAATTTCATCTCAACTAAATGCCAGCGCGACCCAAGACGCCTGCTCGTCATCGTCATCCTTTTAATGCCAGTCATTGTCATTCTACAAAACATAATGAAATTTGGACCAAAAGTATTTGCAGAAGTAACATGGGAGGAGATTTACCCCGAGCAATAGTCTCAATGAGATAACACATTAAAACTGGTAGTTTCTTCAGTAAACATGCGGAAAATATGATTGCCATTCCTTTTAAGAAATATCCACTGGATGTTGAGCATGTTTGCCGTATAATTGCTTTATAACGAACATAACCCAAGATAGCTCAAGCGTCATTGAAATTTGAATTATGTTCCATTTTGCATAATTGCAGAGACATTGTCAAAATAAAAAAGATAAATGTAAGAGGGTTTTATCAATATATCGCTTCCAAACACTGAATTCACTCATATTTTGACGAGCCATATAGTGCATTTAACCTTCAGTGTCTGTTTCTCAAAATGAAATTGCACTTGTGTGGTAGAAAGAAAGACAGACTCATATTACTGTGAAAAAAGATGCCTTTTCTCGGAACAATAAGCAGTCCTTGAACTCCGTGTCATTAAAGTGAACGCTATCATTTCCTTTCATTAAGATGACTGTGTGCAGACGCATATTGCAGTTGGAAGGCGAAGCTGTGGCAGGAGACTCATTTAAAAAACGCCCTAATCTGGAAAATGATTCCACTGTTTCTCAGATGTTATATCCTCCCAACCTTGCATGTGAAATGCTTAAGAGAGCGGTAACATTTTGAGGCATTTAAATGAATCTCTTCTAAAAATTGCACCCTGAGAGCTGCTGCTGCTACTCTCCCATATATTGCCCATTTCTTTGGTAATGAATATTGAAGAAACTGAATGAAATTTAGATATTTTCCCCTGCAGAGATTGTAATGATCACATGCAAAAAGGCCTCTCGTAAATTGTGTTGTTGCTGTTTTTGGTTGGTGTCAAAGCATCAGGCCGTCTCTTGTTTTGCCAATTTGACGAGTCCCTCATACTGTATCCTTGTTTGGCCTAAGAGATGAAATGACTCTAAAACTGCAGTATTGCCACAGGCAGCCTGGCTGAAAGGCTATTTCAAGCGAAATGGACATGGACATAAATATCCTCACGGGTGCTTTGTACTAAAAAAAAAAAAAAAACTCACAATGTTATGAAACGGAGTGGAACATAAAGAAAGAAAGGGAGGCGGGGTGGTTGTGAAAGAGGAAATATCCATCAAATTAACACATCAGTGGCTTTGATTGTAATCTCTCTGCCCTCGCTCGTGCTCTGCCACACTAGACAAGCGGCCAAATGTGATTTATCAATGCAAAGCTAATGGCATCAATATGAATCTAACTAAAAATCAATATTTCATTACCAAATTGTTAGTGAGAATGAAGAAAAATGGCCGCAGCCGTAGCATTCTCCAGGGTAGGAGCATCTGGAGTTCAATGTGACAAGATGAGCGATGCATGACTGGGGGCCCGAGGAAGGACACGGCGAGGACAGGACTCAGTCTGGGCACACTTTGAACTTTCTCCCTCCCTCCGTCTTTCTGCCGCTGCAACAATGTTCCCTTTACTTTTTATTTTTTTTGCCCCCGTTCACTACCTCTCTCTTCCTTCTCTCATATCTTTATCGCGCCGTTTCCTCTATCAATCTCCCCTTCTGTGTCCACCGAGGACCACACAGTGTTTCACATTCCTCCTCAATTAATGACCAACTCCAACATGGAGCCACTCAATCTCCAACCCCCCCACACACACAGGCACGCGCACACACACATTTACATACACATACACACACACACACACTTCCGCCATTTCAATTATTTTTGCCTCCTTTGAAGAGCAGTCAGCATTTTTTTTTTATCTATTCCCCTTCAGTCTACCTTTCTCCCTCCCAGTGGATATATCTCCCAAGGCTCATCGCACGTTCTCCCAACCAGCACTGTATGGCTTCTCTTGTAATGAGTGCAAGACATAACGAGCCCAGCGAAGAGAACGCCAGAGAGAGGAATACTGGGTTGATGTTTTCCCAGATCCTACTTCGTTCAAATGTGACCTTCACTTTAAGCAACTTTTCCATCTTGTGCATTTATCACAAGGAACCAAGAAAGAGATGCTGTCTTGGAGAAGCTCTGCATACTGCGTGCTTACACTCTCCTTTCAATGTTTGCAAAGAAATCCTCCACTTCTACTGTCTTCTTTGTACAGCCCCCCCCCCCCCCCAATTGCCGCTCATTTATATCTCCCCCGGGAGAAAGCGGTAATGTCCGAAAGGGCCATTTCTCTCCAGCAGGAGTGGACAGGTCCACTCCTCCCGATGAAAAGGGGAAGGGGCTGATTGTAAAACATGTGTCATTACTGTGTCAAAACACCACATAGCACAATGACTCCATCCTTTGCCTTCAGTGTTTTGGAGGAAATTCATCCTCTAATTTATGGCTCATGAGATAAGCATCCCCCCCGAACTGTGTTGGTGCGCTAAAGGGCTTGCAGTGACAAATATCATACATGGGCAGAGCAACTAATATGAATGCTAATATTGCCCCTGACATACAATGAATCGACCCCAGGTGATATGCAGCTTTGGATAAAGTGTTCATGTATCCATTGCAGGGAGATTAACCCGCTATGGATTTTCATTGACATATGCACTGTGTTAGTGCAAATTTTTTAAAAAAGGAGTCTGTGAGATTGGGCAACTGTGTGATATTTGTGCAATTAAAAAGAATTAAGAAAAAAAAAACATGATAAGATTACATAATGGGAATTGGCGCAACTACATCAGTCAGTTGTAAATGTCAATCAATCAATCAATCAATCAATCAATGAATAAATGTTATCATCCTATCTCGAACAGATACAGTGGTGCTTCCAAAGTTGACCATAATTCATTCTGTGACAGTAGACTTCCTAGTTTTCCTATTTTCAAAATTATTTGTACATTCTGTTTTAATAAGGTTGAGGCTATTTATCTAATGTACAGGTAATGTTTTTTTAATAATAATAATAATAATAATAATAATAATAATAATAATAATAATAATAATAATAACAGCAGTTTTAACATATTGCTTAGGGTGCAAATTAGAAGAGGACTTTAAGTCACAATTTAAAAAATTTAAAAACCGCCCTCTTACCCAGTTCCAAAGTTAATGAAGCACATTATTTCTCATTCCTTCCTCACTGAGCCGAAAACACAGCCATGCATTAAAAGCAAAGAAACACGTATTGATTCTATATTTAGTTTATGTATTGCAGTAAATCACTGCGGAGCCTCCCAGTGGTCTTGTGAGGCATGTGTATAAATAAGAATGTGGTCTTGTGCTGTAACAGAGTTTAAGATCATATCTTGGAAATAAGGCTAGCAAGCCTTTTGCTTTACATTAATGAATACATATGAGAGGGATGTACATAATAGATGATATAGTTATATGGAGTGATAGATAATACATATTATTCATTATGAACTCAATTACTTTAACCTGATTGGGATGTTAGAGCTAAGAATTCAGCATGCTAGATTATCTTCTATTGAGAAGTTGTACTCACTTTTTTAGAGGGTGAAACTGGTTAACTGGTTAACTGGCACTGGTGGGCCATGGGGTGGTCAAGGATTCCTCAGGAGGGCTGCAAAACAAAAAAAAATGTTTTTACAACCCCTTCCCATTTCAACATTCAATATATGCTTTCTGTGAGAGAAAAAAACCCTGGAGAATTGAAAAATACCCCAAAGCCTTAACTGGCCTTGGCTTTCACCTGGTGGGCCCAAGTATATTTTAGGGGGTGTGGTCAGTCAACATTAAACTACATTAAAAAATGGTGTGTTGAATTTCATCTGAAATCAGAGTAATCTTTTAAATATACCATACATCCACTTAATTTTTTTTAATCTAAATCCAGATGATTCTGTGAGTGCAACCACTTGACTAAATATAATCAAGTAAATCCAACACACCATCTTTTTTCAGTGTACAATGAACAAATGATCTTGAGAGGTGTAAAGCTCTCTGGAAAGTGAGACATCTAATAGGGTCATTTGGTTAGCAGTAGTATCTAAAACTCCTGAGTCCTAAACCTAAAGCAATTACAGGATTTTATTAAGCCATATAGCCCCAGATCAATTAATCACAAAATGAATTAGTCCCCACCATGTAACATTACAAACAGAGAATGTACAAGTGCAGATGGAGGCTGCAGGGACGCAGAGGTCATAAGGCTTTGAGAGGGTAATAGAAGTAGCGTGTTGGTTCATAATGTGTAATTTAAGGTACTGAGACTGCTTGAGTGCATTACAACCCAGGTGAAAGTCAATACTCGTGCTGATCGATAGTGAGTAAATTTTCATTTGAGATTTTGCAATCCTCTCTTCCATCGTATATTTGTCACATTTTATGACAGTGTTACACAGCAAAAGAAAGTGTTATTTATGCAAATAAAAGAACGTGTGTTATTATTTTTTTTTCCGTACTAGAAATTTCCCAACATCAGCAAAGATGTTTCCCCATCGGAAGGTTCTCCATTTCTCTCGGATATATAACCCATCAGCCGCAACTCTTTATGTAGGTGGTGATGGTGGAGGGGTAGGAAGGGCCTCTGGGGTTTATCTGTGGAACATTCGAAGGATCTTCATGGAGGCAGGCAGGGTTTGATGGGTGAAGCACACTTTAGTGTGGTGAAAGCAGTATGACTAATGTGTAGAATGGGACATTTACATAGGAGAGGTAGGCTGTGCTTGCAGCCTCCCAGAGGTATGTATGGCTGGCCCAGCACTGTGTCTGCTGCCTGTCCTAAGGGCTCCCTCTGCCTCTTCATTTCCATGCTCCATTTTAGATCAAGGCTTTTCTAATATTTCCACATTATCCAAGAAGGCAATCTAAGATTTGAATTTGATCCACTTCAGAAAGGATGTGCACAAGCCCTCCCCTTTTTGGTTTTTCACTTTTTTGTGTTGCTTACCTGAAGCGGCAAGCAATGGTTTAGTTTTTTTGCATACAGTATATTAAAATGAAATATGTGCACAAAAAATATTTTGACAGTTAATCTAGATACCACATCTTTGATGTCACAAGTGATTGCGTTGGAAATGAAAGGAAAAAAAAATCAATCACTTGTTCTTTACACAAGTATATTTCTGTTTTTTGATCTGTAACCATAGATTAAAATTTTTAGCCAGATTTGTTTGATACTCTCATAAGAGTTTTACTTTAACAATACCACTGCTACCACTACTACTACTACTACTAATAATAATAATAATAATAATAATAATAATAATAATAATAATAATACTAATGACAATAACAAAAATAACACTAGTAATCATCTTTATTATTTGGCTGGCAACAATCCAGAGTGTACCCCGGCTTTTGCCCAATTTCAACTGGGATTGGCTCCACCTCACCCACGTCCCTATTGAGGATAAGCCGCATTGAAAATTGATAGCAGGTCAATTTTCAATGTAGATATTGTTTGTTGCAGCGCAAAAGTGCACTGTATCATCATAGGAACATTTCTAATATTGTCCCCGTGGGGACAAACCGGTTCATAAAATAGATGGATGGATATTTGGCTTCATGAAAGGGACAACCTAATCTACCTAAACGAGTTGCCTCTGAGAGTGAGTGCATATACTGTATATATATATATATATATATATATTTTTTTTTTTTTTATATATATATATATATATATATATATATATATATATATATATATATATTATTTTTTTTAAGTAACAGTAACTTTTCCACATGTTTATCATCAGATTTACCAATGTGTGTCATGTAAATGAGGTTGGTCCAATTTCATTCCTCCCTCCGGCTTGGATTGTGTTTGAAAAAAATGGACGTAAAAGAGAGACAAAGGGATTACATTTTTATGGTGAGTTTAAAACAGAAAGTCTATTGTGGGAATGGATAATAGCATTTTTTGTCTGCCTTTGTGCTTTGCTTGTGTTGCTTACTTGCCTTTGTTTGTCTTTGTCATGACAGTTGATTACCATGCAATCAGGAACTATAAAAGATGGAGACTCAAATAGCATTGATTGTCACAAAAACAGAAGTCTAAGGACTTTGGTTGGTAGTCTTCAACTAATCATTGACTTGCTGGCTAACTCATTAATATAATACATAATTTTTATGCAATGTGTATATTTTAGTAGATACATCTTATTTGAATGGCATCATTTTGTGTGTGAATTCAGATGCAATTCTAGGGAAGAAAAAATGTTGAGAAAATGGTTGCCTTTCTCTAAAATCTAACCCGTTTTGTGTTCCATGAAGACTCCTAGTCATTAACATTATACGTACCATATGCCCTGTGGCACTGATTTGAATCTGAATGGAATGTTGTCTTCCTGCTGGGGAGTCCTGGGCATTCAGACTCTTTGAGGTCATTGCCACATTTAGTTAAAGGTTGCCGGCCCTTGGTTAGCAGATACAAAGCCCAGAATCCAGTTATGAATGGCTACTGTGAAATAATATATTACTTGTAAACCAATCTGAACCCTTGCTACTGTGTAAATCAAGGTCATTCAATTACTTCCAAGTTATTTTCTAAATAGGTCCAATTTTTGGTCACAAACACCAACCAACACATTGTGATGTAATACTACTAAATGCAAGAGGTTCATCATAAAACCTGCCATTAGAAATGCAATTGGCATTCAACATTTGGGATATGCGCCAAACTCACCATTGTTAGTTCGGCAGGGGGACAGTTAGCCCCTCATGCAGCCCACTCAATGGATCCAGGGGCTGGCAAATGCAAGTCCACTTAGAATTTACTCATTTGTGTTAGGATGATGTTACCGAACTAATAGAACAACAATTTACAGTGCGTATTAATAATGACCCTACTCTTACTGAAAAATCCCTGAATAATTTTGGAAGGCAGTTAATTAATTTGATCGGCACAAACTGAATAGAGATCAAATTGTTCTATTCTGCGTTTCACTGCATTCCCATTATTTTCTTCCCCTTACACACCATTTCTGATAATGTAGGATGCATTTAATAGCTTTGCCCCAAGTTTTCATACTGACCGTGCTACAAATATCAGATATTTCTCCAAAAATTACAGTTGTCAAATGATTGTCAAAAATATCAAAGGTGAATAAGATAAAATATGATTTCCAAGCCCTATAATTATGTGAATTCTATTTTTCTGTGACTGCCAAACGTGATGTAAATTAATTGATTCACACACATTTGTTGGACTCACAGGTCCCCTCACCTGGTGGCTCAAATTTTCTGTCACTTCCACATGCCAATTTCATGAATTTGATAAAATACGTGTGTATTTACTGCACTGTTTTCTCATTTGTAAAACTGTGGATTGACCTCCCAGTGCACATCAGACAAGCAACCTCACTACACATTTTTAAAAATCTGCCTCCAAATTCATTCCTTGTCTTTTTAACACAGCTCAATACGTACTTGTCCTTGTTTTAGTATTTATCGATTTGCCGGCATTATCGATTTGCCGGCATTTATTTATGCATTTTTAATGCTTATTTCTTTATTTAATGCTTAATTTGCTTCTTAATTATATTATGTTTTAATATCTATGTTAATTTTTTTTATGTACAGCACTTCCTTTTAACTGCAGTTGTTCTTAAGTGCAATATAAACAAAATTGAGCTGAGTTCAAATGTGATCAAATGTTCACATAAAACTAGTAAAATGACTATTCTGTCTTAGCCCTGAGTAAAACAGTCACGCATCAGACGCATTTATGAAGTTTCTCCATGACCAAGCCAAATGGCACGAGGGGCTGTAAAGAATACTGCATTGCTGTGCAATCAGCATTCTTAGCTTAACACTGTCCAGATGGTGGTTGAGGTTTGATGTCCGCAAGATACCACAGGCCTCGATGGCACAGCTCTGAACACAGTAGACTAATTCAGATTCCCCAGGGACCACCATCTGCATTACTATTATAGGAAGAAAACATCTCCAATGTAATTAGCATGGCCCATTGCAGGATGTTCTTCCTCCGCCTACTTGGTCTGACATGACATGTCCCTGTTGTGCATCATCTACTCTAACAAACTTAAAGCCTCTGCGTTTTGTCAAATCTGCAAATGATGAAAATGACAAAAATGCTGCCCAATACTTCATTGCATGACTCTCGAAATACATGAGTATACTTTTAGAAATAGACCTCCTTGGAGAACGGTAGTGAATGAAAATAACTCCTCCGGCCTTGACCATATAAAAAACACACACTGGTGATTTTCCCCCAAACAGAAATCCATCGTAAATATGTCATGTTAGAATATTTGTATTACTCCAGATTCTTCCCACATTCCAAAACATGCCCCCCCGCCTCACACACACAGATAGGCATCATCATCAAAAAGGTTTTACCTTATTTGCTCACATAAATGTCTTATAGGTGATTATTTGTGTTGAGGGTGACGTTGGACGTAGGCCCGGCCGGTGACGAGGACGGACGGACAAAGGCGGAAAGGTGGCCAGGTCGCGGACGAATGACGCCTAATTCTGGAAATACCACACTCTTGGAATGCTTATGATTCTTATCTTCTAATAAATGCAGCACCATGAGTAGGAACGTGTGCTTCGGTGTCTCCCACATGGGTGACATCGGGCATGGCTTGGGAGAGAGTGAACACGAGCATGGGTGAAGCCTCCTTGACCCCAACACAGTTGGTGTGGAGGGGCGGGGGACGCTAAGTGCTCTGCTTGTCCAGTCCTGGCAGGTGAACTGGCAGGGGCTTCACCTCCAGGTTGGAGGGTTCAATTGTTGAACACTGGCACTGGATAGGGGCTTCTGGGATAGATCGTACATGAGCATGTGTGCATGTCATTTTGTAAGTATGTGTGTTTGTTGGATTGTACAAGAACATATACATGGGACATGTTCTCACCTCTTGTGTGTATGTCTGCCTCGTTGTGTTTACCCCCAAATGATCACACCCTGGTAATAGCACGTGGCAGATGGGGACTCTCAGCCCTTTTTTTTTAGCAGGGGAACAAGCAGACAATCACACTGACTCTTTGTAGGGGACCTCCTAACCTTTTAGTCATCTCTGAGGAGGCCTTTGAACCCATCTGATTGGCCTCACCTAGTTGAAGAGGTGAAAAGATCTTGCCCTGAAGACCTGGCATGCAAGTGACAAGAGGACAGAGGGATTCTGCGGCTGTAAGGACATGCCAGGCCACACCCCTTCAGATTCATCCAAGATATATCCTCGAGAGCCCGTAGGGAAACTCTGTGCCAAGTTGAAGACTGTGATTTTCTTCCACCTTGGACTTTCTTCCATATACGTGCATTTTGCACTCTTTTCTTCAAACTTAAACGTGTCTATGATGAGTTTATAATTGTACCTCCAACTCAAGTTGGTGTGTGCCACTCGGAAGCAGAGGAAACTATTATTGGCATTTCTACCTTTGTGTGGCAGCCGGCTCATTCTCCCCTCGTCAGTGTGAGAGTTGACAAAAGAGACCGCCAAGCGTTTCCAATCCTTCACTTTTTTTCTCATTGCGGCCTGCGACAAGACGAAGGCGAGATGTATGCGTGTGTTGAGTGTTTTGGATTAGTGTCTTGCTGCACAATAAATCTTTGTTAAACAAATGCAAAGCAGATGGCACCGTGGTGTCTCCACAGCTAGGAGAGAAAAGGAGAGAGAGAAGGGCGGCAGAAAATGGGGGAGGAAAAAAAAAAAAGATCACTCCTTATTCTCATCCTGCCCAGACACACTGATCATGCACATTACACAGAGTGTGACTGCGATGAGACACAAAATATTTTTCCCTCAAAGTGGAAGCCCAATGTGGTATCTGGACCCTGATGGACACTCAAACACATTCTGTTCATGAGAGGAGGAAGATTTTGTTTATCAAACAAGGGCCGTCAGCGTGCCTGCAGATATTAAAGATAGAGCTGACATTTCCTGGCCCAGCGCACATGAAAAAGACGTGACCAGGCCACGCGGCCTATTAGAGCAAGGTAAGGGAAGGTAGAGGACGATGTTCTGTCTCTACCTTTTCATGTAGACGTGGCCTTTTCTACATGAGGCCAGGCGTGCTTGGCCCCGGCTGTCGCTGATAGTTATAGATCCTTCTCAAAGGCCTTGCGTGTTATGTGACACAAAAGAACAAGGGGGCCCCTGGGCAATCTTGTGCACAGGAGCAACACTGCGAGACAGCCGGAGACAATCGCGTGGTGAGACTGATTTGCTCGTCAGGAGGAGACACGCATTGGAATTCAGCGGCCGTTGTCCACATCTGACAAGTCTCATGGACAGCGGGAGGGCTACGATTGGATTCGGGGCAAATGTAAAAAAATTCTTCTGTTTATATTTCTTGATGAGTTATTTATTTTCTGCTCATTACAATATTCAACCTGACATCATGTCCAGTCGGCCCCGTGTAACCGCTGTGAAATATCATGGAATACACGTTTAAAAATAAAAAAAGAGCAGAGTCATAATTATGATGATAGGTGACAGTGCTAGTGAGCCGACATCATTACATATGACAGTGGCCTGTGTGTTTATATTTGTATGCAGCAGCGGAATGCTGCATAGAGCCCAAATGTGCTCCTTTGAATTGCCATAAAAAATTCTCACATATGCGATATGGACTGATTTGAAGTCACCATATTTTAAGTTCATTGACTGAGGACTGGTATGAATGAAACTATGATGTAGCATTCACGAGAGATTTGATTATTCACATTCAGGAGAGTGTCAAAGGATGGGAGCAACCATCTACGCTGATCATCCTAACATCAAGCTGTAAGCACCTAAAAAAAATAATTTAAAAAAAATGTCAAGGTCTAAACTCTGGCACGTATATTTTTAGAATCAAAGTCAGTCTCGGGGACCGGATTGAATATTATATTGCAGAATGGCAGTTTTTATTCCTTTCATCTCATTTGAAAATGGAAGGAAAGCATCACTTCACACTGCAGCTAAAGCACACAATTACCTGAGTACCTGTTCCTGCTGCAATTACAAGCCCAAGACAAATAATTAGTCTGACAAATGACTGCTGGGCACGTCGCCCTTGTTGTGGTTGAGTCGTCTAATTTGGAGCTTAGACTCTGAATGCTGGCACTGTGGCAGTAATTAGCGACAGAGATGGAACTTTACACCGTAGCCCACTGTGGATGTGCATAAAAGCCAGCCGTTAGCTGATAGGCGGTGATAGGCGGCCAATAACCGTTCCGTCCAGAAGGTAAGTGCTTTCAAAATCAACTGCGAAAAAGTACTTTATTATTAAGAGTCAACGGGTGTCATTTTAATTGCCCAAACTTTATCAAATTGAAAGGGTGACATATATGAAGAGGAACTACATAGCCTATACAATTTTGGTGCATACAGATAGAGACATATGTTTATAGAGAGTCCTACACCACTCAATGTGACAATACGAATTTTTCCACACTTTACGCATAAGAATTCCACAACTGTCATTTATTTTAAAAATGGACATTATTTCTGCATCCATAAGTCACGTGGGTCGTTCCAGGCAGACAGAGTCCCCAAAAGCTCTTAACAAACAATTTGTGTTGGAAAGGTGTGTGTGTGTGTGTGTGTGTGTGTGTGTGTGTGTGTGTGTGTGTGTGTGTGTGTGTGTGTGTGTGTGTGTGTGTGTGTGTGTGAGTCCGTTTATGTGTCACTGTGGCCTCAGCATCAATGTGAAGGTACAGAAGTCTCGGATGTGAGAGTCTCTGCATGTCTGGCCTGATCTCACAGACAGCAGAAGCCCACCTGCCAGCCTGCCATGTCTCCCCAGCGAGAGGCTGACACCATATTGTCATTGCCACAGATTGAGCGGTGATCTTTTTTACAACCCCCCCCTTACCCCACCCGCCATGTCACTCCATCTGCCATCATCTGTATACTGTCTGCACATGCACCTGTGTGTTTTTGCTCTTTCCTGCCTGCTTGCCTTCATTCACTCAGTCCCGCTTGTCACCTCTGACAGCAGCTTGTCAAATGTTCTTGGAGCTGCGGGCTCATCCGTCATTAAATGGCGATGGAGGATTGCAATCATCTCTATCAGCGTCTTCAGGTAGTGTTGATGCCTTCTCAGACACGGGCATGTCGTCTCGGAGGCCAAACACGTGGGAGGCATCATTACTTGAGCATCTGTCAGATTTGAGTAAAATGTTGCTCAGTGGGAGAGTGTATGGGGGAGGTGGTCGGGGGAGAAGGCTTGCATGGGCAAATTCAGGACAATAGAGTGAAGTCACAGAATTGATTTTAACTGTCGCCTATATCACACATCAAGCGTTTCCTGCTGCAATGAACAGTCCTGTTTTAACACTGAACGCTTGGTATTGAATGTTCATTGTTTATTATATGTATGTATTAATATGTGTATATATATCTATATACATCAAGTGCCCCTCAGGTCATAGTGTTCGCATTTCTCTCAAAATTGTCTGTAAAAACGAGGCCTTTAAACGGTGATTGACCTCTCTTTGGTTATATGGTAGTTTATTCATTTTTATTTCATTTAAATCTTACTGAGAGAACAGCCTACACTTATGTATTTTCAATGATGTACAAATGTGATTTTAAGAATATAAAAAATACATGCTATGACTAAGGATTCAGAAAATTTCACAAGAGTTTACCTCAGTGAGCATTGAGGATTTTTTACTTTGTTAGTGATGATAAAGACGAACCGTGATGAAGACCAGAAAACATTTTTGAAAAAAACAATTAAAACTTTAACATACGCAAAAAGTTACTCGCTGCTCTGACATTTTCTTTATTTCCCATGGGAAAAACTGGTTCAAAAGTCAAACATTAGCCAGCAACATGTTCTGGGATGCTGATAAACATGTTCAGCCTAAGGGTTCTACTGTATTATATTCATATTAATATTCATGTAACAAACAAGTCAACCCACACCCACATATTTGGATTCCCATAGGACTGCATAAAATAAATGGACCACAGATGTTTTCGAATACACAAGGGAAGACATTTCACAGAAACATAGGCCTGACCACTACATGCTGATTAAGTGTAGGTAAAGTTGTCACATGTTGCCTGCATGGTCCCGACAGCTTTTGGGGGTCCGACTCCCTCACGTGAGTCACAAGGGCCTTGGGGCGAAAGTTCCAACCGAGCAAGAAGATCTTTGCTTTGGGGGCCAGCACACACGCAAGCAGACACATATAGACTGCAAACAAGGTGTGGAGCCAAATAATACATATATTTATTTATATAACAATAGTTAAATGTTCTCAGTTGATAATTGTTAAATATAAAAAATGACAATACTGTACCACCTAATAAACAAAGCCCTCCGTTCTTCTCATTGTGCTATCTGATCAATTTATTTCTGTTCCTCAACAGCTCTAATCTTACTCCCACTCCCTCCTGTGTTGTGCTGAGAAACATTTTTGCACTTCAGAGATAAAAATCACAGTCTCCTCATCCACTCGTCTTCTTTTGTCTCCATTTCACACAACATGGAGATAACACACCCACGCCACATGTGACAAGTCCCCCCCCCCCCCCCCCCATTCATCAAACTTCACTCGGCGAGCCATAGAAAACAAAGAGATGAACTCGTTCATAGGAGAGTGGGCCAAAGAGCAGTCATTGCTTTCCAAGAGGCTAAACAGCTTGAGACTGAGTGCACATGATTTGTGATCGAAATCCTAGTGAAAAGCCCACATTACATTGGAAGTCCACCGTTTGGCTTTTCATTAAACAAAATTGTGGATGATCGATCATCATTTGTATTAATTTCCATGTTGTCCTAGCAAAATCCAATACATTATAATACAAGAGCTGCTTTAAAAACATTGTTTATCCTGTTTATTTTTGGGGAGCTGGGGTGCTTTCATGAAATACAATTGTTACATTTTTGAAAATGATCATCTTTATCGTCGTTTTTTTCAGCATTGAGTCTCATTATACTGGTGTGGCCTTAGAGTCTTTAATAAACTGGGTATTGCTCTTTTCCAGGTCTCCCTCTAATATTGATAATCCTTTCCTCATAATATGAACAGCCACAACGATGCTTCTTTTGTTGTTCTGTAGTGGAGTGAGTGGGGCGGGGGCACATTTTGCGCAACAAATGATTTGGTGGAGGCAAATATCATAAAAGACATTCATCAAGGGAAAGATAATGTAAAAGCATTTATGAGTTAGACTGCTGATGGGTAACTAATTGATTGATTAATTGATAATTGTAATTAAATTAAAATTCTATGTGATTAATGTGCACTAAATGTCTGCATATTTTCCAGTTGCTGAAATTGATTTGGAATCATTTGTTGTCCCATGTTTTGTACATTTCGCATAATGAGGGGAGTTGAAGGTGCAATGATTAAGAGTGGTGGTTCAAATGTATTGACATTTTAAGCATCATTTAAAAGCTACATTACTTTATATATGCCATGGAATTTTAAATGCACTTTTATATTAGTGTCCCATTTACCATTATTATTTAAGCCACATTGGCTTTGTACTCATGGGCCACTTCTGCCTAAGCTCTCAGTGAGATCTGAGCTCGACATTTTTCCTTTTGATTGTAGTTGCCCATGAATGTTTTACAACTCGAGAAACTTTCTTAGAGTATTAGAGAAAATGAAGGTCAATTTTAGATCTACAATGACTGATAGTCAATACTTATACGTAGCTCTAAAAAAAAAAAAAATCAAGAGATGGCTTCTCTTGAGCAGGATGGTTGTGTGAAAATGGAATTAAATCAGAGAAATGGCTCACATCTTGAGGTGTCGTGTTGAATCAGATCACAACAGCTCCATATTGATTCAATATACAACAATCATGATTTAAAAGAAGAAAAATACACAATAATATACAACCAAGAAGCGAAAATCGTACACTCACTGTCCGCAACATGACCGGGACAATGATCCAGTATTATATCAAAAAGTTCAAGTTGGACTGTCTGACGTTCCGATTTAACAAAATATTTGTTGATGAATTCCAATTGTCACAGTAGATTAGGGGCTCATCGATCAGATTCAATCAATCAAGAGATTTAAATATAATATTGGCAAATAATTGGCAAACCTTCTCCTAAATACATGCAGAAATGTTTCTAGTACTGTACCGGATGCCCTCACTTGGGTAAAAAAGAGTTCCACTTTCAAATAAATCTCAAGGTAAAGATTCAATTGACGTGCGGAGTGAAACAAAGGCACTAAATGACCCACTCCGGATGAGGTACATGCAACCTGGCAATAGAAAAGAGAGCAAGGAAAAAGGTCAAGGTAAAAGTGACCAGAGATTTAAAATGTTCATCACAATCACAGCTTGCCATCAGCTATTAAGCGTCGGGCAGCAGACAGCCACACAAATCCTGCTCTGACTGCCTCTCACAAAACCTCCTTATCTCACCTGTCCACCTGTCCCGCTCACTCGTCCATCTTCTCCAGCGGCAACTATGATTGCATCTTTAGTGTTACTACCCAAGTGACAGCTCTGCTGCAAAAGCAACATAAAGCCAACCATTAAAAAAGTGTATTTATTATTTCTGAGACACAAGGAGACAGCAAAGAGGATTGCCTCTTGCTTTGGCCACGCAAGGATACAATGATGGAGATGATGGTGAAATCAGCACTTCTGGGAAGAAATATTGGAGGAGAGGGGGGCCCATGCAACGGGAGTTTCTTCACCATTTTTTAAGTTAGCCTATGGGTTCAATACAATGCTTTACTGTATATAGCAATTTAGTTCATCAAAGGTGGGGGGAAAGGAACCCAAACGTTAAAAAAAAGAAGTATTGATTAAAAAATGATCGTCTATCCTCAGAAAAATGTTTTAATTAATGTATTTATTTATTTGAAATGCTCGCAACGTTTCACCGCCAACGGGAGGTTTATATTGGCGGGCCGCTATACTGTACATTTTTCATTCTACTTTCTTGTGATGTCAATATACTCTTTTCCCCTCTTAGGGGATGCATGGATAATAAATATGTTCCCAAAAATAGAATAATGATATGAATAAATGCTCGCTTGCAAATAGATTTTTCATATTAAGAGCGTAAATGTATGAATACAAAGGCTTCTTTTTAATTCACCACTAATTATCCTTGCGTGCAGTGATGTCCACATATTGCATGATATACGTAAATATTTGTGTCATTCCCGCAAAATGTTTGGGAGGAATCCAATCTGAGTTAAAAACGTGATCTATGAATTAAAAAAAAGAAAAAGAAAAACATTAAATGAATGCTTTGAGGTTGCTCAAGCACAATGCGGGCACGAGTGCAAACCAGTTTAAGAAATTATATAAAATGCTCTCCACGTTAATGTCTATTGTTATTGGTCATCACATGATTTTCTGTGAAAAGGCTGCCTCCTCCTCAGAACAATAGTTCAGTGCGGCTGCAAAGCCCTAAAGCGTGTTTCTCCTCTGCTACTAGTGATGCTATTTGTGTTGTCTTGTTTGGTGCCAGCGGCGTAAAGGACTCTCAAGTCAACGGGTGTCGCGTTATTTCCACCAGGCAGCCACCCGTTTCGGAGGCCAACATGCGTCACGCTTATTGACGGACAAAGTTCCACGTGTTCCTGCCGACAAGCCTGTCTACTTGCACCTCCCCTTTGCCATGCTAAGATGCATGCCTACAGAATCAGGTCAAGCCTGCATAATGACCCAAACGAGTCAAGATTCTCTGGATTAGATTATTTCAAACAGTTTTCCCTGCTACCGTTTTGACAACAAATATCCCCGAGCCAGGCAGTGATGGTCATTCCCTGGCTGCTTCTGACACTGTAAAAACAATGTGTTGATTTGGATTTCACGTTAAAGCGCTCGTCGCGTCCACACGGTTTACGCGGAAAGATATGTCATTCCGGGGGTTAGGCTAATTCCAGCCGGGCCATTTTAGTTGATGTCAGCGGGCGCAGGAGAAAACGGAGCTGACCTCTGATGTCCCGTGCTGCTAGGCTGAGTTAGACTTGAATGCTCACCAAATTTGCTAAATTTGACTTATTTATTCCTTCCAACGTCGACTTCCTTATGGCGTGTCTCGGAGACGGGGTGCACCGTCCCGTGACAGATGAGCCGGCCTCCTTTCCTCCCTCACTAGCAAAGCGCTGCTTTGGTGCTGTTTTGATGCAAAACGATGGGAGGCAATGCGAGCGTTTGGCTCAACAATAAAACACATTGCCTCCCCTGTCAGTCTCCTCTTCAGGAAGCATTTGGTGTAAATGTTGTCCTAATCTGCCTTGTCTGTGGCCGCAATTATCAACCCTACACTATAGCCAGGCCTCCGCTTCCCTCTTCTTACATTGTTTTCTCCTTTGTCTTCTGTCTTTTTGTTCTCCTTTCTGTCTCGCCATTCTAGCGGATTGAAGAAGAACAGGCCCGATTGTCTTGCCTGAGGTGAGATTTCATAGGTTTACATATCAAAGTCTATAAACAGATAAGAGCTTTTGAAAGAGAAAGTGAGCGCGGCAAAGGAAGCGCTTGCGTGTGTGGATGTGAGCGCACGCGCGTGTTGATTTGTGCCCGGGAGTTTATTTGCACGGCCCGATGTGAATGCACGCGCATGCACGTGTGCTAAAACGGAACGGCTTCCCCCACTTGCATACACAGCGAAAAGAACCTCGACCAAAACAAAAGGGATTATGGCGTTTCAAGGGTGTTGTGTTTGCTGTGTTTATTCACATAGCTCATGGGGCTCTGCAGGACCCGCAATGAATGTCAATGTCAGAGAGTGAAAAGGCTGCAACACAAGATAAATATGATGAACAATAAACACAGATTAAGGCTGAATATGTCACGCTACATCACGGGCCCGTTCTCATGAGTCTCATGACATTAAGTAACCCTCGCAAGTGTTGACATGATCACGTTAAAAAACGATGATGGTTGCTTGCCTGCAGTGCGCTGCCAGAGACAAGACGTTATTTATATGGATAGTTTGGCCAATTCCGGTGTCACACCTGTTTAATCCACTAGCAGTTGGTAGTATGACCACACGAGGCAGAGGAGGAGAGCAGAGATGAATGTCTGATGTTGTTGAATAAACAAATTAGTATTCCGAAGCAGGTGCAACCTCAATTGCAGGTACAGCAATACTGACTATTTATGTGTTGAAAGTACAATAACTATGTAATGATGCCTCAGCAAACTTTCCTTCTCTGCGTTTTGCCACGAGGAAGGGGGGGGGGGGGGGGGAAGTCCAAGCCTAATGCGCACCGATATTACAAAACGTTAGTTAGCAATTGTAGCCTTAACTTTAACTTAACCGATTGCTTTTCCTTCCCCCCCCCCTTTTTTTTGTATTTCCACATCTAATTACACTTTCATTTATCAATGTTGATTAATAGGTCCTGTGGCATGCCTGCCTCATTTTACTCTCAATTAAGCTGCTTGATGCATGTTCTCATCAAGCAAGATGCATTGGCCTGGTTTACTTGAGGCGCTATTAGTGGACACTGTAATTAGTATCCCAGCGCATAGAACTTCCCCCACCTCCTGAGCCCCTCTCCCAAAGCTGCCATCCTTGGCCTCTTTTAATGCCTTCCAAATAACGAAGATAACAGAATAGATGAGGGACGAGCAGTCCGGCCCACGTTAATCATCTTCTTCTTCTCGTATTTTTTTTCCACTTCTCCCCTTTTAGCTGTGGAATTATGTCTTGTACAATCACCAAACTTCCGATGTCTTGACAGACTTCTTTTGTGCGCCAAACACTCCAACTCCTTGCTTATCTCTTATCAGTGGGGAGCTATATGTCTTTATCACATTTCACACTCAAAGGAGAATAGGCAGCCAGATACTAAATGTGGAGCTTTATCAAAAATATCAGTCTAAGTTGCGCACATTAGCCCTCACGCTCCTCGAGAAGCCACTATAAAAAGAGGAGCGATTACACGCTTGTTGCTGTTGTAATACTGTTTTCAGCCCTCCCTTTTTTCTCGCTCAGCCAGCGTTCCCTGAGCGCTCTTCTGCCTCTGATTCCCTACACTTCAAGAGATCTCTCAAGGAGGGCTCTGGGGATGTCAGTAAAGAGCCCGACTGGGCAGAAGGACAAAAGATGGGTAAAAGAAGGAATGCAATGGAAGGATAGACAACGGGGGTTAAAAAAAAAAAAAAAAGCCAAAAGGGCAACACGGCTATGCGTGGCTGCTGCTGCCGCGTGGCTGCTTTGTGCTTCAGACGCTGCAGCTGTGGCCGCGACTCGTCCCCACATCTGCGTAGACAGCTCCCATGGGCCCCTGCGCCGAGCTTGTAAGTGCTAATTGGGACTGTTAGGGTCAGCAATTAGCCGGCTGCTATTGAAGGCCCGCGACAGGCCGGCTTTCACAAAGCCGTCATTGTTTTAAGACAGAAAGGGAAGGAGCAGAACATAGCATGGACAAGTTGGACGCTCAAACAAGCAGCAGGGGGAGGCACACCAACACGTCGCACAATGCTCTGAGGATAAGGGTGCAGGATGAGGAAATACAGATCTCGGGTCAGGACTTAATTGACTGATGCAACACTGTCCGAAAAGAAATAACACTTGTTTTCCTTTGCAAAATAAAAGTTTAGAACTGAAAATTTCTTGTTGTGAGATAAAAGTGCTGCTCTACTCCCTGCTTCACAGCTGCTCACTTCAATCCATTGCATGCTTATTTTCTAAATAATGCAAGTTTTATGAGGGGACAAAGATGTTTGTAATGTACACTAGAGTGGAGTTTCTGAAACGAAACATAAGAATGTTCAAACTTTGTTGTCATCAGCTTATCAAGACATTTGGGAAAATCCATCACTGCACTTTTAACTTTGTGGGAACAGTCTGGAGAAGACACTGCACAAAGGTCCATGTTGGTTGGTTACATTTGCCGTGGAGCAACTTGAGAACCACAGCTTTGATTCTGCCAAACATCTTTGGCATGGATGAACTACAACAGAACTTGTGAGCCAGGTCCTTTCATCCATGCATTGACCTCCCTGACCTATCAATTGCTCTTTTGGGAGAATGTAAATATTTCTACTGAACAGGATATAGTGGTAGAAAATAAATGAGTGCACAATTTAAATTCAAAGGAGTGGCTAGCACTTAAACACTTGTAGCTGCAAAGGGAGACTAAAGTCACTCACCCAATATATTGTTCTCTATTTCCCTGTACATTGAGTTATTTAGGATCTTTAAAGGGATGTTTATATTTGTTTGAGATGGAGGCTATCCAACTTCCCACCACAACTTGAAGCATGTGTTGCAAGCATGTAACTTCAGTAGTGTCATAAGGCCCTATTTGTGTACAGGCTCACGTGCACGTGACATAAAAAGTGGCGCATCTTCATTTGAAGCTGTGCCAGGTCCAATTTACTGTGTTGGGAGTATTGTCTGTCTTTGTGCTGAAGGTACACAGACTTGCCATTTCTTAAATCCCTTTTTTCAAAACCAACAATCTCATCTAGAGGAATCAAAAAATACAACTGGTTCATAAAGCAATTTTGAGGCTTCATTTTTCTATCACTATCCACTAGACATAAGATGGATGTGAAAATAGGGCCCAACGTGTCAACTCTCTCAGTTTTTAATTGCAATACATCCTCCACATGTTATGTAAGTTTCTTATGCACGGACCCCTGCAAGTTATTGCTATTGTAAAGTTAGCATTGTTAAACAGCATCAAAGCTTCTGTACTACTGAGGAAGAGCATAAAGTGACAGCATTAGTTAAAGCTTTAAGCCAAGTGACTGCTGTGATTTGCCGTGATTTTCAGCTTGGATGGTTTAATTCTGCTTGCCATCATATCTTAAGAGTGTATCTCTGCTGTTCTAAAGCACTTATAGATCACATCACTCATAGCTAACATCGGAGTGAACCTTTTTAATTCACTCCTTCAGTCAAATGAGAAGCAATATGGAGTGCTCAATGCATAAAAGGTAGTAAAACTATCATATATCCCTCAAGAGGCTCTTAACTTGTGTCTGCTGCATGTATTTTATGTTATACTGCATTACGCATTTGTGTTAAAGAGCAGGGGGAGATTATGAAGGTTAGTCTAAAGTTGTCACAGTAACAGTCATTTTCCTCATGCCTTTCTAGTTTTTCCAATAGGTGTGTGTGTGTGTGTGTGTGTGTGTGTGTGTGTGTGTGTGTGTGTGTGTGTGTGTGTGTGTGTGTGTGTGTGTGTGTGTGTGTGTGTGTGTGTGTGTGTGTGTGCGCACGTATGCCATGAAAGAGGGAGGGCAAGATGACAGACTGGCACAAGGGGCAGGCAGCAAAGAGACCGAACATATTTGGATGTGGGGAGCAGTGTCAGTCCAGCAGCCAGTGAAGCAGAAACACACAGGGACATTTAGGAATGATACAGAGAGGAGGAAACCAATGCATTTTGCCTATCACATAAGGCTAGAAATTTTTGGATTCTATCAAATGTTAATTCATGAAAATTACTACACACACTATTGTTTTTAGTATGTTTTCATCCACTGTTTTGAAAATCTAGCTCTCTCACACCTTGTTTTGATTTTATTTACTTCTTTTGAGTGTGTATTTTTTTAGTCAGTACAAAAACACTTCAAGATTTGGAGCTCTCCTGAGAACAATAGTGACCTTGTTTTCACAAATTTTCACTTTTGTGCTTGTGTAATTTTTTTTGGTCACTACAAAAGCACTTTTTTTTTATGGAAAAGAGCACGAGGTTTTAAAGAGAGATGCTCCAATTGTAGTCTCTCTCAGTCATGGCTAACGAGCAATTTCGCTTAGGCTTCATCGTTTACGTAAAGCAAGGGGGGAAATTAATCAAAGAGGAGAGTTTTTTTTTTTTCTTCACACACGGCTCCCTCTGAGAATAAACATCAATAAGCATTACTTAATACTCTACAACACAACCCCACAGGGTCCCATTTAATTTGCCTGGTAGAGAATGCCTAAAGTGCGACTGTTTTACACAAAATTACATACTCTGAAAGTTTGAAGGGGCAGAGAGTTTTCACACCCTTGAGAATGAAATTAAATTAGCTCAAATAAAATGGTAACAGGGAAAAATGGCATGCACTAAATGCAGTTATTTGTCCTTAAAAGTTAAGTTCGACACCACAGGTTGGTTTAGGTTGCCTTTGCTATTGTGTTCTTAAAAAAAAAAAGTTTAAATAAATCTAGATTATGATTGCATATTTAGCAATCAAGATATGACATTTACAACCCAGAGATCCTTTTAAGCAATTGTTCACATCAGTCAAATTCCGAAACATCATGTGTAGTGATAATTGTATATTCAGCTGGTTCCTGCTGGGGGCAGTGTTCCTAAAAAATGTAATAACCAATGGTTCATTTGAAAGCCTATCAAACTTCATTACCATCTTGTCGGTATGCCATATAATGTGTCAATTTGGAAAGCATATTCACTCATGTTGTTGATGGCTCTCATTTGAAACAGATTAACTTGATGTCAAACATGATGAACATGAGGTCATCATGTTTCATTGTCTTCATCCAAGACAAAGAAATTTGCAGACTAGTTGGCATATTGACTTATCAAAAGAAATCATCAAACATTTTTTCTTCACGCTAGCACATCCCTGTTGAAAACTGTCAATCACAGCTGTCAGAATCTAATAAGCTCTTATGAAGGGGTTTATTGTGCAAGGATGATTTCTTGACAGTTTATTGATAGAATTTATTAATAATAGTGACAGAAAACAGGTGATATATCGAAGGAGCCTGTTCTCATCATTGGGTTAGCATCTGAAGGAATGAGCAAAAGAACAATTTGGAAAGATCTTTGATTGTGTTCAAAAACCCCAACTATTTTATTTTATTTTTTTTAATTGATGGAACACACGCTGACGATCAACCCAACATGCTTCCTCCAACATGCTTCTCCCAAATATACACACACAGAAAGTGGCAACTGTAATATCATTGACGAAATGTCTGATATATTGATGACTTAAAACACAGCCAATATGTACGCTCTCTAAAACATACAATTTACGTGCAGTATTTTCAGGCCAAATCCACTTGGCCCTCTTCCCTCCTCCGTGAAGGAAATAAAAATGTTGCTAACATTAGGACCACTGTTGTCATAGTCTCTTTTGGGGCGAAAAGAATAGTTGCTTGCTCCAAAAAGTCACTGTATATAACAAAAACATCACTAAATTGGTCACAGTGCAGACAAAACTCACTACCCTGCTTGTACCAAAGCCCACATATGCACATAAATTAAAAGGACAGCTTCCAAATAAAACAAAAGCACTACATATTTTAGATTTTATTTTGACTTCAACGTCATTATGAAGGCTAGTGAGAGACTGTGGTCAGACTGGATGTGGCCCCTAAATCGTATTTTGCTCAAATCTGCATTAAACCGAATCCTCAGATGGCTAACTTTATAGGTGGAAAAAAAAAAGCATGAACATTGAGACTGTGGGAGTTTCCCTGGAGGGTATTGTAAAGTTGTGTTCTCAATAAGGTCCATTAGAACAGAAGACAAGATTGGAATGGTGTAATGAGTAGCATTTCCTAACACAGTCAACATGTACAATTGAGTAACTGCCCTTTCCCACCATAAGGGGGATGGTAGCAAAAAAAACTTAGATCCAGTTTGCCAGAGAACTGCTGGAATATGGTTCTGAGAGAAAATAATAAGGCTGTCAAAAAGATTCACACCGCAGGTCAATCCTGACATGTCTCCGTTTTTTTTTAATGCAATGTGAATAGCACAATTCCGATTTTTTTTATTTTCAAATATAACGCAGGTGTTTTCCATGAGCGTACATAAATTGGATATGTATCTAATGTGACTGCAGGATGGACGCTCAAATTTCTTGTTGATTTTTACAGATCAATGTAGTCATGCAGTATTTGTATGAATATGCCAATTTGCATCAAACAATTGAATCTCTATATTTGAAAGCTTTTCAGGTGTATACAAACGTAACCTTTTTTAATTGCTTTTGTTTGCTTTAATCTTTTGATTTTACAGGTGAAAAATATTTCGGCCTTTGCACGAGTTTGCCCTTTCTCAGCTTTTATATCTATATATAATCTCACTGTATGTGTTGTTGCTGAGCCAATGGTAGAAATACAAGAAAAATAAGACATAAATAAATATTGGTTATGAAAGTGAAGTCAAGTGTTTCTCTATGCTAAATATGTTTACAGAGTGTGTCCTTCAGTCGGATCAAAGCAGCTATGTCAGCACACTTCCTGCCTGCAGAGGAGACTTTGATCATCACACAGCATGCAGTCTTCACAAGCTTCTCAGTCACTCACCCTGACCTATGACCTGTCTATGACTGAACCTACTTAGTGTGCTCCTTTCTTGCTCATACTTATTATTCTCAAATACAGTTATCAAAAAAACAATATTTCTGTTCATAGGAGATGCTTTGTGTATACTGAAATGAAACTACTCATAATTGATCTACCTTACTACTCACTCATTAAAAATGATGTGTGAACAGTTTTGCCTCCCAGTCTTGCATGTTTGCTTGATGTTCTGTTGCAGCACAGGCACATGCACAGCTGCATGCAGCAACAACAACATGCACACACACACAGGCACACACACAAACTAATTCCATGAAAAGCACATGTTTCTTTGTGGATGCTATTCTAGCATTTACAGCAAGTTTCAATTACACGAGTTCTCGTCATTAGCAGAGAGTAACATTGTTCTCAAGACACACACACAAACACACAGACTTTCCCTCTCTCGCACATAATCGCACAGAAGCCACACATCACAGTGACAGAGACACACCTCGTCTCTACCTCTCGGTATCGATCTCCTTTCCAATCTAAATGACCCTGTTAACCATCCCCTTAGCCCTCCCCACCTTTCCTTTTTACCGCTTTGAGCCCTACTTAGCAGCCACACGAACCCCCACACATACCCATCCACCTTACTCCTCTCAGTTTAAAATGGCCCGGTACGAAATAACTCACATCAGTACAAGAGGGATGAGGTCATTAGAACACGTGACGCCCTCTTGAAACAGCGAGCATGATTGAAAAATCAATTTTGATGTCTTTTTTTTCTCTTCTCCTCTCATCTTGTCTCTGTTTGCATTTCTCTTTGTAATGCTACCAATAACACATTTCCTGCATGGAAACCTATATCAAAAGACAAAACTATGAGAATGACATTCACTGTACTTCACAAAGACTTTCTAGCGGTTGTGTAAGTTCTTCTTCCAGGTCTGAAGTCTTTTTAACAAACATTTACAAAAATAAATTCTATAGTCGAAAACTGAAGTACAAACTCGGGTGTTGCACTCAAGTGATATTGTGTGAACATGTTCTCATACGCAAGACATAAAACGGTATTTTCAGTCATATTTTAGTCAGGCTCATTACTTGGTGCTCGTGGATAGGACTGCAGTCTTTTGGGAGAGCAGCAGGGGCTTTGACTGATTTTTGAGTGTTTTTGATCTTTTTAGCGGATCGCTCCAGGTTAGCTCCTCCACTCACCTCACATCTCCCATCCATTAAAGTAGAGTCATTTCCAAGCGTGTTCTTATTAAACGGCTCCTGTGTTTTTTAGGTGGAATATTTTCTCGTTCGAAACCCAAGGACAGGGCCTGCCTCCGGCGAGAAGGGAGAGAGGGGGAGAGAGGGGGAGAGAGGGAGGGGGAAAGAGAGAGAGAGCAAGAGAGAGAGAGAGAGAGAGAGAGAGAGAGAGAGAGAGAGAGAGAGAGAGAGAGAGAGAGAGAGGGAGCAGTTTTCTTCTCTTTACCAGCCGTCAACCTTGTTGGATTCCGTGTAACTTTCATTAGAGAGGGAGATTTAGTGCACTTGAAAAGACAGATGAAAGAGTTAGAGGCTAATTATCAGGAAATTGAAAAAAGATAGATGTACTGCAGCGACTACAATTAGTGAAGCACGGAATATCAAAGACTTATCAAGAGCAAGTGAAAAAGCTGCCTTGAAGAGCAAGCACAATTAAGGCATCTGCAGCCCGTGTGAAATAAGAGCGGAAGAAAATGAGGAATGAAAATATGCAGTTTTCAATGGAGAATCTTTTTCTCCCAACAATTCATCTTTTCAGATGACACAAAATTGATGAGCTTCAGGCCTTGTGTGCTTCTTTTCCTCATCGTATTCTTCCTCAATCATAGTGTTTGCTCACTTTTTTACATCTGTTTTGTTTGCACGCATCTTAACCACACAAATACAAAGAAAACACACAGCAGCAGAAAAAAGGGATGGGGGTGATGCTTGGCCTCTACTCTGACGGGATTGTCTAGAATGCCCCATAAATTTGCACTGATAGACACTTGCAGGTAACATGATCACAAATAGGTCACTTTACAAGGTGATGTGTGTGTGCGTATGTGCGTATGTTTCTCTAGTTTCTCAAAGGCCAGCAATGCTGTCTTAATGCTCAAATAAAACAACCTGCTCATCTTTTGTTGTATTTGTTTCAACATTTTTCAATTTCTATCTATTGCTGCACCAATTTAGAGTCTTCAGTCAAGTTACATGTTTTTTTCAATGTGGGAGGAATCCAAAATCCTAACCAATACTCCATCCTGCTGCCCACAAGTGGTAAGAAAAGATAAAGGAAGTAACCAATACAATAAAAGCTTATAACGTCATGAGTCTCAATGTGCAGCCTGTCTGAACTTTTGTTAATGTGAGATGTTGCTGGGTTCTTGATCCATCCAGACACACTTGACATTAAAGGTGAAGGAAGTGAAAACAATACAATCCATACATCTATTTTCTGAACCGCTTAGTCCCCACGCCTATCCCAGCCGTCATCGGGCAGTAGGCAGAGGACATCCTGAACCGGTTGCCAGCCAATCGCAGGTCACACAGAGACAAACAACCATTTTAACTCATACTCACACCTAAGGACAATTTGGAGTGCTCAATCGGCCTACCAAGCATGTCTTTGGGATGTGGGAGGAAACGGGAGTGCCCGGAGAAAACCCACGCGGGCCTGGGGAGAACATGCAAACTCCACACAGGGAGGAATATTAATCTGAATTCTGGGGGCGCATAAAAAAAAATAGACTTGACTTCCGCTTTAAGTGCATGGTGGAGGCCTTGCCAAATCTACCATCTGTTGGTTCTCTCCCTTACTAAAATCTCTCTCGTCTATTCTGCTGTTTTTACAATGTGACCATTGGCCTCTCACTTGAAACAATAGCGTTTAATTACTTAAACTGGGGTTTCAGTTAAGGCAAGTCATCTTTTTTTTCCGCAGCGTATTTGTTACCAGAGATCTTTAGGGATCGAGCAGCCTTTTGTCGAGGGGGCTGCCTTTTTGCCATTAGTAGAATGATATAAAACATGACAAAACATTGTCTCTGTGAAGCCGGGTGTTAGACGGGGCTATTCTCTCCGGGACTGATATGTAGGGCAAGAGAAGAGCACGAGGAGGAGGGGGGGGGAACAAATGAATGAGCCTCAGCAGAGTGCTAGGGGGCGCACTAGTACATACATGGCACACTGGCATGCGTTCCCTCACACAAACCTGAGTTCCCCATTGACATGCCGATACACTTGCCAAAGATACGAGTCTTCTATTTGTAACATTTCATCATGAATAATATTCATGAGATCACAGTGCAGTTTTTCCACAACAAATTATTCTGAACATATCTGTTGCCACATTGTGTGTGTTTTTCTGTGTATCAGCACAAGCACATTCTGTGTCCGTTCACACTTGCACATACTGGGAGATGACAAACTGGGAGGGACTGGTGTCTCTTTTGACTGCTTTGCCCAAGGCTCTCACACATGGGAAGAGGGGAAGGGTGGGTGCGGGGTAAAACAAATGCTGGAGTCTCTCAGCCAAGAAGCACACATGTCAAACAGGGGGAGTGGGAGAGACTGAGAGATAGATTGGCATCTGTCTATTAGCATTGAAATCTGCAGTGGAGTGCCCCCCCCCCCACTCATTGTTTCATTTGCCTTGCAAGCTCCCACAACTGAGGTGCCAGGAAATTAATTACTCTCTTTGGGAGAATTCTCTTGTTGTCAGTCGCACATTGAACACTTTGAATCATATCAAATGCAGAAGTGTGCATGGAATATTGGCACTTATTACATACTGGGAACAATCTGTGTATTCTCACTGTTGAATGATGAGACAACTGGAAAACGTTTTATCTACATTTGGCTTTTTACTTTTAAAATTCAATGGTGGCAAGCTAAAATTCAACAATCAGTGAATATCTTTGAGCGCATCCTTTAGTAGAGAAATATGTTTTTGAATCAAATTTATGTTAAGCACTCATGCATTCATGCACACATTAATTCTTCTGTGTAGGTGCACATGTGCGAATGTGTAAACCCAGAGCTACTATTTGCTGTTTCCTCATTCATCCCTGCCACCTGATCTCCATCTGAATTGACAGCTGTAATTCCAGCTCTTTTCATCCATGCGAGCTGAAAAGCAAAGCCAGCAGCCACTCATAGTGTGCGCGTGTGTGTGCGTGCACGTGTGTATGTGGATATATAGAACATTTACTTGCTATGTAGTTTTAACAGCCACAATCTTGCAAATTAAAGCTACAAATTGTTATAATTTCCCCCCCAAAGTGCAACTGTGTCAAAGAAACATGACCTATCGCTTTTTGTGACAAATCTATCCTTCCTCTCTCACGATGATTTTGTATCTCTGCACCTCACTCTTTACAATTTTTTTGTTGGTTACTTCTTACCTGCTCTTTTATATCAAAGTGAAATGTACAACCAAAGTCAGATACTACATTGTTACATTGTGACAATCATTAAATTAAGAGACAAATTGACATGTAAGTCTGTTGTCTCTATTGGACTGTTGGAGCCCCGAATGGCAAAAAAAAAAAAAAAAGTTTACAATATTACATAGCTGATGAGACAGATGAGGTTCATTAAACACATTCAAAGAATTGGAAGATTTTAAATGGGCCACAGACTAAGTTAATTCAGATATGGATGTGGTAAGAAAGAGCATGTTTCATTTTGCTGCAGATCTGGTAAAAAGCGTCGAGTCAGTAATAACTTTTCCAACACAATGTTACTAAACATAATGGCTGATATTATTTAGCAAGGAAGAAAAAAAAACAAATACTTGAAATATCATCTTGTAGTTCATGTTATGATAACAAACAAAGGTATTGTTTGTTTTGTATGTTTTTTTTTTAATCAATTAAAATTCGTGGGGAGTGCCAGAAGGTTCATCAATTCAGGTTGGTTCAATGTCTAATTTTCTGCATTTTCATCGTGAAAAGCTAGAAAAGACACCACAATATTCACAGCACCAAATTGTGGCACTTTTCCCCAGGGATAACACCATGGTGCAAAGTTTATTTTTTCTTATGTTAACATGACGCATGGTGTTTTTAATCTGATTTACAAAACATGTTAGGACGTGTTTCTTTTTTTTTTTCTCACAGAAAGTCCAAGCATATACTATTTAGTAGGGTATATAATTTAATTTTGATCTAGATTAAAATTGTTCAAATCTCGTTTTTTTATTCCGGCTTTCTCCATTCTACCTCTTTCCTTCCTTACCCCCTGTAGTCCTCATTATAGCTGGTTTTTCTCAGCGGTCCCTCTTTTTGCCCCCCTTAGGTCTTTCACTCTTTTCTCTGATTACAGGATTATGGGGTGGTGGGTTAGAGTCGGTGTGCGGTGGACTATGAGGCAGAGATTAGTCTCGAAAGTTTCTGCCCAGGACAGTTTAAAAAAGGAAGAGATAAAGGGGATATGTGCATCAGAAAGGAGATTAGAATGTGGTAGACTAAGTTTCCAAGCAAATCACAACATCACTAAACACACCCCTAAAAATGGGACAAACCTGCATTTTGGTAGGCACCAGCCACTCGCGATTACCAAAAAATGATATTGATATTTATGGAAACCACGTTAGCCAGCATAACAAAGCAAGCAACTTGATTTTAACCTTGAATTGGGCCGCTATTCTATTTTTTTTATTTTTTTATTGTGTGGGAGAATGCTGAAGTGAGGAAGCAGTTTTCAAGATCTCCATTTTTTTATGGTTCCCACACATGAAAAAAAGGAAAAGTTTGTCAAGTGAGGACATAGCATATAACACAGAGTATGTTATACCGACCAATAGTCTTTTGTTGTACCAACAATAGCATTGTACCACAGGGCATACAGTCTTCCGAAAGTACAAAGAAGACGAAAAGTAGCTTATCTGGTCGGGTTTGTGGTTGTCATCTTCTCCTCATTTTTATTGGGTGAATGACTTGTAAGACACGTTATACAAACACTGAACACAATCAGTGGCCCATCAACCAAGCAAATTGGGGAAGAATAATGTTACAGAGATATGCGATATTTAGTTCATTGGGCGGGGATGCTCAAATTCAGCTATCTTTACAGTATGTGCCTGGCACGGCTTCTCATCTCTCACTTGCCCCCCACCCCCACCCCACACACACACAGTCACGCATGCTTCCATTGTCATAGCTCTCCACACCAGCCTAGTAATTAAACTCCTACTGATTTATTGAGTGACACCACCAAATCCCTACTCGGCTTGTTTTTATGACAACCATCCCTCCTTGGGAAACAGTATCTTCTCTCAGCACTGTCTGTTCACATTTTTATAGGTTCCTATAGATGGGGCTTGGACACACAAATATTGCTTGTGATGGAAAAAAAAAATTGATCCCGCACACACAAATTATTATTATTGTTTTTTTTTTTTTTTTTTAAAGCTCAGTGTTTATATTTAAATAATTGTCTTATTTTTTCCCTTCATCTCCACTTAGCTTCTGGTAGAAGATACAAGAAATATGCTGTGTATATGAAGTCCATTATCAAAGCTTAGATGCCAAAGCACCCAGCCACTACTCTCCCAGTTGTGCATTGTGGAGACTATAATTAGCCATCTCCTGCGACAGGAAGTCTTGTGTGTGTCGGACTGACCACTCATGAGGCCTCTGTGGGATAATTCACCTTTGTAATTACACTGGATTGGTGATTGACAGTGGTGTCTCTCAACTTTCACCGCCACCAACGGGAAAAGCCTACAGGTGTCAGTTGATGCCCTCTAACATTATTTGGTGCATTCATTCTCAAACCACAAACAAGACTCATGTTTGTCGACAGGCGCTATCAGTTACTTTTCCTCAGTCAGGCTACATTAGCAGGAGTGAAGGGAGATGAAGAGTGGGTTGGGGGGGATCTGATTCCTCTGTAAAGGCTCTCGGTTGATGATTTGGTTGGTGTATTTGACTGGTAAGAAGTTCGGCTGCTGCCAATCAATCAGCCAGGATGGCTTTCTAATGCACAATCATCAAATCATCAAACTCCTTGTCAACACAATCCACCTGAGAAGAAAGCATGTCTTATTTATTTAGACAAAAGATTTGCACCAAGAAATACGTGAAACATCAAAATGTGTTCATGATTCATCTTTTATTTGATAGTTTCATATTGATGTATTAAGAAATAATTGCAATTTTAAATGCTTTCTTTATGAATGGCTATGAATGACACCTGAATAACTACTGTAAGACTTGGGTTTGTTGAGTGTTTTTGGCACTGGGTGGTGCCCCTTGGTGGTGGGGGTGGGTTCTGACAGTCGGTGACTCGTCGTTTCTCGATGTAGCAGTTAGAAAGTTGCTGATCCTTTATGCTGTTGTCCTTTTATTATAAGTTCACATGTGGCAATGTATCTTTATGCCAAATGTACAGTGACAAGTAAAACGATGAAATTACCTTCCACCACACCGCAGAAGGTACATAATTAAACAGTGTATTCACTTTTAATGACATTTTTGTTCAGTGATAAGTCAAGAGAGGTTTAATAATGGCAGATATGTGCCTTGGCTCAATAAAGGTTGGGAAACACTATTTTTTGTAGCCTATACAAGTTTTTATGGACTCATTGGAAATGTTTAAATTTTGCATAACAGATGGATATGCAGATCTGCTCCAATTGCATTGCAAGCTCATGCAAACATTTTCATTATTTATTGCAGGCTCCTGTTTGTACACATGCTGTTCATGCACTCGGACCAGAAGCGGTAAAGAGAAAACGTCTTCTAAATATGGCAAAACGTAGAGGAGAGTGTTTTGAACAACCCTACCAAATGTTAAAAAAGTGCTAGGTATACGTATGATACATGAGGCCCCAAAGTCATGAAGAAACAGGACATTCTCTCTGCTTTCAAATGCTATGCGTGCAAACCCACTTGAAAACCCATTCACATATAATGTATCCCATGGGGTCATGGCAGGGCTTTTCCACATCGTTACAACGGGGCACTCTAAAGTATATTTGTCAGTGCAAAGCACTACACGCTGGCTATCAGATTGGAATATACCTGCACAATTTTTACCGTCGCCCATGGGACGATATTGGGCCCTGATAAAAGCATACAATTTACACCAAAAAGAAAACATTTTCCTCCTTCCGGTTAATTTTAACATCATAAGATGTGTATACTTTATTTACTTTTCCCTACCACAGAATTTCACCACTTGGTGGAAACATAGCTTTAAGGTGTGTCACTGGGGAAGGCAAGAGGGTGGAGAGGTGCTGGATGTGGTTGACAGCTCAACACATGGAGCGGTCCCAGTTCCCTTATGACAACGGCAGCATACTTAATGCTAACCTGGAGCTGCTGCAGATGGAGAAGTCAAAGATGGAGGATCCTTTACAAGGCATTTTGGAAGACTGCATCAATATTTCATCAAAACTTCATTTAAACACGCAAACAAACAAAATCAGAAAGGTGTCACCTTGTTCTGCCCCGCAGTAATTCACTCACATACACCTCTGATTCTCTTTTATAATTTGTAATTTGGCTCAGAAAGGACAGACATATATTTTTCAACTTTTGTTTTACCCAGCAAATACAGACCTTCTCACACAAATTACAACCACATTATCTAATTATTTTTTTCCGTAATTATTAAAGGTATTACATATTTAGAATTTATTTTGTAATATTTCTCAAATTTATCCCCACATACCACTGACGGACTGTTAAATAGATCACCTTAAAATATATATATCAATACATATATATAAACCATGTGCTCTGTGGGACCGGAAAAACCTCAACCGATCATTGTTGGAGTGAATAATGGCAACATCGGCCAGTTAAATTGTCAATTAATCAGTTTTGCGTGTTTTACTTCCTTGTTGATACCTATGCTCACTAATGTCACTGCACCAAGTGCGCATGCTCGTAAGGTGATTAAAACTCTGTGAATCTTTGACACTGGCTTCATTATGGCATTCCCTCTCTGCTTGACTTCTGAGTGAAAATGGCTGTTAAACAGTGTGATGATGAAGGTTCTCGCAAAAGAAAGCCTATTCCTTAAGTATTTCAGAAACCAGTACAGAAACCATACCAGTATAAAAACACTAGCTTGCACGTCGAACAGGTGTTTGTCATACTTGGATCCTCCATACCCCTCCATATATATATTTTTTTTGCCGCTCTTTTGAATCCGGTTAATTTGTGCAAGCTTCATACTTGTGTTGTGCATATATGTAAATTGTATGTAATGAGTTTTCAGTCGAGGCAACACTGTTGATGGTGAAAATGTTTCCACACACGATATTTGTATTATTATTTATTGAAGTCAAGACAAAAAGCCCTCCCTAATGTGCAAAAAGCTACATTTAAATCCAAGCAGGCTATTGCTTTTACCATGTGAGTAAGTGGCATGGCAGGAAGTTTTCAATAAATAATAAAACAAAAAGGAAAACAAGGAGTGTGGAATTAGCCAGTGTGAATACTAAATTAACAAAAGCCCCCAAAAAAAACAAGGTTCAATGTAACAAACACGATAGAACCAAGAGAATACATGACTAAGGTAGTTGAGAACAGAGAGTGATTCAGAATACACGAGGAACCGACAAAGACGAAACGAAATGCAAGCAAAGTGACGAAACAATGAGGAACAAGACCTGAGCTGATTGGAAGACACAAGGTCTCGGTTGACAAGGTAGAGGAGAAAAAAAACAGACAAAGAAAAGAACGAGCAGGATCAAGACATGACCCATAAAGAAACAAGATACAACAAGAGAAAAAAATCAAATACAAATCATGAAAGTATTATGGACGTTTTTTTTTCTCATTGTGTGTTACATGTGGACTGTCAGCCACTGCACTAGTTTTGCATTTTTGTTTGTTTGTTTTGGTGATTTTAACGCAGAAATCAGATTGACATTTGCCTATTAACTGAAGCCGTGGATGTTAAATGGTGAAATTGGGAGAAGCTTGATATCTGATTTGCTTTGAAATCTGACATTTATGCAAAGTGATGAGTCCAGTCCTGTTCACGGTCAAAAGAGGTGACCTGACCAGGCATTTGTCGTACAGAAGAGTCTCAGTTTGGAGTTAAATGTAAAATCACAGACCACATAGTGAATTAAAGGTACTTTTTGGGTTCAAGTAATGTCAACATCCACTTTTGCAGACATGGCACACATCAACACGTGACGGTGAGAGATAGCAGCAGCTTGCCGTCTTTGCCGCGAGCAGCTATTAAATAAACATGTCAAGTTGCGTGCCTTTTAATGATGATCAGCCGAGCCTGTGAACCGCCAGCCAAAAAGGATCGACACGGTGGAACTCCCTAGACCTCCTCTCTCGCCGCCTTTCTTTCTCTGCTTCTGCCTAGCGTCGACACTTCCCTCACGTTGACAGAGATGGCAAAAAGGAAAGAACAAGAGGCAGGCCTTTTTGAATGGGGTTTTGCGGGGGGAAGGAGAGTTGTTTTTATGATGATTTTTCATTTGAAATGAAAGAAAAACATCAGTCAAGCGCATGCTTTTGTGAGGGTTTTAACACAGCTCAATCCCCGGTTGTGTGTGTGTTAGTTCTGAGTGCTATGTGTTTGACATGAGAGTGAACAACAGGCCGACTGGTAAATGCTCTGTTTGTGTGTTTACGACGTTGCGCACCCTTAGGTGAGGCGTCGCTCTCCCTCTCTCACTCACTTTCCAACTCGGCTCTAGTCTTTGAAGAGCAGGAGCTCGGCATCTGATTAAAGTTTGTTTGTTTTACGTTTAGCAAGCGAGAAGTGCCATTTCTCTTCACTATTCCCTGCTCGCCTCATGAACAACCGCACTATTGTGCGCACTTCCACTCAAAATCTCACAAACACTTTCTCGCATACACTCACACTCACATACACCCACACACACACACACAGAAACACACACACACCTCAGATCAGAAGTAGTGTGGAGTGCTGAGGCTGCATATGTAAATGCTGAGAGATTGTCAAGTGTCTGGGTGTGCATACATCAGGGTAATCAAGCCAGCACTGATGGGGAGAGCTCGCTCCAGGAGCAGATCCGCAGTACTGGCAGTCACACAGCCGTCACTGAACTGCTGCCAATAATAGGTTTGAGAGGTGCTAGAGGAGGGAGTAGAGAGTGTGTGTGTGTGTGTGTGTGTACGTGTGTTTACTTGCACACAAACATGCCCATCTGCAAGATGCCATCTATTTTTAATGGCATGCGTGCATGCATGTATGTTAATGTGACATCCCGATGATAGAAAAGCTGATTGAAAGTGCGAAGGTAAAGCGCAGTTGCAGTTGGAGGTGCTGAGTACAGACAAACTAGCTTGGATTTACCTTTGTTGACAAAGTGGCTATGTCTAATGCAATAATATACTCTCAGTCGCTTTTATATTGTCCCATCACTCATATCACAACACTCTCAAAGTAATCAAGTTGCACAAAGTCCACTTTCACTGTCCACTTTCACAATGCCTCCTGTTATTCTTACAAGGCTGCTTGTTAATTGAAACCTTGTTTAATCATTTAGAGAGTACAAAAAATGGCATCAAATAAAGTATCACAGAATACATGTATCTAGCAATGTTTCAAGCAACCCAACCACATCCTAATTTTTTGTGACCGATTTATCACCGTCAGGTGAGTGCAACCAACTCATGTAGTAATTGTAATTTTCCCATTAAAAAAATAAATAAATAAATAAATAAATAAATAAATAAATAAATATATATATATATATATATATATATATATATATATATATATATATATATATATATATATATATATATATATATATATATATAGATTGAATTAATTCAGCCATGAGTGTTTTTTGTGAAATAAGAATTTGTGTCAAGCCGGGGCCAATCAGATCTCAGCAAAATTGGGGACTAATCTAAAGTGGTGTGAGGAAGGGGGTCGGCTGAATGTGCATGCGATGCGCTCAGGGCTTGTCAGTCATTTGGCCAGCCGTGTGTTGACAGTACACTGCAGCCCCACGTCATGTGCACGACCTGAGCGCTTGTGGTGGCATCATCATTCAGGCTCCCATGGTATTTGTCATCCTATATTTGTTGAATCTTCTGAAGTAGGTTGACTCAGGACTGGCCTGTGGTATAACCAGTCTATTCAGTGGAGCACAAATTGCAGTACAGAAATTATTGTCGCCCCTCCTCCCTATTGGTTGTGGCCCCAAACAACTGCATATGCCACAGGCCTACTCTGATCCTGACTGAAAATATATTTTTTCCTATGCTTTAAGATCAAGAGGTAAACTGCAATGTCTAATTCTCTGTCTGCCATTTTCCAATACTCCGCCTTACAATGCTATTCTCCTCAGTATAATCCTTTATCTTATTCTGGTCTGTCACGCCCCGCTCTGCCTTTGTATCATGCACTCGTCTATCCCCATGCCTGGTGAGAGCACTGGCACGACTGATCAACTAAACAGATCCCCCAGCAGGCCTTGGTTCTCCCTGCGGAGAGCCCAGGATTGTACGGAATGTTAACATTGTATGTGAATGTTACAGTACGCCGCCACGTACACAATGTCCTCGATGAACAACACAGCTTTATCTGGCTCCCGTGGGATCCGGGCGATGCCTTTTCCTTGCACTGCCTCTCTATTTCAATGATATTCTCACTGTCCTTTGCTCTCACCTCCTCCCTTCTATGTACACATTTGTGATAGACAGAATACCAGGATTACAGTATGAGCTGACATGGTGACACGGTGTTAATCGTCAGAGTCGTGTTTGTTTCCGCCCAGAAACTGTCAGCCTCTAATAACGAGCCCCCAAAACCCAACACAATTGGCATTGGAATGGCAGGAGAAGCACAAAAGGCACAAAACCCAGCAATCTTGTCAACATACGTACACAAATGGAAGGCCTGGAAGGAAGCTGCACACATCCTTTTCTCTTTTCAGAGAAAACAAGTCTGAGTGTCAGCAAAGGCCTACAATTAATATCGTCATTTCTCTAACCACACACATTAATACATATCCACCCCTACCCCGCCTAATATTTAACTCATCACATCATCATCAACACAATTGAACTCATTCTCATTTCAATTCAGTGTAATTTTCTACAAAAAAATGCACATTAAAAAATGCATATTCAAATTAGGCTTATTGAAATAAATGTTTTTTTCCATTCATCACACTGTAGTTTGTTAGAACAACAGGCCTAAAATGCGGTTCTAAAATGATAGTGAAAGAAAGGCTTTTTAGGAATAGGAACAAAAACATGCTCAACACAGCCTTCCCGCCCTATGTGTTGAAAGTGTTGGCTGTGGCTTAACACTCGGGTGGGATAAAAATATGAATGAATAGATATTAGACCGTGGTGGTTGGTGGACTTTACACCGTGAGGGTGAGGTGGTGATATAAATCCATACTCTGTACACACACAGGGGCTGCAAAGGTAGACGCTGGAAATGCTGTCAACCATGCTTGGGAGCATTATATGAATTGTATTATTAGCTGTAGAAGATGGAATTCAGGGCCCACTATTACGTGAGCACTGTCAAACTTTTGATGAGAGTCTACAAACGATGTTCTCTGCACCCAAACTGGAAGTTGCATCATCGTTTAAGACACCAAAGATTAATGTATCAATTTTCACTCATTCATCTTCTTAACCTCTTATCCTCACAAGGGTCACGTGCCGTAGCCTATCCCGGCTGGATTATATCATAGAGGCATGATGGTATGGATCATAGGGGCAAATCACAGAACTATATTATCCCCCCAAAAACTTTTCTGCAAACCCAAAAAAACCCAGCAATTTTCAAACAATGACAGTGCAAAGGGGCACTCGTTGAAGATTTGAATTAACGTTGGAGATTAATGAAAGAAACTATCAGCTTGATGTGAGTTGTTGTGCGTGCTCGTATTTGTGCTTGCAAAGCAGCATTCCCCCTCGCGCCGCCATAGGGAAAGCATGTGTAGAGCGGCAGCTGCAAAAAGGGCCTCCCAAACGCGCTCTGACGCAAAGTGACAGCTCTGTATATCTCTCACTGGCACTGACAGCTGACAGATGGGTAGCACTCATACACCGCAGGAAAAAAAGATGGAGGGAATGGGGGTGGGCTGAGAAGGGGAGGCGTGGATGGAGAGAAAGAAAGGAGACAGAGAAAGCCCCCAGGATGATTCGCCGGCTTTGCTCAGTGTGTTCAGAGGGCCGGCGTTTGATTGAGTGCTACAGAGAATAATAAACCCTCTGCAACCTAGTGGTATGCCAAGCCTCTTCTGCTTTCTTATCTCTCGCTTTCTCCATCCTATTCTCACTACCCCCCCCCCCCCCTCCTCGACCTATTATGGGCCCTCCTTTGGTTCTTTGCTTTCGCTCCTTTATGCAACCACCCATACTCCCCGGGCCCATCTTCAACACCTTACCTTTATGTTTTCCCTTGTTTATGCTCTCACAACCCCTCTTTCGCCCATCTATTTGCCTCTATTGGCCATCCTGCTGTATTTGTCTCTATCTGAGCTGTGAGAGATGAGGGTAAGAGGTCCCTGTCAAACAAACCAACAGTACTCACTCACTGCTATCCCCTTGGGTATCTGACAATGTATCTGGAGCTTACAGCCTTCTCTTTTCCTGCTACTACTGATACACAGACCAAACACACAGGGTGAGTGACACACAGCAGCAAAGGATGGACAAATATCAGTGCCTCAAATCTCATGATAAACAGAGTAGATCAATACAGAGTCAAGTAAACACTCGTGCTTGGTGGGGAACAACAAAGTCATTTTACTAAACAATGCATTTGTGGCAAATGTGGTAAATATATATTTGTAAAATGTATCTTATAGGTACTGAAAAGCTTTTATATTCTGTACTGGACCAAAATGCAACAGGAGATTCAGTGACTCACTTTGGTTTTGCTATACCTGATGTCCCCTGGGTTAGTATAATGTGGTGTTTCTTAAGGTGAACACTTTGCATTTCTTGGCAAGGAAAACCTCTCTCGCCCTTTCGCGGCCAACAAGAAACACTATGTGGTTGAAATTTCAATACAATGGTGTTTAAATTTCTAATAATATATATAAAGTTTCTACTCGGTAGATTTTCGTTTTTCGTGGGTGGTTCTGGAACACATCTCCAGCGATAAACAAGGGTTCACTTGAAACAGCTACAGAATGAGCAAATTATTTATGCAAAGGGGAACCATTTTGTTCAACGGGGCCAACTATTTGATGTGTGATGGTCTTATTCTTTCAAACCATTGTTGCAGCTTTCATTTCAAAGTGCAAAAGAAAGGATTATCCGATTGTTAGATGGCAAGAAAGAGGGAAGACAGATGGGCAGGGTGGGTAGTGGGCATTACCCAAGAATATAAGGTGTGCATGCGTTGCTGAGCTTGTTGTCTTTTTCGCCGGCCACACTTTAAAATTGACACTTCTTTTGTAGTGCCCAATCACACAGAATGACATTTTTTATCATTCCTCTGAACCCCCACACATATTCACACATTAACACCCACACAAATGTAAGTTCATCTTTTCTCTATTTTTCATCTCCTCTAGAGGGTTAATCTGTGGATGAGTTCCAATGCCCTCCTTCTCCCTTTCCTCCTCTTCCTCCCCTTCTTCCTCCTCCTCCTCCTCTTCCTCCAATCGTCTCTCATCCCTCCATCCCTCGGGTCTGTGGATGGGTCTTTTTGCTGCATCGCAACATGCATGGAGATGCTAAGAGGTTGCTGCTTAGTCAAGCTGGCTGGCATAGAAGATGGATGTTTACAAAATAGCCCTCACATCTGTGTGCCGAATATTTAATAGTCATGACTTATGCTTGTACGTAACAGCAGAATATGAAGGAAACTGCACTCAATGCTTGCTCTTAATTTGTGAAGAGAACCCTGGAGCATCATTTTCACTTTCTGCAACATCTTGATTCATGTTAATTGTAACACACACTCACATGGGAGGATATTCAGCAGAAAGAAGAAGAAAAAAAACGGCTTTAATATTGCTTACAAAAATAAATGTGCAGTGTATTGTAGCTTTGGATACACCTGCAATGTGCTGCCTGAGTGCTTTTACCCTGCATTCTCTTTAATGACCACCAGGAGTGATTTCAGTTAGCGCACTGTGTCCAGGAGTATGAGCCACTTGCTTCATTACCTCACTAAACATGCCCCTAATTAGGTCATAACTTAATTAACTACTTTAAAGTCTTCTTCGAAACACATTCAATTAGTGAATTATTGTGCTATTTGGAGAAAAATAGACACAGGGGTATATTTTGATTACCTTTCACAGACTGCAAATCATATCTTGTTCAGTCTGATTATCTGAGCCCATAATTATCTCAGCCCTGGTTTGAAGCTAGTAAAAATCTTTGTCCAAGAGTGCGGAATGATTTCTGATGTCAGCTTTTTGGTACTGCAATGACATCAAGAAAAATGCTGCAG